>NC_081434.1:32091081-32410144 GCF_949786415.1 Peromyscus eremicus
TTGAGGAGAGAGGGAGTGAGCACGCTCCCCAAGTGCTGCCCAGATTTCAGTAGGGGGTCCCGAAATTGAAAACACAACTCCACTCACACTCGTGACTGGGAACCAAACACAGGTTGATGGGTGTCTGTCACCTTTCGGTCTGTGACAGAGTACCCGAGGTGGTCATGAGGAAGGCAGGGTTATTTGTCCAGGCTTTCAGAGATGGCTTGGCCCATTTCTCTGCCCTCATGCTGGGAGTACATGGAGGAAGCCGGTTCACCTCATGGTTGTTGGGGAAGCAAAAGACAGAAGAAATAAATTAGGGGCCAGACACCCCCCTTCCAGGGCTCACCCCGACCTTCCTCCCATTAAACTCCGTCTCATAAAGGCTCGGCCACCTCTTTGCAGTGCCAGGAATGAGCTTGGGAACACTCCAGATCCAAACTGTAACGTGGACTGAACATCGTCAGTTCTTTTTTTCAGTCAAATTTGTTTATGTTCCTGACTTCTGTTAGCACTCCTTGAAAAATCATCAATAGAGACACAGGTTCAAACAAAGAATCATGAAGAAAATGCCTCTCTCTCATTGACGGTTTATCAACTCTTTGCCTGTTATCTACGATGTCGGCAGAAGCCCTGGTTTAGGTTGGGAGCCCCGGCAGGGAATCCTTGGAGACACAGTGAGAACCACTCACAGGAATATGATGGAAGTGGTTGAAATGGAGGTGGCCTAAACGGTGCTTGCTGCTTTCTGATGAGCGTTTGTACAGGTTTCGAGTTCCTTATGAAGGGAAATGTTATACTGGAACCCTGACAGATATCTGAGAGATGCCGGGTAGGTTTGGAAAACCCAGTACATCTCTACACTGCTTGCCGCCTTTCATCCACGTTCCTGAGACTGCTTCATGTTGAGACCTTTCCCGCTAAGCCTTCCTCAAATGCACCGAAGGCTTTGGTGGTGCTGGGCTCTGCCTTCTGTTTGCCGTGCCACGCCTCAGCCGAACAGCAGTGTCCCTTTGTTCATATAACGTACAACCTGCTAATAATGGGGATGTAACGGGCTGTGTGGTGTAAAGACATTGCTATTCTGATTAAAACACAAGAGAAAATGCTCAGTCTGTCATCTGTAGCAGAATACTGTTCTGGAGTTTCCCATTGGGCTGTCGTTGGGTGTGGCTCTTTTTCTGGGCGCTGTTTCCTGGCCTCAATATTGACTCAGCAAAGCGCCCAACACTTCTTTAGTTCTTATTCTCCCATTAGCTCGGGTTAAAACTAAGTTCAGGGTGAAACTTGTTCTGATGAGCATGGCCAGTCTCATTCTTTCCCAATTAACCGCACCCCCCCTCCGACCTCCATCACACCAGAAGACCAATGATTTTGGTGTTAATGGCATCAACCGTCCTTACTGAGAAAATTGCCATGAAGGCAGGGAACTTGTGTGATCCATCCCTAAGTCCTTGTGTTTGATGTGGTGCCTGGAGCACCGGGAGGAAGATTTTTTGCTTAAAGGATTGAAACTCCCTGTGGGGAGCTGGAGATGTCTGTGTCAAGGATTTGTGGCTCCAACTAACTCATCCTAGGATGATCCTGGACTGACTTCCGTGTTGCTCTTCTGCTTGTGTGTGCCTGGCCAGACACGGGGCCTGGCTGTTTCTGTCCGGGCCAAGGCAGAAAGCTCATTGCCTGTGCTTTCCAAAATGTGAAGTCTCACATTCATCCAAGATCTGATTTTTCTCCCGCTTTTCTGTCACTCCTTACACTAGTCATATGTGTAAATGATCCCAGCAAGGTCCTCTGTGATTTCTTCATATGCCTTTTCTTCCAGAGATGGGATGACATGTTCACCATTGGTCTCTGTCCTTTACTTCTGATAAGCCTTAGTCGAAGCCTCTTCCTGTGTGTGACTCCGTCCCTGCCATCGGGAGCTCATTCGTCTCCGTCCTTGCTCTGTGTTTCCTCAGCATGTTGCCAGCAGGCTGTGCTGTGATCCCTTGCATTTGTCTGTCACATCATGTATACACTTGTTCCCTTTCCTTCGCTTGACATTCTGCAGTTTTCAGGCTGATCCTCGTGAAGCTGATTCGGTGTTAGCTCCTGGGCTCGGGGCTCTAGAGCCGAGAGGATTCACGCTAATTCCCCAAGCTGTTGCTTGTGATGGGCGGCGGCGGAACCTCAGTATCCATGAGAGGAGCCATGCTCAAGCATGTGTGGCTGGTAACTAGTCGAGCTGGGGGTTGAATCTTCTGTGGGAGAACGGGCTCTCATTCTGGAGCTCAGGCTGGCGTCAAGCCCATGGCCCTTCTGGGTCAGTCCCGAGAGTGCTGGGATTACAGGCATGCACCACCCTGCTCTGCTTGGAGTTTGAATACTGACCCAGTTAGTTGTGGTGGTTTGAATAGGAATGTCCCCCACAGGCTCATGTATTGGAATGCTTGCTTGGTCAGTAGGGAGTGGTGCTACTTGAGAGGGATTAGGAGGTGTGGCCTTGTTGGAGTGGGTGTGGCCTTGTTGGAGTGGGTGTGGCCTTGTTGGAGTGGGTGTGGCCTTGTTGGAGGAGGTGTGGCCTTGTTGGAGTGGGTGTGGCCTTGTTGGAGTAGGTGTGGCCTTGTTGGAGGAAGTGTGTCACTGGGGTTGGGCTTTGAGGTTTCAAGGGCCCAAGTCAAGCCCAGTGTCTCTCTTTTCCTGCTGCCTGGGGTGGGGGTGGGGAGGTGGATGTAGATCTAACTTTCAGCTACCATGTCTGCCTGCTTGCTGCCATGTTCTGCACTATGAGGATAATGAATTAAACCTCTAAACTCTTAAGCAAGCCCCAATTAAATGCTTTCTTTTTTTTTTTTTTTTTTTTATAAAAGTTGCCACAATCATAGTGTCTCTTCATAGCAACAGAACATGGACTAAGACATTAATTTAAATAGACCGTCATATTCCACACCCTCTTAAGAGGAAAAAAAAAAAAGTCCATGTTATCTGCTTCCAGCAGCCACCGCCATTTTTCAAGAGTGTGTCACAGAGAGCCAGGCATTGTGGCTCAGGCTTTTATGCCAGCACTGAGAAGGCAGAGGCAGGCGAATCTTTCTGAGTTGAGGCCAATCTGGCCTACACAGCAAGTTCCAGGCTGGGCATGGCTACATAGTGAGACCTTGTCAAGAGAGGTTATGCAGGGGATGTCATGAGAGATCTTGGAATAAGCTTTTGATAGACTTGAAATGGTGTTTTGTTGTGGGTTTTTTTTTTTTTTTTTTTTTTTGGTTTTTCGAGACAGGGTTTCTCTGAGTAGCTTTGGGCCTTTCCTGGAACTCGCTTTGTAGACCAGGATGGCCTTGAACTCACAGAGATTCACCTGCCTCTGCCTCCCGAGTGCTGGGATTAAAGGCATGCGCTGCCGCCGCCGCCGCCACCACCCGGCTGTGTGTTTTTTTTTTAGACAGGATTTCATTACATAATCCTGACTGGCCTCAAATTCAGAGACCTGCCTCTTTCTGCCTCCTGAGTGCTGGGATTAACCAGGCCCAGCTTGAAATGGTACATTTTTATATAATACAAGTCCCCTGAGGAAACATATACCCAAGCGACTCAAATTTAACTTCACCAGAAACTTTTCAACCAAGTTAAACAATTATTACCATTTGTGTCTATCTTTTAGACAACTTATTATCACAGCTGTTTTTATGTGTGCCGGGTGCATGTTTATACGTGTGTGGGTGCACGTGTGGCCTGGCCCGTGTGTGGAGGTCAGAGGACAACCAGCAAGTGCATTCTCTCCTTCCACTCTGCAGGTTCTGAGGATGGGACGGAGGTGGTCAGGCTTGGTGGCAAGGGCCTCCACCCGTTTTACCACCTTGCTGCCCTCCCTCCCCACCTTCCACAGCTGTGATGCGGAGAATCCAGTGTTTACATTTGAAGACCTCCAGACTAAATGAGTTCTGCTAACCAATTCTCCTTAATGTGTCCAGAGTTGTCACTTATTAGGAGTCCCTTTTTCCTCCTGTTCATTCTAATTGGACTTATTGTTATAATTATGAAGTCTAATTAGACAGAACATAAACTGATGAGCTACGACTATATATAAAAATGGAGTCGTTGCTTCTGCTAAAGTAAAGTCAAATGCTTCAGGAAAACGTGATAACAATGACGTTCTAAAGCAATCACTCTGGAAGGCAGAGTGGGTGGAATAATTGTGAAAGATCTGAGAAGAAATATTAAAAGTCATGAAGGATTCAGCATTCATATTGCCTCACATATTTAAATTTTTGTTCCACACTAAAGGAACTAAACCAGGAAGTGGGGCAGAAGATGGGATATGGATATGATTTATGAAGATATTGTAGCGTCTCCAGTGCTAAGTCAAAATAAAATGTCCAAGGCAGCAGGTGGTTTTTAAATTATTTTTTCAAAATAAATCCCCACTTTAGTAGCTTTTGAAATTAAGCAACTTCTGGGCCTGTTTTAAATAAAAACCCTTGCTCCATGTATAGCTTAAAAGTATTGTGTAACTTACTGTCTGTTTTTGTTCAATATTTCACGGACATGTTTAACGCCAATAAATATGGATGAAAATGCTTTGCAGCCTGTGTTGGCTAGTTTTATGTCAGCTTGAGCAAGCCAGAGTCAACGTGGAAGAGGGAACTTCAGTGGAAAAATGCCTCCATCAGATTGGCCTGTGGACAAGCCTGTGGGGCATTTTCCTGACTGACGGTTGATGTGGGAGGGTCCATCTAATCGTGAGTGGTGCTACTCGTGGGCATATGGTCCTGAGTTGAATAAGAAAGCAGGCTGAGCCGGGCGGCAGTGGCGCACACCTTTAATCCCAGCACTTGGGAGGCAGAGCCAGGCGGATCTCTGTCAGTTCGAGGCCAGCCTGGTCTACAGAGCGAGATCCAGGACAGGTTCCAAAGCTACACAAAGAAATCCTATCTCGAAAAACAAAATAAATAAGTAAATAAATAAATTAACTAATTAAAAAAAAATCAGGCTGAGCAAGCCACGAGGAACAAACCAGTAAGCAGCGCCCTTCCATGGCCTCTGCATCAGTTTCTACCTTCAGGTTCTTGCCCTGTTTGTGTTCCTGCTCCAACTTCCTCCAGTGATGGAGTATGACCCGAGAGTTACAAGCCAAAACAAACCCTTTCCTCCCCAAGTTGCTTTTGCTCATGGTGTTTCGTCACAGCAACAGAACAGTAGAAAAGTGACTAATACACAGCCGTATGACATATTTGCAGAAAAGTGCCCACTCTTAGGTGTTCGTTATCAGTTTGAGATATCTGACATTGTTGATAATGACATGAACACGTCTCTGTGAGTCCTGGCTGTGGCAATACAAACAAAACTAAAACCAAAAACCATTTCTTGTCCTGACAGGAAAAAAACATGTCCTTCATGGCCTCAGCTGCCCCACTGGAGAAGCTTAACATTGTAGCATCTGCTTTTGAATCTTACGTGAATGACATGGCATGATTTGGTTTGGGCTTATTTTATTTAACATCTGTTTGAGTCATGTGTTCACATTTTCCACCCATTGTCACGGCTGTGTGTTACTCCACTGAGGGAGCGCGTCATAGTATTTACAACTTCTCTTGTAAATGATGATAATAGCCACTGAGGTGGTTTGGAGTTCAAGGCTGTTTGTAAAACCGTCCTGTGATCACTCCTGTGTTGCTGCTCTGGCTTACACGTGCAGGTGTGAAAACTGTGTTTGTTCAGATGCTCTGGGGTGGCAGTGCCAAGTTGTGTTTGCTTAGGGGATCCTGCTAAAGTGACTGACCTGGAGTCCTGTCACCATCAGAACCTGTGGACGTATCTGGAAGCCCCAAGACTTCCACAGTGCCGATGAGGTCACCATATTGATGTTTATCCCGTCGGTTGGCATGTTGTATCTTGTGAGTTGCATTTTCTTCTTCCTGATAGCTGGTGAAATGGAATACTTTAAAAAATACTTGTATTGGCCCTTGGCCGTCTTTGAGGGGAGGCTGAAGTGAGAAGTCTTGGGCCCGCTTTCCTGAACACTTCCCTTGACTGCATGTACTCCAGAAATACCCTGGCCTGCCGGGCGGTGGTGGCGCACACCTTTAATCCCAGCACTCGGGAGGCAGACACAAGTGGATCTCAGTGAGTTTGAGCTAGCCTGGTCTACAGAGTGAGTTTCTGTACAGCCAGGGCTGTTACACAGAGAAATCTCGAAAAACCAAACAAAAACCAAAAACAAACAAACAAACAAAAAATCAAAAGAAATACCCTGTCCTACTTCTGGGCGAGCAGAGGTTTAAAATTTTAAGGTTCAACCTAACAAATCATTCCTTCCGTTTCTGGTACGTTTAAGTCCTGTGAAGTCTGCCTACCCCAGGCTGTGAAGACATCCCTGCACTATCTCATGTCAACTGGATTGTTTTAACCTTTCACATGTACAACTGGACTTTACAGTCAGTGGATATGAGGAGCATGTATGTACATGTGCACTTCACATGTGGTCAGTGGATATGATGAGCATGTATGTACATGTGCACTTCACATGTGGTCAGTGGATATGATGAGCATGTATGTACATGTGCACTTCACATGCGGTCAGTGGATATGAGGAGCATGTATGTACATGTGCACTTCACATGCAGTCAATGGATATGAGGAGCATGTATGTACATGTGCACTTCACATGTGGTCAGTGGATATGAGGAGCATGTATGTACATGTGCACTTCATATGCAGTCAATGGATATGAGGAGCATGTATGTACATGTGTACTTCATATGCAGTCAGTGGATATGATGAGCATGTATGTACATGTGTACTTCATATGCAGTCAGTGGATATGATGAGCATGTATGTACATGTGTACTTCATATGCAGTCAGTGGAAATGAGGAGAAGTTAGGGTTAAGCTTTGTTTTATTTCATATTGGTGTCCAGTCTATCGAGAATCACGTAGTGCAAAGACAGCTCATTTCTCAATGCTCTGCAGATCCACCCTTTTCATGAACCCAGGATCCACGAGTGCCTGGCTCTGGTTCTGGGCTCTTGTTTTTTTCTTCTGAGTAATACATGCTTTGCTAACTGTGGCTTAGTAGACTAAAGACTAGACCCATGTTTTTAGAATAAATTGTATGTGCATGCCCACGCATGCACATGAGTTTGAGTATAAGTGTCCAGAGGCCAGAAGAGGGCATTGGATCTCCTGGAGCTAGAGTTACAGGTGAGTGTGAATTGCCTAATATGACACTGGTTATCACATTCAGGTCCTCTGGAAGAGCAGCAAGTGCCCTTAACATCTGAGCAGTCTCTCCAGCCCCAAGAGATCTTGTTTGTTCTTAACACTTCACATCTCCAGATAAAGCTTAGCATACACACAGGTACATGCAGAGTTGCAAAGATTCTGACTGAGTTTACTTCAGATTTACATCTGTTGCTTCCAACTCTCCTATCGAGGAGAATCGACATCTTTACAGCATTGAACTCTCTAGTTCAAGCTCAGGGAATAAGTTTCCATTTATTTCTGTCGTCTTTAATTTTCCTAGTGTGTATTAGTCATCCAGTTTTAATGTAATTCTTTCCAGTGGGTACAGAGTATTTTATGAGTAGCATCTCAGTTCATTTGATGTGTCCACATTTGTTTCATTCCACTAACGTGAACTGTGTGGTCATGAACATTACACACCCACACTTAAGTACCTTTCTGTCTTCCCAGAATTCACTGCGACATTGGACTTGTGGGTCACACAGCATGCACTTCCCTCCTCTCCTGTGATTGTGTTTGTTCCCACTTAACTATCATTGAAGTAGGCTCCACTCTTAGTAATCCGGAGAATTATATTTTTACGACTTTCCAATTTGGTAGGAAAAAAACAATAACTCACTGTAGATTTCATTTGAATTTTTTTGTTTTGTTTTGTTTTTTTCTGTCTTGAGACAGGGTCTTATGTAGCTCAGACTTCCCTTGAACGCTTGATACTTGTTCCTCTGCCTCCCCAGTACTGAATTACAGATGTGCGCTACTATGCTTGAATTTTGAATATTTTATTGCTCGTGAGATTGAACAAGTTTTTATGGGATCAGCATATTTATCCCTTTTTCTTATTAATAGTGTTTTATATATCATCATAATCATGTGTCACATATATTTAATTTACAAAACACGAATCTGTATAGTATATTAACTAACCAGTATTCTTTCATTATTTGAGTAGGCCTATTTTAAGGGGGGGTAGTGAGAGGAGGAGGAGGAGGAGGAGAAGGGGGGGGGGAGAGAGAGAGAGGACACTTTGTTCCCAATTCCTGCCTTTAGATCATTTAACAGTACCATATCAATAGCATACATAGTATATTAATAACTAGATAAGCTAAAGGGAAGATAATGAACGGTAAGATCATTGGCATTTGATCCAGCAGGTGGTTCTAGACATAACTCCATCACTGTTTACCACGTGATAGTGAATAACACACATATTCTCTTTGGGCCTTAATTTCCTCATCTACACAGTAAAAAAAAAAGCCCTCTGAGGGCTGAGTGAGGTCATCTGAAAAATGTTTGCTAGGACTGGGGATGCACCTCAGTTGGTAAAGTGCTTACCTGGCATTTACTAGTTCCAGGGTTCAGTCCCCAGCACCGTCTGAAACCAGGTGTGGTGGTATTCACCTGCAATCACAGCACTTGGGAAGGAGAGGCAGGGGGATCAGGACTTCAAGGTCATCCTCAGCTACACATTTGAGGCCAGCCTGGGCTACAGTGAGATCCTGCCTTAAAAACAAAGAAGGAAAGAGATGGCAAACAATAACTGTTACATGACATGAATTATAATGCTAATCAATCAGTTGTAAGCAAAGCTAGTATAGAGTGTATTTCACTGAAATTCTCTTACCAGCTAGGCTCATTTATAAAATAGTCTTAACAGACATCTTCCTTGTTCTGTGGTTTTCCGGGTTGCATTCATTTGTATGCTTCTTTCAGAAAGAAGTGGTTTATTGCTTTCAAAACAAAAATAGAAAGGTCCAAGCTAATGTTCTTTGCTGCCATTCAGAGGTGTTTGTGGCTTATTAGCTTTTAGGGCAGTAGGCTCTGTGCTCAGTATTGACAGTCCTTATGAGCTTGTTAGCCACTGTTCTAGTAAAAGTCATTTTGATCTGTGATGGAGGCACAGCATTAAAAGACTATTGAGCTGGAAGTCTGTATTTTGGGCCTTTTATTAAAATGCACCCTTCACAAAAGAGGCAGTGTGGATTTGCATTGCAAAGGGTCGCTTATTTCCTTCTGGAACTCTTGAAGCCAAGTAATTTAATTATGTCTCTGCCACAGCCTTTTATCTCCCTCTGCAAAGGAACTTTCTCTCCTCTGACAGTTCATATTGGAAGCCGGTCTTCTTATCCCTAGAATTAATTAACATGCAAATACTTGTCGAGAGACACGGGAACACTGCTTTTTCAATTAGCTTTTAAATGTCACTCTTAATGATGGTAGATTGTCTCTTTAAGGGAGAATTAAACTGGTGCAGTTGTCTCCTGCTTTTTCCCAGTGAATACCATTATTGATTTTTCTGACGATTGGTTATTAGCGGGCTCTTTTTCACTGTCAGAGACTAACAGGTTTGGGTGGGACTTGATCGGAGCAATGCTCGGTTCTCTGCCTCCTGGGTGCTGGGGATTCCAGGTGTGCACCACCGCACCTGGCCCTAAAAGGGGGTTTTGAAATCGGTGTTAGAGAATGGCTGACAGCTGGTTAGGAAATGGGTCCGCTCTGAAACATGGCCACACAGACACATAGGTGCACACATGCATGCATGTGATTGATGTAACTAGCCTTGACTTAGTGGATGTGCATTGGGAAAAATTAGAAGAAAACAAAATCAAAATTAACCCTAGCATTTTGTTTTTAAATCAAATTGCCCATGGCAAATTAACATTTAGCCTTCACAAATTATTATTCGTCTATCATTTTGTCAAGTATGGGCCAGTAAACAATTATATGAAATAACCTTTTGAATACAGGCCAGTCATCATTATCTTCTTGAGGCAGTAGCTTTTTGACAGGTTCCATCTATGTAGGCTCTATAATCATGGTTTCTAGGCAGGTACAGCCCCTTTAAAGCATTTGAAGAGATAGAAATAAGGAGCATGAAACACCAGTGAGCTAAGAATTATGTGAGGGAATAAAATGCATGGTTCATTGAGTTGTGCGGCTGTGTATAGGTTGGATTAGGGACCTCTCTTCAGAAAGGTTTCTGTGAGTGCTCTGTTGAGCTTAGTTCTGCAAGGTTCATGGAAGTGTTTGATTGGCATCTCCAGTGTAGTTGTTCAACAATAGCAAGAGAGTATGAATTGCCTTTAGACTAGCAAATAGGACTTTGGGGATTGAAGACTTGGATGATAGTTCCATAGTAAGTGGCAGACCCTGGCCTAGAACAGGGCTTCTCTGATGTGTGCTTCTCTCATAGTGGCATACTGCCTTCTGAGAATGGAGGTTGGATTCAGAATTTGGGGTTTGCGATCAAGGTTGCTCAGGATGAATAAAGTAACAGGAATGCTTGCTTCAGCACCCCAGGTCCTCTTTGGTACATCCCTTCTGTCCTTAACATTCATTTCTTCATACTTTCCATCATTTATCTGCAGCAGGGGACAAGGGAACGTCTAGGATTATGGCATTCTTTTAAAACACACATTTTAGATTCTAAACATATTCCCATGGTAATAATCTAAGTTATACAAAAAGCATAGGAAATTAAAAATAATTGTCCATTTCTGCCAAAATTTGAATCCTTTTTTAAAGAAGACGAATCTTTTTAGATATGGATAATCAAATGCGCAGTTGTTTAATGGAAGTAGATTTGTTTAATATTTGTATTGTCTGTAAGCTGCTTTCATTGGAATCATAGGAGAGCTTTCTTGGTTCTTCCTCCACACTGTCTTTTTAACCTCTGTTGTAGTCTGTCTTTGTACTGTGTTCTGGCTATCTTACACTGTGCTGCCCAGAACATCCTTGGAACCATCTGCCAACGTGTAAAGGGGTCATTTCTTGAAGACTTGGGATGAAATCCTTAGGACAAGGAGTATATGTGTATAGCTAGAAAAACCCAGTTTCAACAGTTCTCATCCTGTCCACAGTGCCTGTGAACGGCTGCTTACCACGTACTTCTTTTCAAATAGAATCCTGAACTCAAGGCCAGAAGAAACAAAGAGGAGAGAAGTTGCTAAAAATAAGTGGTGACCAAGATCTATGAAAACCTAAAAATCACACAGATTTTTACGGACTGGCATTATACATAGCAGCTAAAATGTGGGGACAGCTTCAGGTTCATCAGCTGTTGAATGGATACACAAACGTGGCTGGTAAATACAATAGCAATGCCATGACATACAGGGATGGATGCTATTCAGCAGTGAAGCTGCAAAATGGGTTAAAAGCATTACGCTACATGAATAAAGCCAGTCAGAAATGACCATGTATTCTTCTCTGCAGTGTCCAGGATGTCAACTCCTGAGGGAGAGAGAGAGAGAGAGAGAGAGAGAGAGAGAGAGAGAGAGAGAGAGAGAGAGAGAGAGAGAGAGAGAATAGGTTTGTGGCTGCTTAGAACAGAGGGTGCAGGGGTAGGGATTTGGGAATTGGCTGCTAATTGGCCCAATTTTTCCTTTGGAGTGATGGAAATGTCCTAAAATTAGATTGTGGTGATAGTTGCACAACTCTGAATGTATGAAAAGCCACTGAATTTCCATATTTTTAAATGGGTTGGATTTTATGATGTGTGAATTTCAAGCCACTGAAGCGATTAAGAAAATTAAAATAAACGGTGCCCCATGCATGGGATGGAACAAAAGAATGAGAACCCGGGCTTCGTGATGGGCTTCTGGGCCAGGCAGAAAGGCAGTCATAACCAGTGTGGCCAGCAGTGTGTGGGAGCCATGCATTCATTTAGACTAATGACAGTCAGCCACGGGGGTGCATTGCACAGACTCAAGGCAGTTAATGCCGTGTTCTCCAGGGTCAGAAAAGAGGGCAGTGCCCTGAATTGCTTCTCCGCATGTGGTTCGTTCAGTACCTTCAAATACACAAGAGGCCCTGTTCTCCTGGAAGGCGGTAAGTTTCCTTTGCTGACCTAGAAATGCATGCTGTGCTCCAACATTTGGAAAAGGCCGGTCAGAGAGGGGACGTTGGGGAAGCTGAGCTCAGCTGCTGAGTCAGGGGAAGTCAGAGGAAGCCCGAAGGTCACAGACAGAGAGGAGGCCCTTGTTCTTAGAGAATAAGTACAGTCAGTTTGAGAGTTAGCAATCAAGCTTTTTCCTACACAGTGGAAGTCACTGTTCTTTTGGAAGTGTTTGCTAGTGAATAGCATGATAAGGATGTTTAAAAGGAAGTGAGCATTTGAAGCGGCTCTGAGTTATGTTGGTAGATAACATTTAGCTCAAGGAAATGAGGTTAGCTTTGCAGCTCACACCAGCAGTGAAGGAAGCAGCAAGGGGTCTCTTCCCCAAGCCCCTGTGACCTGGTCTCTGTGGCCTTTGGATGCTCTACTTCTCATGTCCCGCCTGTGCATAGGTTGGATTAAACTGTAGCCTCCCAAGCCCTTTTAATTATGTTCAGGCCTGAGGTTTTCAACTCAGGAAGAACCAGGGTCCCTGTTAGTTATTATGCGGCGCTGTGTTGTTCATTAAGCGGTGATGTTTACCATGAGAGAAAAGCCACGAGGTACAACAAAGCCCACCGTAAGAGTTTATTAAGGGAAGATGTGCTTAGGCCTATGGAAATGGTTGTGCAAGGAGAGGGAGGAAGAAGAAGAGGGGAGGGGAGGAGTCTGTGACCCGCTTTTTATGGATCCCCCCCCAACGTGCACATGCGCATATGGGTTTACGTAGCTACACCATGCATGCTTGGATTACATAGGGCGTAAGGATGACTAAGCCTCTTGCTTGGCTACTGGACAACGTATGTGCAGTCAGGTAGCAATAGTCCCCATGGTTCATTTGAAGGCTAAGTGCCTTTAGATAGCCCTGCTGGTCTATTGATTTCACTTCAGAAGCCAGGGACAGCGCATGGGTGGGTCAGTGTTGACCTGATAGCCAAGTCACTCTGGAATACACAGAAATCTTTTTCTTTGTCACTGTTTTTTGTCACCCTTGATATATTTTGTTTTTGTTTTTTGTTTTTGTTCTTTTGGTTATTTGAGATAGTGTTTCTCTGTGTAGCTTTGGAGCCTTTCCTGGAACTCATTCTATAGCCCAGACTGGCCTCAAACTCACAGAGATCCGCCTGGCTCTGCCTCCCAAGTGCTGGGATTAAAGGCGTGCGCCACTACCACCTGGCTTTGTTTTTGTTTTTTAGCTACAGTGAAGACTATTCTTTGGAGATCTGGGGACATAACTCAGTGGTAGAGCACTTGCCTTGCACATGTAGGTCCAATTCCCAGTACCCCCAAAAGCAAACAACAGAAAACAAACAAAACCCTTGGAAAATAAAAATTAGCCCTTGTGCCTGAATAGTGGATACACAGGGATCTCAGGTACTTTAAAAACTGTCCAGTGTTTTTTTTTTTCTGATTTTTTTTTCTTCGCTACTGATTTTATTGTGAATTACTAAAGAAACTCTAGAATAAGGAAATGTGGTTAGTGATTCATTGTGAGGAAGGTGAAGAGAGGATTGTTTGCCTGGGCACGTGGGTTGAGTGGGGACTGGTGGATGGTTTTGCATTTATTGCTATTTTTAGTCTAAGGCTGTGGCTGACAAGGGAGTAACTAAGCTTAGTTATGCTCCTGACACACACAGTGTTCCCCTGGAGTCTGGGAAGTCTCAGTCTTTGGGGAAACCATGCTTCCCTGATTGTTGGAACACAGCCCCTCTCTGATGTAACTTCCTCACATTCAACAAATAAAGAATCGCGTTCTGGCAGGTAAACTACAAAATAATGTAAATTATTCTTTCTATTAGTCAAATGTGAACCATTACACATAACCACACAGTGCTTTGTTCTCTAAACGTGTTTTTAAAGACAACTAGCCATGGCCTACAGTAGAATTCCTTTCGGGTTTTGTGTCGGTTTATTGGAAATAGCTATTAATTCATAGGGCTCGTGACTACAAGAGCAAAGTGTCTCCACCATTTTCTGAGTTGGGGATGAACTTTCATCCTCTGCCAGCCCCCTTCGAGACTGGCTGTGAGCATTCCCGACTTAACTTCAAAGAACAGCCTCTTTCTTCACCACGGGCACTAAAGCATCTTAATTATGCTCGGACAGCTATTATTAGTACAGACAAGTGAATAAGAATTTTTCCTTTGTCAGTTTATATTGCTGTTTTTCGTGATACCGGATGAGCTTAAGCTCACCCAGTTATCACAATTGCCACATGCCAATATAGAGTCATTGATGGAGACTTCCGGTTCTCTCAGTGTCTGATAGATGGATGTTTCGGTCCATAGACACAAAATGTTTCCTGCCATGCTCTCTTCATAAGCCATAGACTGAGACAGAAATATGCTCTTAACATGGTTCTGACCAACTCAGAACTGTTGACTAAAGTGAGATTCACTAAATCCTTGGGCAGTAAGTAGTAAGCGTAGTATCATTTAGTTACTACAAAAGAAGAAAGTTGAGTATAACCAGTTTTATTAATGGTGATCTCAGGAATGTATGCTTCAGAGAAAGATGGGTATTTTCGGCGTCCACACACTTGAAAAGGTGGAAAATAAAGATAGGGAAAGGAAAATCCAGCCAGCAAAATCACAATATTTTAGATAGAGAAGAAAAAGGTGGAAAGGAGCCTTTTCCTTCCCTATCTAAAGAAGCTCTTGTTGGGGTTGAATCTCAAGAGAACCCACACACAAGACTGGCAGAGGAGCGAACAAGCCCGGAATCAGGAGAGCAGTGTAAACCAGCAGCGAAATACCCACAGAGCGTCACTTCTGACTCCACCGAGCCTGGAGAGAATGCCGAACACAACTGTGTCCAGAGTGAGGATGAGGAGAGACTAAGCTCGTGGCTTGAGGCAGATGGAGTCAGATGTGAACGGATGACAGAAAGCAGATCGACTCAGTTGTTCGGCTTCTTTTGTTTCTGTCAGAGAGAGTGATCTTCAGATAGGAACACGTAGTGTAAACATGGTTGAGAATAAACCGAGTGTGCGAGTCAGGTAATAATAACAGTCACAACAATCGGCGGAGTGTCCGTTCAGGACTGAGCACCATGGAAGAGGATTTAGTCGTTCCTTTCTAGTGCGATGGCAGCTGTGCATGGTAGATATTATTGTTTTCAACCCCATACCAGGCTGCAGGACATTTCATAACAAGCCTGAAGTTTGTAAGTGAGTGTAGTCAGATTTTTCTTGGGCTGCCAGCTCACAAATTATGACACAGAGACTTATAGATTATGAAAGCTTGGCCTTAGCTTAGGCTTATTCCTAACTAGCTCTTAAAACTTAACCCATTTCCATTAATCTACATTCTGTCACATACTGCCCATCTGCTTCCTCCATGTCTCCTCATTCTCTCTCTCTCTCTCTCTCTCTCTCTCTCTCTCTCTCTCTCTCTCTCTCTCTCTCTCTCTCTCTCTAGTTCCTAGATTCCTCCTCCTACTTCCTCTCTCTACCTGGAAGCCCCACCTATACCTCCTGCCTAGCTGTTGGCTGTTCAACTTTTATTACACCAATTACAGCAATACACCCTCACACAGTGTACAAATATCCCACAACAAGTGAGAGGTTAAGATTCAGATTCAGGCTTGACTTGATTCAGTATCTGGCTCTTTGGAGGGGGGCAATTTCATACATGTATGGAATGTATACAATGTATGCACATGTATACCTATATATACAGTGTTATTGTGATCATATCTGTTCCATATTACCCCCCTTTTCCCTCCCACTCTTGCTGACCCCATCTTTCCAATTATTTTGTCTTAGTTAGGGTTTCTATTGCTGTGGAGAGCCATCATGACCACGGCAACTCTTATAAAGGGAAACACTTAATTGCGGTGACTCGCTTGCAGTTCAGAGGTTCAGTCCATTGTCATCATGGCAGGACATGGTGGCATGCAGGCAGACCTGGTGCTGGAGGAGTAGCTGAGAGTCCTACATCTTGTGCAGGCAACAGGAAGTGATCTGACCCACTGGGCATGGCTTGAATATATGAGACCTCAAAGCCCGCCTCCACAGTGACAATCTTCTTTCAACAAGGCCATATCTACTCCAACGAAGACACACCTCATGCCCACTAGCATGAAGCTTTTAAACTGGATTGCATGTTCCAGTGTGGAATATTCCTTTACACTGTTGAATATATGTGGCTGTGATTGGTTTAATAAACAAGCTTACTGGCCAATAGCTGAACAGGGTAAAGTTAGGTGGGAAAGCCAAACTCAGAATGCTGGGAGGAAGAAGGGCAAAGTCTGAGAAGTTGCAAACAGATGCAGAGAGAAGCAAGATGGGCATGCCAGGCTGAGAAAAGGTACCAAGCCACATGGCAGAGTGTAGATAAGAGATATGGGTTAATTTAAATGTAAGAGTTAGCTGGTAACAAGCCTGAGCTGTCAGCTGAGCATTTATAATTAATATTAAGCCTCTGTGTGTTTATTTGAGAGCCATTGGTGGGACAGAACCATCCACCAGCATTCCAGTTTAAATTATATTGTCAGGCACATAAATAAACAAGAAAAACCCAATAGATGGCATTGAAGAGCCACAGTGTGTACTCATAACTGAAACAAGGAAATGGAATACCAAGATCGTAATGAACAAAGCTGTAGGCTGGCTTGTTTGCCCAGTGCTTGCCTACCCTGGGCAGGGCCCTGAGCTTGATCTGCAGCACTACAAGAAGACAGTCTTGATTTCTTCTTAAAGGTTCACTTTAGACTTTTTTGAGCCAAGAATTTTGATATTGATCCTTGGGAAATCAGACAGGGACTTGATCTGTAAAGTTCCAAGTGAAAGAAGAGAACCTTAGGAGACAGCCTATATGTTCACAAAGATGCCACGTTGGATTCTCCCAACCCATGATCCTGTTGTTGGAGGATTTCATAGGGGGTTATAAACAAGGGAATTTGTCTGGGCTCCTTAAGGTAGATTCATATTTGACTTAACTTCCTTTGCAGAATATTTATTTTTGACAGGTTTTGCTGAAATAATATTGTGGTTATTTCTAGACCATCAAATTAGTAACCCTTATCTACTAAAAAGGAAATACATTTTGGAGCCTGGGTTGCTCTTAGCAAAACCATGGCATTTCCTGGCATTTATTGGTTCCTGAGTGCCTGTGAATCTTCCTCATGCTATATTCAGAGGAAGGACGCTGTGGAAGTCGGTGTCACCTCATGAGAGCAGCAGTGTGGGAACTGCTGACCTACGACAATCTGTTCATAAACGCTGCTAGGAATGGACAGTAAGCCCAGTGTCTGATTTAGGGAATCACACGCTTCCATTTTCAAAATCCAGGTTGGGTTTGTTGGCCTTCTCTTTGATTCCTGGGACTTTCACATCTTTCTGTGTGTGTTTCAGTTCTTCCAGCATCTTAGAAGAGACTCCCTTGGTTCTGTGTCTCAAAGCATTCAAACTGGTTAGGCTCAGTATGAGGAGGAATGAGGCGTGATATGTCCAGTAGCTTTAGGTGCAGGTAGGTTTCCAAAGTTCTAAACGGAGATATGGTGCATTGGTGTAGTGAAATACTTTCTCATAGTTTTGGATATTCAAGAAGAGACTGTAGCTTATCTGCCAGTGTTATATAGAAGCCTGCACACTCTATTATATAGAACCCTCCTCTTAAGATTCTATGATTATGAACAGTTCTGTTTCATACATCTGATAGTTCTTGGGTACTGTCAACCAAAATCAGGGTCAGGTGGAGTAGAGGGGTAAAAGCTGCAGAGGATGTGGTGGCATCCATTCATTCATCTGTAATCTCAATACCCCTAAAATGAGACTGGAAGGGAGACAGGAGAATGGATTGGAAGCTTACCAGCCAGCTCTTCTAGACTGTGCAGGAACAACAGGGACCCTTCATCAACAAAGTGGAAGGCACGAACTGATTCTAGAAAGTTGCCCCCTGATCTACGCGTGTGTGCTCCTGCCCACATACTAAATAAATACATAAACGAATAATTGAAGAACCTTGCAAGTGAAAGACCATTTTGTTATGGTACCATTATTACCCAAGAAAACTGGGGGTCATCTCAAGTTCCCTTAAGTTGCTGCCGTGATGACTCATAGGGGACAGTAGTTGGGAAATGGGTCTGTTTTAGCAACCCTTCAGTTCATTGCAGATGTGACGAGGCTGTTCGTGGCTCAGGCGTAAGAGGGTTAGCCTTCCGTTATTCTATGTGGTTTTCCTTTTTATTGATCGTTAAAGAAGAGAAATCAAGGTTTGATGAAGAACCCGTTGGCATACACGCCTGTGCTTGAGGTCTAACCTTCACAGAAGTTTGAACCAAAATGAAATTAGTCTTGCCTACAGATGGGCCGGAAGCGATGCTTCAATCAGTGTTTAGTTTTTTTCAAAGCAAGTAGTGGTTCTTTGGAAATAGCTGATTTTTCCCATAGTAATGAATAAATTACCCAAAGTGTTGGGATTAGCAGGATTATGCTTCATTAGCAAAACCATACATTGCCAGGGCTTCGAGCTGGTATTCGGGGTTAGACTGGGCTGAACTCCATGGCTGTGTCTGCATCTGAAGACCACGGGGAGCAGCTTTAAGTGCTTAGAGTACCGCGAGCACTTAGTATAAAGTGAGCAGAAGGCTCCCAAACCTCACTGCTGTGAGGGGGTGTGAGAATAACACTGAAGTCTATCGCAGGGCCTTGTCCAACTCTGAGGACCACGACGATCATGGCAGGTAGTTATCTGCTGCTGCCAGGCCCATCTTGCCCCTGTCCCTGACCTCTGTTCCTGTCGTGTTGCGAGCATGTGTTCAAGTACCAGCTTTCCTGATGGACCGGAAGGTTTTGAAAGCCCTGACTGACACTACTGCATGAACTTGATCTGGACTGCTGATCTGGCCACAGATCCATGGTCACAAAGCTCAGGGGGCACTTGCACCACGGCGGCCCCTCTTCCCTACATCCTAGCTTTGAGGTCTTTGCAGTGGAGTCTGGGGGTGCAACACATACTTGTTGAAGGAATAATTAAACAGCAAACTTTCTTGTTTGTTTGTTTGAGAAAGAGTCTCACTATGTAGCTATGGTTGTCTTGGAGCTCACTGTGTAGACCAGGTTGGTCTCGAACTCACAGAGATCCTCCTGCTTCTGCCTCCTGAGTGCTGGGCTTAAAGATGTGCACCATTATGCCTGACTGCAAACTTTGTACCCACCTCTGCACTTAACAGACCTTTCTGAAAGAGGCACCTGACTAACACAGACACTGGTATCTGACTGTGTGGTGGTTTAAATAAGAATGACACCACCACAACCCACCCCCTTCCCGGGGGGTGGTAGCACATACCTTTAATCCCGGTACTCTGTGAGTTCAAGTTTGAGGCCAGCCTGGTTGGTCTACAGAGTGAGATCCAGGACAGGCACCAAAACTACACAGAGAAACCGTGTCTTGAAAAACAAAAAACAAAAAAGCAAAACAAAACAAAAAAGAATGGCCCCCATAGGCTCATATGTTTGAATGTTGGTCATTAAGACACGGCACTACTTGAGAGGGACTAGGAGGTGTGGCCTTGTCGGAGGAAGTGTGTCACTGGGGGGTGGGCTTTGGGGTTTCAAGAGCCCAAGCCAAGCCCAGTGTCTCTCTCTTCCTGCTGCCTGAGGGTCTGGATGTAGAACTCTCAGCTCCTTCTCCAGCATCATGTCTGCCCGCCTGCTGCCATGCTTCCTGCTATGATGACTGTGATGGACTAAACCTGTGAAGCTATCAGCAAGCCCCAATTAAATGCTTTCCTAAGAGTTGCCGCGATCATGGTGTCTCCTCACAGCGACAGAACATTTGACTAAGACAGGATGTGTGTATGCAGACATGGCATTCAGGCACTGGCTGGTGGCTAACACAGACACTGGGTACCCAGTTATATGTGTGTGGGGGCATGGCATTCAGGCACTGGCTGTTGACTAACACAGACACTGGTACCCAGTTATATGTGTGTGGGGGCATGGCATTCAGGCACTGGCTGTTGACTAACACAGACACGGGTATCCAGCTGTGGGTACAGATGTGGCAGGTAAGCTCTGGCTGTTTTAATATTGCTATCATCACCTCTTTTTCCTGCCCAGCTTTGATATTATTCTCAGGTTGCTCAGTCTAAGCAGGAGCAGCCTACTATTTCCACTTTTCCATCTCTCCCTCTTGCCCTTCACCCGCCCCCTTTCCCACACCCTTCTGCTTCTTCCTCCTCCCCTTCCCTTCCTCCTGCTTCTGTTTCTCATTCCTCTTTCTCCTCTGGCCTTCTGTCTGCCGTTCAAGCCTCTGTCAGCAAATCCACTCTTCAACTGTAGCCCAGACATTATTTTTGACTTCCACCCCCTAGTTATGACCTGGATTGGATGGACTTCTCTGTCCAGGTAAACCTCCGTTATAGAGCTTCAAAAAATATCTTTCAAAGAACATTTCAAAAATAATAAAATAGAGACAGAATAATAATTTTTGTTTTTTTTTTTTTTTTTTTTGCTTTTTGTTTTTTTGAGACAGGGTTTCTCCATGGTAACTTTGGAGCCTGTCCTGGAACCCGCTTTGTAGACTAGGCTGACCTTGAACTCGCAGAGATCCACCTGTCTCTGCCTCCCGAGTGCTGGGATTAAAGGCGTGCGCCACCACCGCCCGGCGAATAATTTTTAAATAGTACTTTTTCCCTTCACGAACTCTTTCCTATTGTGAGGGATGTGAGACTCACTTCCCCGCTTACATCTTTCCTGAGCATGGCACCTCCTGTCACCAAAATGCCGTGTATTGCATTGACATGTGTATGTGAACGAGACAGACCTCACTGTATGTCTTATAGTTTTAGCTTGGCAGTCAACTAGAAAAGGGCACTCTTGCCTCTCTATGCCTGTTCTCACCTAAAGCTCCTACAGAGCAGGGAGGGGCGTGGCCTTCCCAGCAGCCTGCTCAGGGGCATCTGCCTGGTGAGAAGTAGTAAATCAGTTTTGATGACTCGGAGAAGCCGTAGATGCTCAATTATCCAGGAAAAAGCCTGGTCCCTAGCATGCATTCCAAAGCGGACTCTAACAAGGTCCATTAGAGTGTTCTCGTCTTGTATCAGAGGTATTTTAATTTCTCTCCATCTTCAGTAAATGGCAACTAATGATACTTTCTTCAGTGTAGATATTGAAAAATCCCTCCTTTCCACCCACCCAGCCTGCCCTTCTGCTACTGGAAGCTTCCATCTTTACCTCCACATGTTATTTATCTAGACCTTGTACTGACGGCTCTGTATGGAAGGACTTTCTCAATTAGATCCTAGAGACTTTCTCATTTATATTTCTCCAAAAAAAGTCCAAATAGTGCATATTTCTTTTACTTTGGAAAAATTACAAAAAAAAAAAAAAATTATAGTAGTTTTGACTGTCATTTGAAAAATGAACACACTCCAAAGCTATCTGGATTCATTGGCTTAGCAGAGCCAGACAAAAAGTACACCATGCACCAAATGATGGCAGAACAGATTCTTCCTTAGGACATTGATGATGGGCTAGGCTTTGCTTTTTTTCTGTCTGTGTGTGTCTCGTTGTTGGCAATGATTCCTGAAGCATCGGGCTTTTTCCACCTTTGTGTAAAGTTAATCAAAGGCACCCTCTTAGTGGCCTTGAGCTGTTTTCTGTGTAGAATCAGATTCTTGTCATGACTACTCTCTGGCTCCGACTCAGGGATGAGGTTTACGGAAGAGCCATGCGTGTGTTGTCAAGAATACCTTTGACTAGTAACCAGGTTCTTTCATAACAGCCATCAAAGGAATCAGAGAATGAATAAATGCAGGGGCTTGGTTTGGTGTGGGTAGACATCATTAGTGTGTGTGTGTGTGTGTGTGTGTGTGTGTGTGTGTGTGTGTGGTGATGTGTGTGGTGTGTGATGTGTGGTGTGATGTGTGGTGGTGTGTGGTGTGATGTGTGGTGGTGTGTGGTGTGATGTGTGTGGTGTGTGTGCGTGTGGTGTGTATTGTGGTGGTGTGTGTGGTGTGTGATGTATGTGTGTGTGGTGGTATGTGTTTTGTGTGTGTGTGTGTGTGTGTGTATGTGCTGTGCTGTGTAGTGGTGTGTGATGTGTGTGTGTGTATGTGTGTGTGGTGGTATGTGTAGTGTGTGTGTGGTGTGATGTCTAGTGGTGTGTATATGTGTGGTGTGTGCATGTGTGCTCTATGACTGTGAGCGTGCATGCCCTGGTGCACATGTGGCAGTCGGAGGACAGTGTTGTGGGTGGGCTCTGGCAATAGAACTCCGGTTGTCAGGTTTGCATCACCATGTGGCAAGGGCCTTGGTTGATCTCCCCAGGCCCGCCCTTTTGCCTTTAAGATTGAATGCAGGAGGAGGCTGTTGGTTATGGAGAAGTTGGGCTTTTGCTTGAGTGCACTGCTTTTTCTAATGTCAGATGCTAACATTTTAATCTCGTTTGGACGTCACAGCAACCTCATTCCAGAAGTGACAAGTCCCAGAGCAGTGATTGGCTGGGGTTCAGCATCCAGTGTGGGATCAGGCCAAGTGGAGCCTTGGCCTAGAGTGAATGCTGACTCTGCTGTCTGGAGACTGTTTGCCATTCAGCTGGGGTGGTTGCCTGGTAGGAAATGGTGGAGATCCAAAATATTTTAAACTCATCATATATTATAGTACACACACACACACACACACACACACACACACACACACACACACAAGCATGTGCATGCTCACACATGCATGTGCACATACACACATGTATTATGAATTTTCAAAATTGGTTTTTCAGTATGAGTATATTCAGCAGCATTTCTGCCATTGTTCTTCAGAAAGGAGGAAGAGTTAAAGGAATCTCACAGGTCTTATTTCCCAGGGAGTTGGAAAATTGAACAGTGAGATGTTGCTTGCTTTAGTGGTGACTGAACACAATACGGCTGACATCAGAAGGTTTCTCTTGTAATATTTCTCCCTGGACTTGTCAAGAGAGTTCTTTGCATGTCAAAAGGGAAAAATATTGGTTGGAACTTATCTGTCCATTTTAATTTGAACCTCACTTTCTAGATTTTCTTCTTTAGGGGAAATTAAGGGCTGGAGGGCATTATCTATAGGACAGGGAGTGAATGGTGGAGAGGAAGCTGAATATCTCTGTTGTCTATTGTTTTGGTAGTTTGGGTCTTGAACCTATTATAATGTTTTATATTATTAAATAAAAAAGGAAAGGAAGTCCTCCAGAAAACAGTGTAAGAAATGAATATAACTGTGTATCACAGAGAATTTGAAATATTTTGACTCTGCATCTGGTGTGGAAAACTTAAGGCAAAATGGAAATGATCACAAGGAATGCTTAAACTGTGTTCAGTGTTCTTAGTATTAATTTATTGTCATTAGAAATAAGTAATTAATACAGCTAGGAACTAAGTTCTATGTACGCAAGAAGGCTCAGGTATGAACTCAGAAGAGTAACAGACCAGTTGTCTTTCATCTGAGCAGGAGATGTTGGTGGCAAATGCATGATTTCGATGGTTAGACATGCGGTAGCGTCAGTAGCACTTAGTACCTGTGGCCCCCAGATTGTGGCCTCCCAATGTCGTTTCTCACTAGTAGGCTATAGGGCTCCCTGCAGAAACGGCTCACTCCAGATGTGGAATGTGGAGCATATCGAAGGGCCTTGGGGCATCTGAAAACTGAGAACCAACCGAGAGGGCTGGGATAATGCCAAGATGACTCAGAAGCCAGCCTGGAGGGGCTCCCGGGACACAGATGGGACAGTGAACGTGAAAAGGATTGAAATACATAAAAATACCTGAGTTTATAAGAATACTTAGAAAACAAAACCATGCTTACATGTCACATTGAAAGCTGTGAAGTGGCAGGTGATAGTTCTGAGTGTAGATTAAAGAGAAACAAGGAAATCTGGCATCCATCCCCACCTTCCTTGTGGGTACATCCCTCATAAAGACTTACGGGTAGTAAGTGGAAAAGGATGCTGGGAAAAGAAAGACATGGTTTGATAACATCTCGAGACATGACGGAAGTGGGTCACAGGTAGGAAGGGTGCTAAAATCAGAAGATGGGGCTGACAGTGCTTGAACCCACAGATCCATGTCCATGTTATCCAAAAGAAGCCAACCAGACACCATGCTACACAGAAACAGCAGTACCCGAGAAGTGTTCTGACCCACCCCCTCCTGTCCTCCAATGAAGGAACCAAATGGGACAAAAAAAAAAAAAACAAATAAAGACAGTGGATCCCCACTTAGCCATGGAGATACATTCCAGACACCACCACCACCACCACCATCACACACACACACCCTGGCTGT
Source organism: Peromyscus eremicus (assembly GCF_949786415.1). Lineage (NCBI taxonomy): Eukaryota > Metazoa > Chordata > Mammalia > Rodentia > Cricetidae > Peromyscus > Peromyscus eremicus. The sequence goes on from NC_081434.1 coordinate 32,115,419, forward strand.
GAACTGTATGCCATACCAATCTGGCATCCATACTAGGGTTTTCTGTATAGACATGTGATAAAGTTAAATTTGTAAATCAGAAAGTAATTAGATTCACAGTAATAACTAATAATGACCTAGCGCAGTTACAATACACTATAATAAAAGTTACGTAATTGTGTCAGCCTCTGAAAATGTCCTGTGGTCTCTCGTGCGACTTTTCCTTTGTCTTTTGTGTTGCTGGAGATCAAACCCAAGGCCTCGGGTGTGATAGACAGCGTTTGATCACCACCCTGCCTCTGCCACTAATTTCTTTTCCTCACTTCACAGTCTCTCATGTTAGCGTAGATCTTAGCGACCTCTGCACACTTTACAACACAATGAGTTGAAAGCGTTAACTCTTTATGTAAAGGAAGCATTTATGGATTCTAATTTGCATATCCAGATTGTCAGCTTCCCTACTCTTGCACTTTGGGCCCTTATTTATGTCAAATAAAAGTCACTGAGACAGGGACACAGAGCTTCCGCGACAGTCAATCAGATAGCCAGTCCCGCTGCTGGATGACGGGCCGGTGGCACAATTGTGACTCTCGAGCCCACCACCCACCACTGGCAGACCAAGTGGACCACCAGGGAGCTTTATCAAGCTACTCACAGTGTCATGCAGTTTCAAATGTACAAATTGTCTGTGTCTGGATTTTCCATTTAATATTTTCAAACTTTGGCTAATTGTGGGCAACTGTTCCTGAGAAGTGGGATTCACTGTAGCAGTTTATAGGAAATACAGGGGCTAGGGGAGCATGTTAAACACCACAGGACTGAAAGTAATCCATGCCTGAATAGAGAAGGTCTACAAAACACCTGGGTTCATTGCTTCAGTGAATAAAAGTTACAGAAGAAAGTAGCGAAGGGGAGCCTAAGCAGGGCCAAGCAGACTGGTTAACTAGTTGCAGAGACCGAGACCAGCCCTATTTGGAACTTAAGGCATACTGACCAGCCGTAAGAAATCTTCCCTTCAAAACAACAGAAGATGGGATGCTGATTGTATGTTACTGAGGGATCCTTGATCATGTCATTGAATGCTGACAGTATTTAGATGGTCCTTAACAGTTCTTATCTATTGGACAAACTTACAAATGGATTTAAATAATGTCTGAGATTTTCTTTAAAAACAGTCCATCTTGAGGTCCAAGACACATTGTATATGCATGAAATTGTCAAAGAATTAAGCAAAAGATAAAAGAAAGAGAGACATTCCATTGAACGTAAATAGGTCTGCATAGGCCGTAGATAAAATCAGAGTGGTTGCATGTACTACTAGTGTTTGGTGATGAGATCAGGAAGTTCTTTGTGGCTTTTCTCCACTTTATTGGATATGAGAATTGTACACGATAAAAACAATTATATTTTGTTGTCCGAGAGGCAGGATCCTGGCAGGAGGCCTGGCTTTAGCTAGAATAACTCGGCTGCTCTCCTCTCCGCTTCCCTCTCTCTTTTTACACCCTTTCTGTGTGTCCAAAGGCCATTGGCTGAACCACATTTGTGCCTGTTACTCTAACTTCACAGACAAGAAAACAAAGCTTAAAGATCAAGGTTCCTGCCCACTGGGGAGCCACCATGACAAAAGTCTTCCATGGAATGGTCATTTGGCCCTTCACTCAGGGACTGTGGAGATACAGTATAACATGCCCAGAGTGCGCATGGCCAGAGGGTTCCCCTTTCTGCTGATGTTTGGGAAGGGGTGGGGAGGGGCACAAGGCACCATGGCTGACTTCCTTCCACTGTGCTCCACTCCCGGGAAGGCTCCACCACTGCCAACAGTGCCTCAGGCCAGAGACCAGGCTTTTCGCATCTAAGCCTTCCAGATACTTAAGATTAAACCACAGCTTCTGTCTTCCCACTGGTCTGCCCTGAATCCGACCGAGCTCATGTGCATTATTAGCCTGCAGAAGCGTAAAGATTGTTTTTACTTTGTTTTTGTGGGTTAATTTTGAACAGCAGTTATGAAGGCCTAGTCAGAGGCAAGCTGTGACAGTGAAATTCGTGGACTACTTACATCACATTCGTATTAGAATAAGACCCTGCGAACCAAAAAAAATAACATTTATTTGCACTTACTCTCCATGAGATGTCTTCAGTAATCATTTTCCTTGAATAAGACCTGAGGGAAAATAGATGATTTCAGTTTCTTATGTGTTTGAAACATTTTTAGGACTATTGTAATAATAATAATAATAATGATGATGATGATGATGATGATAATAAAACCCTCTAAAAACATCAAAACAAACATACAAAGTAAGTCCTGAACTTCCTCTATGCTGCAATTTGCTTCACTTCCTGGCAGAATTATTTTGTCTTTTGTGAAACCCAGGGGTGCCGGAGGGCATGTACCGATCTTGCTGTCTGTCACCTGCCAGGTGCCAGACTCTGGATGTCACAAGTAGCAGTCATCCGTCAGGGAAGAGGAATAAGCTGCCCCCCAGTTCTTGCTGCAGGCTGTATAAGTTCCCTACCTTCTGCTCCACAGGATTTAGTGAGATGTGGAAAACACCTGAAACACGGTGCTTCACTGCTTCACGCTGGGCTCACAGTAAGACCTGCGTCCCGGAGATGTCTGACGGGGGGTCTGTGGAAACTGCACTAACATTTCTAACATTGCTGCGTCCTTCAGAAATCAAGGCACTAAATATAGTCAAGATGAATGAGAAATTTTTATTCACATTCAGGGACGAGTGGGCATGTAAAAATAGAAGACTAAATATCACTAATATGCATTGAGCCTTACAGTACTCCAGATGCAGTGCTAAGCCTTATAAATAATACATACTCCCGTGCAGCCCTCCTGGGCATCCCATTGCATAGCTGAGCTGTTCAGTGACTTGCCCAGGGTTGGAAAGAGACGGAGCTGGGTTCTAGGCGCACTCCAGCTAATCCCAGAGTATTTGCTTTCTACCCACTGTGCGGTCTCAGTGTCCACAGAAGGTGACAGGCACGTAGAAATGCACCCGGTGCTGATTTGGTCCTCCACCACCTTTGTTCTGTGCCGGATCCCCGGTCCTTCCCTGTCACAGCTATCTGGAGGCGAATACAGGGATGGAGGGCTGAGGGTGCGAACGTGGCAAGTCTTCAGAGCTGGTGTCAGAACACTGAGTGCAGGCCGACTCCCTGCCCAGGGTGGAAGCCACGTGGCCTGGCTACCTCACAAGACAGTTAAAGGCCATCAGAAGAGAGATTTATTGAAGATATGAGGGAAAAAGATCAGACATGAAATGTAAACAGATGGCAAAGAAATGCCATTTAGCTCTAAATACCAAACTAAAATCTGCCTTTACTCAATAAAGGTATGTCTGTTCTTTACCAATTCACTAGAAAAGCACAGTGGGTATTTCCTTTGAAATCCCAGCCTCCTCCAGGCACAACTCAGTGTTACATGTGTTCCTCAAAAGTATGATACTTTGACAACTGTAGTTTCTAGATTCAGTCACATAGAGAGACATTAGAAGGAGCACAACACAGTATTTTGCTTTTATTTTGTCTTAGAAAGATGAGAACTATATTTGAAAATATATATGCCCAGATACCTCTAAAAGTTATTTTCAATTGGCAAATTATTGTGGGTGCCTTTCTCTGATCTGTGAGGAGTTCTAAAATGTATATCTGAGAAGCTTAGTATTTTTAGGAGTAAAGAGGATACATTTTTTACAAGCTTATGTAACTGGAATAGGCCTTGCTACTTCTGTAGTAATTGACGATGACTCAGCCTAATTTTTCTCTAACATCAAAAAAAAATAAAAATAAAATCCACGTTTACTCTGGCAGGTGGTGAATGTGAGCCACACCGAGTTACGAATGGTCCACAAGTCACTCGATGATTTCCATCTCCCTCAGCTAATTGGTTCCCCAACAGGTGTGCTAGAGCTCAGAGCTGCACTCCTTTCTGGTCCCAGCGCTCACACTGCAGTCACTTGACCTATTGGAAACAATGCTCTCCCCTTCCAAGGTACCCTCATTTTTTTGTCAGCTCAGTGAAAGCCAAAGTTATCTGGGGAGAAGAACCCCATTAAGAAAAATGCTTCAGCTGGGCAGTGGTGGTGCATGTCATTAAACCCAGCACTTGGGAGGAAGAGGCAGGCGGATCTCTGTGAGTTCGAGGCCAGCCTGGGCTACAGAGTGAGTTCCAGGATGGCCAAGGTTACACCAAAGAACTGTGTCTTGAAAAACAAAAACAAACAAACAAAAAGAAAATGCTTCTGTCAGATTGGCCCGTGGGAAAGTCTGTGGGGGTATTTTCTTGATTAATGGTCGATGTGGAAAGGCCCAGCTCACTGGGGGGGGGGGTGTGTGTGACACCCCTGGTGGTCCTGGATTGTAAAAAAACAAAAAACAGGCTGACCAAGCCAGTCAGCAGCGCTCCTCCATGGTCTCTGCTTCAGCTCCTGCCTCCAGGTTCCTGCCCTGACTTCCCTGAGTGATGGAGAGTGACCTGAGAGATACAAGCTGATGTCAACCCTTTCCTCCCCAAGTTGCTTTGGTCATGGTGTTTCACCACAGCAATAGGAACCGTAAGACACAAGGGGGACAAATGTCATTTTTTTACTCATAGCATCGTGGTGTAGGGAGTCCGCTGAGTCAGGACGTTTGAGAGCATTTGGGGAACTGTGGAAACTGGACCTTGTCGTGGGCCTCATGATGATGAAGGCCTCCTTCCCGTAGCCTCCTCCTGCCTTAACGTAGTCTGTCCTTACGTGGCTTCTTTGGATGTCAGAGACCACGGTGGTCATTCCCTTTTTAGTCCCCACCTTTCCTGTTGTTCGGTACCTGTGTCAGTGAACAGTCTCCTTTCCCAGAGCTGCCTCCGTGTTTTTCCACGAGGCTCAGTGTTCGCCTCAAGCTGAAGCTAAGCAATGCCTGGCGCAGCCATTTGCTTTCGCAGTCGGTGGTTTCTCGCTAGAGTCAGCAAGAAATCAGGAGGCGGGTGCCGAGAGAAGGCAGGGCCACCGCTTTTCCCAAACTCACTGGGCACGCAGCCTCGACTTAGTCGGCCCTAAGCTAGTGTCAAAGAATTGGAAGACACGTGGGGGAGGTTCCTTGTCGATAATTTGAAACAGTAAGGGCAACTGATCGGTTGGGAAATTACAGAAAATGACTAAGGAACAAGTTTAAAATTAAATTACCAAGTACACATTTTATTTAAAACAAAACAAAAAAACTTAAAAGAATCTAAAGCAGACCAGCAGTTCCTGGGGTGATGGTGGGGTGGTGGGAGGAGGGATGGGAGAGGGAGATCAGCTCGGAGTTGGTCAGATAATCTACGAGGATTTCCTTAGCGTCCTCGCAGGCTCGCAGTTGGAAAGTGGTGTTGTGTTAGATTGCTCATGTTAAATGTGGGCAGTTTACTGTGTCCGATGCCTCAATAAATTTGGTTAAAAGCTATACCTTTAGCATTTGAAACAGGAAGAACATTTGGAAAAGAGATGTTTATAGAGAATAGTGTTCTAGAAAGACAGAGCAAACACAGTCCACGTTGTTTTGTGGTTTTTAAAATTTTCCACAAATCCCTAGTATGGGGCTAATTGGAGATCTCACAGTACATAAAAGTAGTCAGACATGTTTAGAAGGACTGTCATGAGCCTGAACTGCCTCTGTAGGTTAAGTCCAAGCCTCTCCCTTGGCTCAGTGGATCTGTCCTGTAATGGAGTTTTTGAGAAATCCTAAGCAGCTGGAGTTGTGGTGGGGAGGATGTCCTGGATGCTGTCTTGAGGCTTCAGAATTGTAGCCCATTTGAGGAACATTGTGTGGCTCCAGCTCAGATAGAGCTTCTGTGGTTGGGCACAGTGCAGAGTCCCTCCCAATAACCGTACTGAGCGCTGCTCCTTTGTCCCTATCTCCAAGAACTGAAGAGGTAAGCTTGAAGCACAGCTGGACCAAGCATGGCCTGTAGTTGGATCTTCTCATTGGGACCCCCGGCTCCCCAATAATGACACGGAGACTTATATTAATTATAAAAGCTCAGCCGATAGCTTAGGCTTGTTTCTAGATAGTTCTTATAACTTAAATTAACCCACATCTTTTAATGTATTTTTTTAAACATGGCTCAATTACCTTTACAGCCCAAGCTGCTCGCTGTGTCCCTGGAGTCTCCTCAGGATTCTGCTCTTCTTCTCAGCGTCCTTGGTGCCTCAAAATCCTGTCTAGCTATTGGCTGTTCAGCTTTTTATTAAACCAATCTGAGTGACCCCTCTTCACAGTGTACAAAAAGATGATTCCACAATGGCCTGCCTGCTCACTGGTGTTGACTTTCACTCACCTTGAATTTCTATTTCATCCTACAATTTTATGACTTTGAGTCCCTGTTTCTTGGTGAATAGTGAGGGATTCACCCCCCCCCCAATTCTTTTCATAGTGATCCAGAAATTGAAATCTGTGGTTTAGTTCACAGACTATCCCTTAGGCAAGAGATATTTTCACTAGAAAAGTCAAGAGTATAAAAATTTGAAAAATCAGTGTGGTTTGTCAGACTTAGTCGTAATCTTTAACTTTTCTCTGACTATAGAAATTGACTCTGAGATTCCAAAGTTTGGCTGGAAGTTAATTTCTTATGATAAGAATAATACTTTACATGAAGATGGTAAAATAAAGAGGTAATTATTATTAGTATCTCCTCAAATAAAAAGCCCTGGACACATTCTATGTACATCCATGCATACACCCTTCCTAGTCCCACACATAGCTAATCACAGCATTCCTCCTCCTCCTCAGTCTTTGTTCAAACATGGGGATCCCAGCTACCATAGGAACTTCAGAGAGAGACTTATAAAATTCTATATTGTATAAATGGCCATTTATATAATATAGAATTATTTCCATTGTGGAAACCAATATGGAAATTCTCCAAAAACTAAAACTGTGTGATCTACTATTGGAAAATGAAATCAGAGTGTTGGAGAGATGTCTGCATCCACAGCATTAGTCAGTATAGCCAAAGAGATGGAATCAACTTTAGTGTCTGTTAGTCAGGATAGCCAAAGAGATGGAATCGACTTAGTGTCTGTTACGGATGAATGGATAAAGAATGTGTGTGTACACACTGTAACTAGGAAGTCCTGCCATTTGCAACACCATGGGTGAACCTGATAACACTGTTAGGAGATGAAAGCCAGGCACAGAGAGGTCCTGCCTCACAATCCCACTAATGTGTGGAATAGAAATCACAGAAGCTGGAGTAGAGTGGTGGTTACTGGGGACCAGGAACAGGGCTAGGTTGGGAAGACACTGGTCAAAGGGTGCAGAATTTCAGATAGACAAGAGGACACAGCATGGTGATTGTACTTAACAAGGTAACGTCTATTTAAAAATTGCTGAGAGTAGATGTCAAATGTCCACATTACCAAAACATAAGAATGTGAGGTGATATGTTAATTACCTTGATTCAATGGATACATTGATCAGAGTGTATATTTCCTTATAATTATATAGTTATTTTCTGTTAATAATAAAATGAATATTATGTTATTTCAAAATAGAAAGAGAAAAGAAAGTAATGCTGATAGGTTTTTCTGTCTCAAGGCTAACTTCCAGAAAAGTCTGTGGTGACGAAGACCGGTTGAATTTTTTCACCTTTCTTTGTTTCTCTGCATTAATTTATAATAGTTTGAGATTCTGATAAGAAATGTATTTTAAGATTAGAAATACTTCTGAGAATCCTAAGATGTTGCACAACCACGTACTAAGTTGCCATAATTTTTCAAAGCATTTTTCGCTTTGCACATCTCTGGAAAGGCTTAGAGAATAGTTTGTATTGGAAGAACGGACTTCTGGAGGGGTAGCCTGGTTTTACAGGGAAAGACTCAGGATAAAATCCAGAATTCGGGTACCTGGGACTTAGAAATCATGGGGCCAGGAGGTCAGAGAAACTTGCAGAGAGAAGGGGAGAAGATGTTGGAGACTCCTCCCTCTTCTGCGTGTCCTTGCCTCGGCTGGACCACTCTACGGGGAAGATTTCTGTCTCATTCCTTTCTGCACTGAATAGTTTACAGCTGCGAAGTCCAGCCAGGGCTCGCAATGCATAGTTTGAGCACGTGGTGAGTGAAATGGGTTGTAGCAGAAAGGTGTCCACCGCTGATATTATTAAATCTGCCACTTAAGGGAGTTTAAAGTTACACACCAGGGATTTCCAAGGTCATTATGAACTGCCACAGTTGGAGCGATTGTTGTTATAGTGGATACAGCAGCAATATTTCCTATAAGAAAGGATAGAACTTCAATTACGGGAGATACAGATCTGGTTATTGTTCATTTAAGTAACTGAAGCGGATGCTGTCATTATCCTCAATTACAGACGAAGGAACTAAGAAATGAAAACATTAATCACTTCCCGAAGATGCATAGGTGTGACGTGGCAAAGCTTTGACCTGAACCCGGTTACCTAGGTCCAGTTTCTGTTCCGAACTACTAGACTGTCTCAGCAGGACTGAGATTTGTATAGCTAAACCAAAATTAACACGTTTTTCCCAGTCCATAGAACGAGTTAACAACAGGTAGGATTTTCTAGATGGGAAGAGTTCCTCTCTCAAATCTTTGTTCTCACGATTATATCATAGGTTATTGTGAATTAACAAGTGACAAGTTAACGATACAAATTAATTAACACAATTAATTAAATGACTTAAATTTGCATCCCCTCTACTGAAGATTTAGCCAGATAATCCCAAATAAGCTACATTGTTGCTAAAGAAAGTAAGTCATCTGTGGCCAAAAATCAAGAATAAGTAAAGAGGCCAAGAAAATGGATGTCTCTGTGAAAGAAGTATTTCCCAGCAAACACTCAGAACTGAACCCACCCCCCAGAACTCCACATTTGAAAAGCCCACACAGTGCATACCTATAAACCTAGTCGTGCTGGGTGAGAGAGGAGGGCCCCTGGGACCTGATGGTCAGCCAGTCCAGCTGAATCTGTAAGCTTCAGAGAGAGAGCCTGTCTCCAAGAGTACCGTGGAGAGAGACTGAAGAAGACGCCCAACATCAGTTCCAACTCACATGTGCACACTCGAAACGAGCAGGGTCAGGCCTGGCGTCACGTGATCTCCACCTTGGGAGGTGGAGACCGAAGGATCAGGAGTTCAAGGCCAGCTAGGGCTATCTGAGAGCCCATCTCAGAAGGCAAAGTGGAGGGTCAAGAACAGGAGAGACTTCTCAACTATAGTCTGCTCAGCACACACATGGATGGTGAGGAATAATAATAATGCATAGAATACTCAGGAGATGGATATTTATTCCATGCATGAACCAGTGAATGAATTTGCACCTAAAGGCATCTGTGCACCATGACCCCAGCCTAATGTTCTCTTCCTGAAACCCACACTCATTTGCATATTTGACTGTCTATAGTGTGAAGGCTTGCTTGGCGTTTTAAATAGATTGAAGGAACACTGTAGTTCGGTGTTTGGTTGTTGCTTGTTTCTGTCTTCTTCCGCGGTCACCTTTCATCCTGGATGCCAACCAGAGGCGTCTCATTCAGCTTCTTTGAAGGTAGCATCCCCATGACCGCTAGCGTGCGTCTTGTCCGGTAGCATTTAAACTCAATGTTCAACCCTCAGCACAGGACACGGCGACTCCACTTGTTCCTTGTGCTAAGACAGACTTTTCTTTTCACCTTCCCCTGCCTATACTTAGTGGTCACTCTGCTCCTTCCTTTACCTTCCTTTCTGTGTTTCTTTTCCTATAAAAAAAACAAAATAAAACCCAGCTCTGGTCAGGTGAAGTGGCCCATGCCTTTAATCCCAACACTCAGGAGACAGAGGCAGGTGAATCTCTGAGTTCGAGGCCAGTCTGGTCTACAAAGTGAGTTCCAGGACAACCAGGGCTACACAGAGAAACCTTGTCTCAAAACAAACAAACTAACAAAAACAACAACAAAAAACAAAAACCCAGCTCATACATTTCCAGTGTGATCAGTTCCTAGAAAACCCACCCAGCTCATACATTTCCAGTGTGATCAGTTCCTAGAAAACCCGTTTCCCAAGCTTGCATATAAAACCAAAAGCTACACTCAAATGTGGACTTGAATGTGATAATAGAGCAGCTTTCTATGGAATAGCCGCAGTCAGGGCAAGGATTTAAATGTGACCACCGGATAAAGTGGGTGTGCGATGTCTCAGTACTGTCTCAGTTGGGAAGTTCCTAACAGATGAGACTCGTGGCCACCTCCCCAGACAGATCCTGCTTCAAGAATTTTCATGTAGATGAGGGATGTGGTGGAAGAACCAACTGTGATCTCCTTATTCCGTGGGTGTGACCACAGCTCTGCTAGTGCACTTGATGATTGTGTCCAGTGGGTGTGACCACAGTTCTGCTAGTGTACTTGATGGGTTGTGTCCAGTGGGTGTGACCACAGCTCTGCTAGTGCACTTGATGATTGTGTTCAGTGGGTGTGATCACAGCTCTGCTAGTGCACTTGATGATTGTGTCCAGTGGGTGTGACCACAGCTCTGCTAGTGCACTTGATGATTGTGTCCAGTGGGTGTGATCATAGCTCTGCTAGTGCACTTGATTGGTTGTGTTCAGTGGGTGTGACCACAGCTCTGCTAGTACACTTGATGATTGTGTCCAGTGGGTGTGATCACAGCTCTGCTAGTGCACTTGATTGGTTGTGTTCAGTGGGTGTGAGTGTAGCTCTGCTAGTGCACTTGATGATTGTGTCCAGTGGGTGTGACCACAGCTCTGCTAGTGTACTTGATGGGTTGTGTCCAGTGGGTGTGACCACAGCTCTGCTAGTGCACTTGATGATTGTGTCCAGTGGGTGTGATCACAGCTCTGCTAGTGCACTTGATTGGTTGTGTTCAGTGGGTGTGAGCATAGCTCTGCTAGTGCACTTGATGATTGTGTCCAGTGGGTGTGACCACAGCTCTGCTAGTGTACTTGATGGGTTGTGTCCAGTGGGTGTGACCACAGCTCTGCTAGTGTACTTGATGATTGTGTCCAGTGGGTGTGACCACAGCTCTGCTAGTGCACTTGATGATTGTGTCCAGTGGGTGTGATCACAACTCTGCTAGTGCACTTGATGATTGTGTCCAGTGGGTGTGACCACAGCTCTGCTAGTGCACTTGATGATTGTGTCCAGTGGGTGTGATCACAACTCTGCTAGTGCACTTGATAGATTGGGGGGTAGATTTTTTTTTCCCCCTAGAATTTTTGTCCCCAAAGAACTACATCTTGGAAACTTTTATAGAAAACCGAGCCATGAGGAATTTAGTTTTTCCATCACCGTGACCGGCTTCGTTAGCAGGTAGTATCCTTTTGCAGGGTATAGACAGAATTCCGTTCTTAGAGCCGTGTGCACTGAGATCAGTAAAGACAGGTATATGGGAGAGCACTTTCCTTGTCAAGGTCATCTTTTTACATTTTTATTGCAAGTCCCCATTTCCTAAGGCCTGGGGTGAGAGGATCGCTTTCACGGTCACGGTTTTCATTTTTGTGCTTCCTTTGGCCTCTGCTCTGTTAAAAGTCTTGCTCCTCTCGAGTCTCTTTTCTACACTTGGCCGTGCTTCCTGGTGCTCCCACTCAAGCCTGAGACCACCTGATATCTCCCTGTGTGCTACCCGCCTCGGCCGCTTCCACCGGGGTGAGCCCCTCCACTTAGATACGAGCATCGGTTGTCAGGGTGGATGGAAATGCTGCTGTCGGAACATCTGGCATCAGACTTAAAGGAAATGATTGTAGAAAAAAACATCTTAATGAGGGAAGATGATGAGGCCCCAAAGGCCTGGGCCTTGGCAGAGTTACTCTGTATGAGTCAAGGGGAAACATTTATTGGTTGTTGAGAGAGTGAGGGGGACTTGTGCTATAATGAAAGGCCAGGGAGGAGGCGGGACATACCATGCCTAAACAGGAAGAGCCATGACACAGCTCTAGACTGTGGTCTCCAAGCCTTTCTCTGAAGTGTCCTGTGCTGGTACCTGCTGACATGGAGAAACTTCTGGGTGGGGTAAATTTAAAAATCTGTGTGTTAGCAACATGATTGATGTAGTACATGATTGGTACAGATGATACGCATGTTGTAACCATCCTGGCAGGAACAGAAAGATTCAAGAAGAAACGTTTGTGCCCTCCCTTCAGCTCTCAGACCATTGGGACAAATGACCCAAAGGAATTAGGAATTCCTTGGGAATCTCTTGCTGGATGAGGAAAAGGCTGAGTTCTTGGTGGCAGCCAGGAAGTGATTCTGTGCAGTTCTGATGGTTTTTAAGACCATCTTGTAGGACAGCCCGGGAGTCAGTGGTGGATGTGACCACTCCTTGACCACTGACTGCTACTTAGTTATGCATACTTCTTGCTCTTTATTCAAATATGAGGACCCAAAGATGGCGGGGGTGGGGGTTGGGGGGCAGGGGTGGAGTCACTGCATCTCTTCATCTGTTCCACCAAATGTAGCCACACTGAGTAAACCTCCTCACTCTGTTGGTACTATGACTTCTCTCTTAATTGTAACTTCAAGGATGCCGTCTGTCTTAGTTAGGGTTTCTATTGATGTGAAGAGACACCATGACCACAGCAACTCTTATGAAGAAAACATCTTATTGGGGTGGCTCACTTACAGTTTCAGAGGTTCAGTCGATTATCATCATGGTGGGGAGCATGGTGGTGTGCAGGGAGATGTGCTGGAGTAGCCGAGAGTCCAAGTTTATATCTTTCAGGCAACAGGAAGTTGACTGAGACACTAGTTGGTATCCTGAGCCTAGGAAACCGCAAAGCCTGCCCCCACAGTGACACACTTCCTCTAACAAGGCCACACCCACTCCAAAAAAAGCCACACCTCCTAATAGTGCCACTCCCTATGAGATTATGAGGGCTAATTACATTCAAACTACCACATTGGCCAAGCCTAGCTTGTTAGTGATTCCAAGACCCAGGCTCTGGCCATAACAACTCTGGGGTCAGCATGGTCAGGAGCCCTGGAGTGGAAGGAGGTCCTGACCATGTAACCCTACCCGATGTTGAGAAGGCTGTGGATTTATGGAAACTCAGGAGTCAGTGGAGCTTTAGCCATCTTTTCCTACATCTCAAGGGCAGTGTGTGTCCGAGCTAACTTCTGGCCTATATCTTGGTGATTCTTGACATATCAATTCACACGGACCCTGTGAATATACACACATAGCGTGTGCCATTTTAAGATCTGCACTTTGGGGCTAGTGAGATGGTTCAGTGGTCAAGGCACTTGCTGTGTGCGTCAGACTGTCTCAGTTTGACCCCGGGACCCACACAAAGATGGAAGGAAAGAACTAACTCCCAAAGTACCCCATCTTCCACACGTATCGAGGCATGCACACCCCCTGCACACACACACTCACACCAAATAAATTCAAAAACGTTTGAAAGTAGAATTTGGAACCACTGAAGTGGATAATTTAGCTACTCATCTTATGTTTTATGAGTACTTGCTGTGTTGATGTGCTATTAATCCTCTTAAAAATGTTTAAATTGCAAAAAGAACATTATAACAGTGTATAGCTGGGGCCATATTAAAATCTGAGACAAAAGAACACATTTAGGTCAGATGTACCAGCAGGCAAGTGTGTGAACAGAAAGACCATCAGGATGCAGTTCCCTCTCGGTAGGAGCCTTTAGGGTGAGGCCAGAGCCCCAGCATTGCATGAATCAGCTTTGTTTTCTACTCTGGTTATCCCAGGACTTAGGAGGTAGAGGCAGGACAATCAGAGGTTCAAGGTCATTCTTCCACTCCACATTCAACTCAAGGCCAGCCTACTCTACAAACAAAAAAAAGACAATAAAACAAAACATCTGTGCTGAAGCAAGCCACGGCTTATTTACTTTTACCAGCACATAGCTGGCCGTCTTTGAATGTGCCAGTTTATAACACTTCATAGTAGAAAACTTGTTAACAAGCACACAATGATAACTTTCCCCCAAATCCAGGGCCTTCCACATGCTAGGCAAGTGCTCGGCCACTGGGCCACGTCCCTTCCCCTTGTTATTTTGAGACCAGACTGTTCTTAAACTATCTAGCCCAGGCTGGCCTAAATTTCAAGATCCTCCAATTTCTACCTCCTGACTGCTGAAAATCTGGATGTGCATCACCACACTGAAGATTTTTCCATTAGATATGGGGAAGTTTACTAAACCAGGCATGGAGGCACACGCCTCAAGAGGCCGAGATGGAAGCCTCACAAGCTCGAGGGTTCCTTCTCAAACACAAACCAAACAAAGCTTGTTTATTCGGGGATACACTACATTAGAGTTTGGCAGAGAAACAGAACCAGAGATAAATAGACAATAAATAGACAGATCGATACATGGATGGATGGATAGATGATAGATAGATAAATAGATAGATAGATAGGTAGGTAGATAGAGATTATCATCATTGATTGATACATAGATAGATGATGGATTGATAGATGATAGATTGATAGATAGGTAGATGGATGATGTGTTGATATATGATAGATGATGGATGGATAGATAATAGGTAGATAGATGATAGATGACAGATAATAGGTAGATAAATGATGGGTGGATAGATAGATAGATAGATAGATAGATAGATAGATAGATAGATGACAGATAGATAATAGATAGGTAGATGGATAGATATATGATTGATAGATTGATACATAGATGGTGGATTGATAGATGATAGATGAATAGATGGATGATAGATGACAGATGATTGATAGATAGATACACACACACACACACACACACACACACACACACACACACACACACAAACACATATTTAGCCAGCTGGTATAGTTGATTGTGGAGGCTGTGTCGCCTGGTCTGGGTAATTCAGGGGAGGGGAGGGAAGGGGAGAAAATGTAAGTCCTAGTCAGAGTCCAAGAGGCATGCCAGTCAATGCCTGAGGGCTAGGAAGGATGGGTGTGTCAGCTCACCAACAGGACAGGGGAGCTGCCTTCTCTCACGTTTTCATTCTGTTCAGGCCCTTTCACACTGGGTGTGTCTCACCCACATTAGTAAGGGTGATCTTTACTGTCTTCTGAGATGGGTGGTACTCTCTTCCAAAACACCTTCATAGACATACCCAAAAATAATGTTGCAGCCACCTGGTATTCCTCACACCCTGTCAAGTTGACATACAAAATTACCCAGCACATTCATTCTTTACTTTTCAATTTTTGTTATTATTTCTTTCATGTGTATGGGTGTTTTGTCTGCATGTAAGTTTGTGCACCACATGTATGCCGGGTGCCATGGATTCCCCTGGAACTGGAGATGGTTATGAGCTGCCCTGTGGAAACTGAGATTTTGAACCCAAGTCCTCTAGAAGAGCAGCCAACGCTCCTAACTGCTGAGCCATCTCTCCAGCCCCGTAAATTCTTAAGTGTATAGCTCTGCTGGCTCTGGGTTTGGAGGGTTTATCTTTGTGGTGGCATTTGGCATGCTCTTCTGTTGCTCGTATTTCCTGTGAGCTCATGGTTAGCTCGAGAGGCTCGCTTAGATTCTAGTTAGGTATTTCAGGCCAAAGCATATTGTATGGTATTGTGTACTTTCCATGAACATGTCGTCAGCAGCCCCATGCACAGTGCTTACAGGATTGACCAGAAGTCTCGGAGATGGTTGGCTATATCCCCCGTGATAAAGTTCCTGTCAACCCCCCAAACCCCCCTACCCCCCCACCCCGGCTCAGTGTCAATGGTCACTGTTGAGTTCTACTAGTTCCCAGAATGCAATTCCACATTTATTAGCTGGCCTTCATCTCTGAAGGCCTTTCTCCTTTCAACTCTTAGATTATCGTGAGATGTAGTTGTGAGGTTCTATGTTAAATCATGGCACTCTTGAGTGGGATCTCAAGTAAGCAGGCACCACCACCTCAGTGTGAAAGCTGAGCAGAGCGGCAGCTGTTAAGGACAAGGCAGCTAGGAAGCAGTTAAGTCGGGCTCCTAAGCTGTTTGTCTCATGGTTTACCTGGCCATGGACGTTCCCCTCCCTGTCTGGAAAAGACAAGCTTTGTAACGAGGTGCAATAATCATGAGGTGCAAGGGTGTTTGACTGTATTGTGGGAAATGTATCCTCATAGGGCCTCTAAGCGCTCCCCTTGGTCTCCTAGTGTCCTGAGATGAGAGACAGCATGACTCAGGCCTTTTCTCAAGGGGAAGTTTTGTTTCTCTGAGATTTGCCAAACGATGATGGGGTGCCTTATCCCTGACACACATCCTTCCCTACGTCCCTTTAGTTCCCAGACTGCCTCCTTCTGGCAGGAGCAGGCACTTCAGGACAGGGTGAGGGTGTGGCAGGCCTGTTCAGAGGTGGCTTTTGTTGCGTACCAGGGCCTTCTCTGTGGGAGCTCCAGCTGCTTTTGACAGTCAGCCTTTTTTCTGTTTGAGAGGCTCCTGGGGAGGCATGGAGATAGCAAGTCTGGAACTCTCCACAGGGGCTGCACTTGAGACAAAGGAAGAGAAAAACTGTGGTTTTGAAGTTATATCTGTTAGCCCCAAGTACTGGTTTTATTTTACAGATAAAATGCCATTCTTCGGCTCCTTCGATGGTAATTGTTACGATTACCCACTTGTAGACGTTGACAGGAATACTAAGTTCTGAGAAGAGACTAGAGTGGATGACAATGCCCTCCTGGCACACATGTATACAAACAAGATCACTTTGTCTTCTCTTCTTCCTCACGTACAGACTACAGTGCCCAGCCTTCACCGCAGTTAGGAGAAATCGAGGTTGACTCGGTGGGATAGGAATAGAGGAATAAACTCCAGGTCTGACCCATGGAAACCTCCCTCCTGTTTTCTCTTTCTTGTTCCATGTTCCTCGGGACTGGCTGAATTGGAGGCAACAGCCCTCACGACCACTTGGAAAGTTGGCAGTCTCCGTCAGCCCAGTACCTGGTTACGTGGCCGAGGCCCTGTCTGTGTTCCAACCTGCCTACCTGCATAGAACTGGTCATGAGTAAGAAAAGAGATGTGTTCTATAGCCGGGCCGCCTTAGCAAATATGGTTCTCTTTTGTGAGTCATTTCACACTTACTCTTAGCTAAGGATCTAAAAACCATCCAAAAAAACTCCAAGTGCCCCATCTTGCCAATAAATAGTTACCCCAGGAGATCTGTCTCCTCTGGCATTCTGAGAAGCAGAAGCCCCAGATTACTTCCAGCTGAAGTAGAAACAACCAAACACATCTGTAGTAGGCAGAACATGCCTTGTCTTAAAGATGTTTGCTCCTCAGCCCGCAGAACCTTTGAATCTGTCAACATAGCGTGCAGATATAGTTAAGGGTCTTGCTTTGGTATGGAAGATTGTCCCAGGTTATGTAGATGTACTCGAACACATCACAAAAAATACTGGAAAGGGGGAGAGAAAGGCCGTAGGTCATGGAGATGTGATAGGAGAATTCAGGAGTCAGTATCTCTGGCGTGGAAAGGGCCGTGAACCAAGGGACACACAGGCAGTCTGCAGAGGCTGGAAAAGAACAGGCCAAGGGACCCTCCCCTGACCATAAAAGGAACACAGTCTGTTGATGCCTGGGGTTCAACTCACTGAGACTCACGTTTTGACCCACAGGACTGTAAAATAAGAAAATAGTATCCTTGAAGGTCATTTGTGATTGTTTGTTATGGCAGCAGTAGAAAATGGTACACTATCCACACATAAAGCACTAAAACAGTTTTTTAAGTGTATCTGTGAAAGTAGACACAACATTGAGTCCTACTGTAATGACCCCAAATGTCTGGGGTCACGTGACCAAGCATATCTGAGGGAACTGTCTAGTTTCCACCTCAGTGCTCTGGCAAGCGCTCACATGCCAGCCCATGTGGGTTGCAGAGGAACCGAAGAATCCCCATGTCTCAGGAGAACAATGCAGTTCAGCCGGGGGTGTCTGCCTCACGCATGGATGGCATGCTCATCAGGACTCGCTCCTAACACTGTGGTCAGGCCCCTGGGCAAGCAACACAATTGAGATTTTGTTTCCTTCTAAATCACACTCGTCCTGTACTGCTGAAATGTGGCTAGCTGCTTCGTCTCCCAATTAGAGAGTCATCCTTCTCATTCACACCAAGCAAAACAGTTGGTAAATAAAACCGCCTGGCCTGGTCGGGGCAAAGGAAGAATGGGAGAGCCAACAGTTAGGAACCAAAGCTGAATGCGAGGCCCCTACATTCAGGTCTCCGCTAGCTTGCCCGTGGACAGTGTTGGATCCTGCATTAGCCTCCCTGGCCCTTAGCGTCTCAGAAAGCCGAGAGGATGAGCTCTATGTGTGCTGTATGCAGGTGGTGAGAATTAATGGCGGTGAGGGAGTCTAAAGCAACCCAAGGGTTCACAGAACGCCTTAGAGCTTCTGGGGACGCTGATGAGTTCAGTAAGTGATTTATGAGTGGAGAGCCGGGTGTCTTTGTAGTGATTCTTAAAGTGATTAACAGCAATTCCCGTGGTATAGTTATAATACAGTGGGGAAGATCAAGTGTGTGTGTGTGTGTGTGTGTGTGTGTGTGTGTGTGTGTGTGTGTGTATTCCTTCCCAGAGATCAGCCTTATATTGGTTGGGTGCAAAGAAATATTTCTAAGTCATCTGTTTAAATATATGTGATAAAATTCTTCCTGATATATTGGGGTTTACTTTACTTCATAATCGTTTTTCTTCTCTAATTTTTAGACTTCTCAGAGCCTGTCTGCTGAACTGCCCATTTCTCCCACCCACTTCACTGAGTCAATCAGCAAAAAGAAAGATAGGGTTTTATACAAAAATAAATAAGTAAATAGAAGCAATGCAAAAGCTAGCTAATGTTTAAAAAAAACCTTCATTGATTCTCTGGAGAAATCTGTATTAGCAAGGACACTAGAAATCTGAATTTGTGACATGGATCTGGAAAGAGAAACTATGTCCCATTGTTTACTGTTCATATTTTGTACCCCCGAGGCCCTAGCCTGCTTCCTGGCCATGAAACTGTGTAGTAAATGCCTCGGTGGTGATATATGCATCAGAGGGAAAGAGGGAGCATGAATTATCACAACACTGTGGCCTACAGCACTATGTCACAGATCTCCCAGCTACATTCAGCTGGGCAAACCACAGCAGGTCCCCAGAGGGATGCTATGACTCAACAAGCCCTGCTGAGGGAGAGAAGGATGGATAAGTGGCTTGTGGCATCCTCTGATGTTGGCCATGGCAACCGTTGATCATGAGCAAACTAGGTTAAGAAGTTTCCTAGGACACGTGGTTTTCCCCCCCAGAGGCTGAACGTGTCAGTTCCCAGCAGACAGGTGTAGCTTACCTTTGTAGAGACAAACAGCAAATCTCCATGTGGCCATCTGTGTCCCAAGTGTCTGCTGCCCGCCGAGAGAGTTGTTTCTCTCTACTCTGCCCTCCGGAGCTTAATGTTTATCCCAAATGTCTGTGCTAGCTGCCTCTGAAAGAATGCTTGAAAATATGTACTTCCTGGCCCTTTAAATTTGATATCTTAAACAGTAAGAGAAAACATGACACATTTTATAAATTGAAATAGGGGGAAATTATATATGGAGTAAATCTTCCATGACATGATTTCTTAAAACAAGTGGGTTTTTTGTTTGTTTTTGTTTGTTTGTTTGTTTTGTTTTGTTTTTTCAAGACAGGGTTTCTCTGTGTAGCTTTATGCCTTTCCTGGAACTCAGTCTGTAGCCCAGGCTGGCCTCAAACTCACAGAGATCCTCCTGCCTCTGCCTTCCAAGTGCTAGGATTAAAGGCGTGTGCCACTATGCCCGGCCTTAAAACAGGTTTTGATACCCTTACTCAATATCATGTTAAATCTAAGATAAATCCATAAAAACTTACATGTAGTATTTATACAAGTCATCCCTGTCCCCACCCCCCCAAAAAAATGATGGCCCCAGAAAGTATTGCGGTTGCCTTAGAATTCATCACATGACATTTTTTTTTATGATCCATATCTTCCTAGTTCGGGTCTGCTCTCTCTTGAGCTTTTTTTTTGCAGGAAGGGTTAAAACAGACAGACGGACCTGTGACTTCCCCAAACCAATGTTTTGAGTCATGTAAGTCATCAATCACACCGTAGTAAGGTTTGAGATATGGAGGTAGGACTTTCCTTTTGTAGAATGAGAGAGTGTTCTTGCCTGAGATCCTCGGCCAGTTTTGGAAAGGAGTGCATACCCGGATGGGGACACAGAGGCTGACCCTTCTGTTCCTGACTCTTTGGGAAGTCCATCTGAAGACGGCTGTGATTGGTCACAGACATGATGTATTAATCAGCATTGTGCTACTATAATGAAATACACAAGGCAAATACATTACAAAAGGAAAATGTTTTGGTTTGATGGCTGAGCAGTTAAGAGTTGTCTGTCCCAGACAACATTCAGTTCCCTGCACATATACACATAAATAACATAAAAAAAAATTAAATCTTTTTTTTTTTTTTTTTTGAGACAGGGTTTCTCCGTGTAGTTTTGGTGCCTGTCCTGGATCTCACTCTGTAGACCAGGCTGGCCAGAACCTCACAGAGATCCGTCTGGCTCTGCCTCCCAAGTGCTGGGATTAAAGGCGTGTGCCACCGCCCGGCAAAAAATTAAATCTTAAAAAGTTGACTTCACAGGTTTGGAGGTTCAAATTCTAATGGCATAGTGTATTCAGTGAAGTTGCTCCCCAACCCCCACTGCTGTTCATGGCACAAGGTGAATAGCCGTGATAGGTGTGCGTACTAGAGCCAAGACATTACACCTCAAACCAGAGGAGCGGAGGCACTGGGTGGCTTCTGCCTTTTGTAAGGACTCTGTCCTGAAAACTTTGTAAGTGCTCTCTCTCTCTCTCTCTCTCTCTCTCTCTCTCTCTCTCTCTCTCTCTCTGTCTTTCTCTCTCTCCTTCCTTCCCTCCCTCCTCTCATACCCACACATGCACACTAATACAAGAACCTCCCACTACACTCCGCCTCCTACAGGACCATAACACCATTCAATGCTGTCATCCTGGGGACCAGACCTTTACTATATGGACCCTTAGGGGACACGGTTAAACAACTGAATCACTGTAGCACCCAATAAATACCCTAAAAGGAGGAGCACAGAAGGGTGGCCGAGGCAGACCTAGGGACGCAATAGGGACACTCCACTTAGATGTCGCAGGTCAAGTGTTTGGCGAATTTGGTGAAGTGCTTACCTGCAGCAGAAGTGGTATAGGAGCTTATTCCACAGAAGCCAAGTCAGAGCAATCATGGCTTCTGTGCTGCTGACCCTCCAATCCCCCCCCTCCCTGCCACACCCCAATTCCTCAAGATGCTGGATTCTGAAACAGGGAAGCAACCTCCAGCTTGTGACCTGAGACATGCGTTGTCCATGTGCTATGTGCAAGGCACCGTTCTAAGTACTAGAGCACCTCTGTGCGTGTGAGCTAACCCAGGGTAGAGACAGATGCTGTGGTGAGGACCCCCTGAGTGATGTACCCGAGATCCCGCAGGTCAGGCACAGCTTCTTAGAGGAAGTAGCATTTAAGCTGAGCCCGAAAGCCACACTAAGTGCGTCCGTCAGACCCAGGTGTCTGTTGTGTGCTCACTGTGTGCTAGGCTCTGTTTGGGTACTTTGACTGACTCTGGGAAAGCAGAGAAGGATCTTTGCTTGGGGACATGACTACCTAATCGTTAGAGGGTACTAGTGCTCAAAGGGTGTGTATGTGTGGTGATGATGGCACTATAATTATGAAACAGTTGTATAATGTGTGCAGAGGAATAAAGTCTTATAAAAAGAGCGAGAAGACTGTAGAGCAGAGAGTGTGATTTCGGGTATTGTTGAGCAGATACCCTCTGAGCAGAGACTTGGAGGAGTTAGCTGCGTGCTAAAACTGTGAAAGCAAGCTAGCACCGAGGCCCTCAGTTGGAGGGACATGGCTGACACGTGTATAAAGAACAAGAATGTGGCCAGTGTTTGGACAAGAAGCCAAAACCATCACTGAAGGTCAGGTCTCCTGGGCCTCACAGGCCATTGAGAGGATTTTGTATTTGCTCTCTAAATAAAGTGAGTGTGTGTTGGGGGAGCTACTGAATGGTTTTGAGGCAAGGGGTGACACGGGGTAGCTTGGGTTTTTAATGGGATCACTCAGCTGCTCTGTGGAGAGCAGCTGTCCGGGGACATGAGTGAAAGAGAGAGCCCTTTGGGACCCAGGTGTGAGGTGAGTGGAGGTGCTGAGAAGTGACGGGGTTCTGCTTGGACTATGAGGGTAGAGGTACCAGGGCCTGTCAGACTGGGGTGGGATGCTGGGGAAAGAGAGGAGACCGGGTGTGGGTTAGGTCTGAGCAGTTGGAAAGAGAACCACATCCAGTGAGATGGAAAGGCCTCAGTGGAGTAGGTTTTATGTTAAAGATTAGGGACAAGGATTATAAGGAAAAGGAATCCTTTTATATTCTCTTGTATTTAAAAATGGTACTGGATTTTAGTCCTATGGTGGCTCATAACCACCCCTAGCTCCAGTTCCAGGGGATCTGGTGCCCTCTTCTGAACTCCACAGGGGCCAGGCACACATTAAGTTTGGTGTAGTTCAAGAAGTTAGTGGTTGATACCTCTAGGGTGTCAACTGTTTCCCCAGTCTTTAGAATGTTAGAAACTAATGTTTCTCTGAAGTGTTAGAATCAATAACATTGGATTTTTCAACTTCAAGTTCTACTATGACCCTTTTGATGCTTTTTTCCTTCTTAAAATATTATGATTAGTCATTGATAAAGATAAAAAAAATTATATAGTGAAGCTCTTTGCTTTGTGGCAAAATGGGATAAGTATAAAATCTAAGACCTCCACTCTTCCTTCAGAGAAGCTGGAGCATCATTGTAAGTTAAGACCCAGGATCCAGTGGTACAAGCAGTCCATAGCAGTCCAGACTCCAAAGAGCCACGTGGTGAACACAACCAGTCTCTCAGGAGGACGGGGGTGGCAGAATCATCTACGAAGGAGCCGAGGCCCGGCTGGAGATCTAGTCATTGGCAGCTCCTGAGTCAGGAAAGAGGCTGGCAGTGCTTGAGGGCCATACTGGTTTTTTGCCCTTAGTGACCTCCAAGTTCAGATGCATGAGCTGGTCATCGTGACTTCATATACAGGTGTGCTGTATAAAATATGGAGAATTGAAATGCACTGTAAATTGTCTATTACTCTTCCATATGCATAGGACACTTTCCCTAGACAGTTCAGTCTTATGGATAGAAGAGGGATAGGACCTGGGAATTTTTGTAGTCTGCATTGTCTATCAAGAATGAAAATAAAGAAGTGACTACATTTCCATCAGGATGGAGACAAGTTGAGAGGAAGGGATGAATAAGAAAATGGGCTGAGTTAGCAGAGGTCCAATGCCCGTGTGTTTAATTTTCAATGAAGGGCTGTGTTCAGTTAATTTCACCCATATTGAAAAGAGGAAGGATGGTACACATTGCCAAACCAACATGCCCATCCACTCTCTATGGAGCAATAAAAACATTGGGGCTGGGGGCACAGCGCAGTATTAGGGCACTTGCCTAGTATTCAAAAGACCCTAGGTTCAATCTCAGAACTTAAAGAAAGCCCAGTATGGTAGTTTACACCCCACACTCAGGAGCTGATGGAGGGGGATTACCACAAGTTTGAGGCCAGCCTGGGCTGCATAGTAAGTTCTTGGCTGGCTAGGGCTACACAATGGGATTCTATCTGAAATCCAACAATTAACAGCAATGATTTAAAAAAAAAAAAACAGCTTGACTATAATTATGTGAGAGTCATGAGGGTGAAGACCACATCTTCGTATGGCAGCCAAAGACATACTGTCGTGTACCCTCGTCAGCCACCAGCTGGAGAGTTGTATACCCCCCTTAAAGCAGTGGCATGACTATCAGCAATGGTCTTTGCTTCTAGGAGTCCAAATTGCTACACAAAGCATGCTTCCTAAATTAACCACACGCTTTTGCCATGAGACTTAACGTTGCTCCTTTCCTCAAGCTTCTTAACCCGCCTCTCTAAGCCACAGCAAACTATACTCCTTGAAGTAGGATGCTCTGTGCTTGTTTGGAAGCTGGTGTGACTCCTGTGATGGAAGTACCATGAGAAGAGAGGGTGGGGATGGGCTATGCACACGCTGCACTTTATGGATGCAGAATTGCAGTGGGACCTTTGACGAACACATTATAGCTGAAACATGTATCATGGCAGGGTGAATTTTCTCTCTGCCTTCAGATGGTAGAGTCCACATTATGCCCATGGTCATAGGATGTAAGTGTCAGAGCTGGGCCTAGACTGGCCATCCTCACCCAGTCCGATGGCTGCCTGCGTTTCCTTGTCTAACTCCTGGACAAGGATGTTGTGATGATCTGTTAGCCAAGGGACAGCTGTCTTGGGTTCAGAATAAGGACAATCTGAGACCACGCCTCAAAGGTGCAATGCTGAACTACCTTGTCTCAAGCTGGAGATATTTCTAAGTGACTAAGTCCTATATAGGTTCAAATCGTTGGTCTCCTTTTTTCTTTTTTCTTGGTATCGGTACTGGGACTAGAATCCAGGCACTGAGCTATGCCTCTAGCCCAGTGTCACAAGGGCTCCTCTGTCACTGATTCTGGAGATGGGAATGGCCCTCTTCTTTAGCCTCCCATCCTAGAACTGCAGCTGCTGATATTGTTCTAAAGAAACCCTGGATTCCTAAGCCTGTTCCTGAGACTTTCTTAGAGAGGCAATCCTGGTTCCACTTAAGATTTCTGGACTTTCTGATGGTGCAAAAGCAATACACGTTTAGTAGAAACTATTTGCATTCGAACTTCGTTCCTCCCCCACCCCCCGGGCTAGTGATATTGTTTAAATGGTCTCGTGCAGTGTTGGGCAGCAGCAGCAAGCTGCAGGCCACCATCATGAAAGGAAACGGCTGACCCTCTACATCTAGCCTGTTGCCCAGCTAGCGTGTTCGGTATGTTAGGAGCATTCAATGCCTTTCTTAGTCATGGCAGCTTCATTTGAGAGGTGTTTGTCAGGATATAGCTCCATCCATATTTAAGGGCCTACATGCATCATAAATGTGACTTATGGAGTGATTAGGCAAAAATTTATTTGACAGCAAGCTGCCCGTAGCTAGAGTTATATTGAGATGTGGCTGCCTCTAATGCCTGTCACCTTCCAGACCCACAGTGCCTTGCAAACCCCACCCTGGGGTTGTAGCCAAGGCGGAGAGGAAGAGTAACTTTCTGGTTTGGGGAGGGGGAAGTAAACGGATGCAAAGCAGGACATTTCCTTACTGCTTGTATTGATTAAGGACAGAACGTTAATCTGAGCAGCACAGGTTGGCTTCATGTATGTGCACCATTGGGAACCTTCTTGGCTGAGCACTAAGGTGCCTTTGGGGGGCAGGACAGTAAAGCTGAAAACTCACCAGCCCTAAAGCAAAGGCACCCCGAATTTGGATCCCCACATTAGTCTTCACATTGCTGTGTAACTTGAAGCTACTTACTTGACACCTTAGATGCTCAGGTTTTTGTTTTTTGGGTTTTTTTTGTTTTCATCCGAGAAGCAAGGATAAAATACACACACTGAGGACTACCAGAAGGTTCAGCAAAAGGAAGTGGCAGGTGAGCCACCTAGGGAGTTGGGCAGCTTCCTTCCACGTGACCTAGCAGTCGTGTTCCCAGCTGTTCACCCAAATGCTAAAAACTGAAGCCCATACAAACACCGATATAAGAATGTTTCCAGTAGCTTGGAAGCAGCCAGGACACTTCAGTAACTGTAATAAGCTCCTGTGCATCTGTGTGGTGAACTGTTACTGAACAACAAAAGAAATGAGCCTACAGATGATGAAAAGACACAGAAGACAATGACTGCATGTTGATCGGTACAATAGGCCAGTCTGAAAGGTCTCCCCACTGGGACCCCCAACCTCATCACGGTTGCTCTGAGGGAACAGGGTGAAAGGTTGGGGAAGCGGATTCTTTGACTCCAGTTTCAGAGGAGTCAACCCATGGTTGGTTGTCTCCATTGCTTTGCGTCTGAGGCAAGGCCGAAGCATTGTGGCTGTGGGAATTTGAGGTGGAGGTTGCTTACCTTGCGGCAGCCGGGAAGGGGCACAGCACATGCCACATCCTTCATTCAGGCACTCCTTTCCACACAATAGGCCCATCACCTCCCAGGGGTGCTATTCAGTCATGAATCTATCAGCGCACACACCCATGAAGTTAGAGCTCAGAGAATCCAATTACTCCCCCTAACTCCCTCTTTGTGAATTCTGTTACATGGAAAGGCAGGCCCTCAACACGTGGACCTTCTGACAGGATGCCTCCTATCCAGAACTGTGCAGTGACATTCTAGAAAAGGCAAAACAATAGGAATAGGCAAAAGGCTGATGGTTGCCCAGTGTTGAGGGAGGAGTGGGGGGGGGGGGGGCGCGGAGATAAAGGATGCCTCGGTGAAGCATCAGATACTTGGAGCAGGGAAGCTGTTCTGTGTGACGCTGTAGTAGACACATAGCACTTTCTGTGCCACAACCTACACGGTGCAGCACAAAACCTTTATATAGTCTGTGGATCGAAAGAAGTCGGTCAGTTGTCTAAAAGATGAAATAGGATAAGCATCCAATAGACCCAACTTCCCACCTAGCACACAGTGCGTGCCAATGAATGGTCGGGTTTTTTGTTTGTTTTTGTTTTACTTTATTCTTATTCCATTGTTGTTTGAGCATGGTTCTATTTGCATTTCAAAAATACAGGGCTGCTACCAAGTGGGAACTAGCTACCCTTTACAACAACAGATGAGTACAAAAGGGTGTAGTATTCCTTCTCTTGCTCCCTATCTTAGACCAAGTTAATGATAATTCATTGCCAAAACCAAGGGAAGGAAACTGGCTTGTGCAGGAGTTCTGATTTAGGCACACCATGATTCGTAGTCGGTGTGGAGTCTGGGTCTGGACTTGGTTAGTCACCAGGCGGTTGTGATGGACTGCATCTTGAGCTGATTTTAACCAGGCCCTGTATTGTTATGTAAAATGCTCACTTGAGTCAAGCAGTGTTCCAATACAGTGTCCGCATTTGTCCTGTGTGAAGTTTCTCCTCTTTTGTTTCAGAGAGCTTTTGTGAATGCTGTTTGTTCGTTTGCTTGTTTCGTTTTTTTGGTGTGGCTCAAATTAATGTGGGAAGGAAAGGCAGGTAATATAAGTTTGAATGAAATGCTAAATCATTCAAGGGTTACAAAGCATTAAAATGGTGCCTAGAAACCTTCGCCAGCGCCTAATGGAGGGAGAGGATTATATCGTTAAATGAAAAGCAACCTATTTATGACTGGAACTCTTCTTGCCAGAGTCTCCGTCCCCCTGAGATGCTAAGAAACCTTCCAAAGTGACCCCGTCCAACAAAACCTTGAATCCAGAGCAGCAATGTGGAAGTTGTCAAGAGCACACAATAAATAGACTTTGAATTTACGGTGCTCTTAGAACTGAGCATTACATTCTCTACCTTCTCTCTTGGCAGTCTCTTGGCTCACTCCAGAAACGTGGAATTGTAAGCAGTCAGACAAAGTCAGGAGAGAAACCTCCTCTTTCTTCTCTGCTATACCCACTGTTTTTGTGTGTATTCGTGCATGTGTGTAGGTCAGAGGACAAGCTGTAGGAGTTGGCTCTCTCTCAACACCATGTGGGTCCCAGGCATTGAACTCAGGTCATCAGGCTGGGTGGCAGGCGCCTTGACCTGCTAAATACCTTCCTTACACACCTGTGCATGTACATGCACACTCATCCACCTTGTACATGCCTCCTGGAAACTCCAATGCCTGCTCACTGTCTGTCTTTTGTCTGGCCTCTGTTACTATTGTGAGTTGGGTTCTCTGGTTCCTGAACTGTGTGACAGATGAGGGACCCTCGATGGTCCAAGTGTCAGCGAGAGGCTTCCACGGTGAGATGGTCTTGGTCTGGCTTCTGTGGATCTTAAGGAATCATTGGCCTGAGGAAGGTGTGGAGCTGAGCCGTAGAGGGAGACAAGTGAGCTTAGAGCGTCCCAGGCGAGGCAGAGAAGGTATTTGGGGGAAATCTGGGAACAGACCGGGCAAGGCTAGAAACTTCCTTTTCTCTAGTTGCATCCCAGGAGAGGGACGGCCTGGGGCCAGAGGATATTACTCCCAGACAAAACCCAGATTGAGGGGTGAGGCTGTGGAGGGCAAGCAAGGGCAGCGGAATTGGTTGTCGTAGGCTGGTGTCCTGAAGAGGTTTCTCAGCTGCCGCCTGCTGAGCCCGTGTTGGGGCCCTGCCAGCCAGGAAGAGCAAGCCGGGCTTCAGTCCTGGCTGGAGACATATTGTTTTCCCACAACTACTGTCATTTAAACGGGATCCAATTTCTTGGCCTGAGCAAAGTGTTCCCGCCGAGGACACACACTCCGCTAAGGGACAAGGCAAATCCTCTGTGGAACCGACTGGACTTTCCCATTCTGAAGCAAACAGTATTGGGGGAAGAGTGAGCAGTAGAGTTCGCTCCCCCAAACTACACAGAGTTCAAGTGGAGTTATGTAAGGGGCATCCACTGTGACTGGAATTGAACTTGTTTGGGGGATCGGAGCACTTTCCTGTGTCCTTGTCAGGAACCCTGGAATCCTGGGGGGTGGGGGGTGGGCAGCAAAGGCTGAGGCTCTGAGAGGGAACTGTGCCATCGCTGTCTTTCAGCTTCTGCAGTGACATCTGAACGGCTGCAGACTCTGCTGCAGGAAGCAGATGCACAGCGTGGGGCTGGTGCCAGGAGGCTTGGCATCTCCAGCTTGCCTACCGCTCGCTCCCCGGTGCCTCTGGGCCTCAAGCGTCAGCTCCAGAGCTTCACCCCCAAAGACAAGTCTTTTTAATTCTGTGTTTGTTTCTGTTGCCTCCCCCCCCCCCCCCATCACAGTTACCTTGACACAGCTGCTTTCTCTCTCCCTCCTTCACCACAAGGGTGTGTGTGTGTGTGTGTGTGTGTGTGTGTGTGTGTGTGTGTGTGTGTGTGTGTGATGTGTGTGGTGTATGCGTGTGTGTGTGTGTGTGTGTGTGTGTGTGTGTGTGATGTGTGTGGTGTATGTGTGTGTATGTGTGTGTGTGTGTGTGTGTGATGTGTGTGGTGTATGTGTGTGTGTGTGATGTGTGTGGTGTATGTGTGTGTGGTGTGTGTTGTGTGTGGTGTGTGTGTGTGCATGTGTGTGTGTGGTGTGTGTGTGATGTGTGTGGTGTATGTGTGGTGTATGTGTGGTGTATGTGTGTGTGTGTGTGTGTCTGTAGCACGAATCCTAATTGGTCTTAATAAAAACCCAGAGCTAGATAATGGGGTAAATGCTGAACGATCAGAGAAGCAGAGCAGCCAGCCACCAGAGAGTTCTTATCTCTCTCTGTGAAAGGACCTCAAGCTCCTGTCTCCTCCCGCCTTATACTCCTCTGTCCACCCAGCCATATCACTTCCTGTCTCCACCTCCCAAGTGCTGGATTAAAGGCGTGCGCCACCACTGCCTGGCCTCTATGGCTGACTAGTGGATGGCTCTGCCCTCTGATTCTCAGGCAAGCTTTATTTGTTAGAGCATACACAAAATATCACTGTGTGTGTGTGCGTGGTATGCGTGTGCGTGGTATGCATGTGCATGCGCGCGCGCGCGTGCGTGTTAGAAACCAGAGGACAACCTTGGGTGTCATTCTTTAAAAATGTTCACCTTTCGCTTAAACTCAGACCGTCATCATTACAAAGCAAGCATTTTACCAACCACTCTCTCTCCAGCCCAGTATTGCTAGTTTTTCTCGTGTGTTCTCAGTGATGTGTTCGTTTCCAAGCATCCTGCCTCAAATCGGGTCATTTTTATAGCTTGAAATGCTAGGGCCGGCCAGCTGGTTAGATTAGTATTAGAAATTTGAGTATTTAGATGTGCCATGACAAAGGGAACCCGGAACAAAATGTTAGCCTCCCTTCAGTCCGCCGTCCCTCCTGATTCCACACGAAAGGTTGCCGGAGGCCACCATTTTTTGAATTTGGGTAGGCTCTCTTATTAGGCCAACTTTGTGTCGACGTGTTTGTGGGTGGGAGGTGAGGAAGAAGATTAGCAGTGAGGAGTGTGGAGAAAGCTGTTAGAAGGGAGTGTATGCAGGGCAGGGACCAGGAGCCTCCCGCTGACAGCAGAACAGTGTTCCCAGGCATCTGGCGGGGAGGACCCCTCCCAGCCTCTGGGGAACCGAACAGAAGATGAGAGCGGATACAGAGCGGGAGCACTGCGGCAGAGCACCCCCAAATGCAGTGAGACCCAAAAAGCAACGTGAGAGGTGGCCTGACTTCTGGGCAGCCTCGCCATCACACGAGGTCAGTCAGGTCACCGGGCACAGCCAAGTGAGGTGCCTTCCAGATTCGATGCTGTGATCTCGAGATGGTGCTGGCAGAGATCTCCCACGAGAAGGAACAATTAGCCAATTCATTATGTTGACATTTCTGGCCACCACAAGGCCAGTATTTTACAAAATAAGGCCTTTTCCCTTAATTGGGGTTGTGACAGATTAAAAAGCGTGTTCCCGGCTGACTCATGGTGTCCACGTGGCCAGGCCTATTATTCCCACTTGGCCTGCCCCGTCTGTGTGAGAGGGCTCGCTCTGTGTGCCACTCTTGGCATTCCCGTAAAGGATTCGGAAGGACTGAACACAGGGTCCGCTTCCTGTTCTTCATCCAGAAGAGAGGACTCATTCATATACACAGACCAAATGGCGGTGGTTCAAGATCAGGGAAAATAAAATGGATGGGGGGAGGCGTCATCTAAAAACCAGTTCGTGTGAGGAAAGCCCTAACGAGAAGTCTAGAAACCAGTTCAAATGAGGAGCAGGTATATTTAATATGGAAGAGGGAGACCAAACAGAGCTGCAGGCATCACCTGACATGCTCGGAGAGGCAGCAGAATGCAGTGTGTGATGTTTCAAAGCCTGACCAAGAAGCCCGGTTGTCTGGGTTCAACTTCAGCTTAGTTCACTTCAGGCAGTTGTGACCTTGGCGAGTTCCTGACCACCGTGCTTCAGTTTCCTGCTAAGCAGAGTGAAGATAAGGTGGCGTCCATCTTTAGAGCTGTTGTGGCGTCCATCTTTAGGGCTGTTAGGAGAACTGAGCGGTGACGGTTAGCTTGTAACTGCCAGCTTGGCACACCCTCACATCACGTGGGGATAGAGTCTCAACGAGGAATTGTCTTGATCAGGTTAGCCTGTGGGAATGTCTGCACGGGGTGGGGGGGATATCTCCATTGCATTTATTAATGTGGAGAGATGCTAGTTGGAAGCCCACTCACCTCGTTTCAGACCCTAGACTGTGTGAGAGCAGAGAAAGCTAGCTAGCTGAGCACTAAGCACGCACAGCTCTGTCCCCCGGCCCTTGTCTGTGACTGTGATGTGATGAGCACCTCTACCAGTGTGACTAAGGGACGGGTTATCATCATCTGGGATGGAGAGCCGAAGTAGACCCTTCCTCAGTTCTCTTTGCCTGGCATCCTGATGTCTCATCACACCACAGAATTGAGAACAGGACAAGCAGGTGAGTACGCGACAGACAGAACACTGCCTAGCGGGGTGAGCGCGGTGCGTTCGTCACTGTGTATCGGAAGGTTACACCAGGTAACCCGAGAGGAACAGTGCCGGAAAACCCACCCGACATACAGCTCAACTTCTCCCGTAATTAGTTTCCCCCAAAGAGTACCTTGAGAAGTAAGGAGCCAAGAAAATGATAGAATTGAATGAATTATTTTGTAGCCCAGACCCATGTGGGGGTCTGCCTTTCTAGTCACGTGGTCCGGATTTTGACTTTCGCATCCCCCAGGCATCTCCTACCTAACTATCCAAACATGTCTCTCAATCTCGCTTCTACTGACCCCTCCTGCATGCAGCTTTCTCTATGTTATTATTATATGATATGTGTGTGTGAGGGGGGGTGTCACCTTGAGCATGCGGAAGTCGGAGGACAGCTCTGGGGGGACTCTCTCCTTCCACCACGGGAGGGATTGAACTCAGATCATCTAACTTGCTCACGTGGCGTCTTTACCTGCTGAGCCATCTCCCTGGCTTCTCCATTTCGATTCCAGCAGTGACAGTCGCAGTCACCCAGTCACTCACGCTAGAACTTGGCAGTTTACTATCTTGGATGACACCTCTTGTCTTGCCTCATACTTAACCATTCACTCCCTTTCTGTATCCTCACAGTCCATCTACTTTTCTCCATAGCCCCTGCCTCTATCTTGGGTCAAGGGCCTTGGTCATTTTTCCCCCTCCACTGACTTTCTAACTATCCCTCTGGTTCTACCCCTGCCTGTCTCAAGGCCAGAAAACCCACAAAGAACCATGGAGTAGGAAAACTACTTCTACCCCTTCTGAGTTTTGGCAACCCCGGGTCATAGTGCACCCTGCACTGTCTGTGCATAGGCCTCCTTGTGCTCTGCTCAGCCGCGTGCACAGGCCCCTCTTTCTAGCACATTCTTCTGGCTATAGTTAGAATCGTTTTGCTAGCTAGAAACTGGGCCACACCGCTGTTGTTCCGGCCTCGCCTGCATCCCCAGTCTTTCAAGGTTTCCTATGCCCTTGGGCTCCAAAGCAAACCCCAGCTTCGTCTCGTCTGTAGTCCTGCTCTGTGTCATTTTTGGCTTCATTATCAAATAGACATTAATCAGGGCAGCAATTTTGCTGTAAAAACATGCTCTGGGGCAGATCACAGAATGTAAGCTCTTAAAGAAAGCTTAGAGACCTGGCCTAGTGCCGAGGCCACAGATTGAACCCTTAGGGCCACAGCCAGCCTACACACACATTTTGCTTGGCTTATACAGCATTCTTAAATGTCTTTCTTTCTTTCTTTTTTTTTTTAAATTCATTGACACTATGTAAAATTAGGAGATTTTAGCCAAGGATGGGGGTGCATGCCCGTTATCTTGGCACTTGGGAGATGGAGGCAGGAAGATAAAGTATTCATGATCAGCTTTAGTACATAGGAAGTTCAAAGCCAGCCTGGGTTATGTGAAACCCTGTCTCAGAAACAAAACAAAACACCAAAAACCAAAAATCCAAACCAAAACAAAAAAAAAAAAACCAAACAAAACAAAACCCTGAGAGATTTTACCTAAAATCTGTGGCTTTCTTCTCAAAGATGTGATATGGAGACCTTGGCTGCCTTTTCCAGAGCTACAGTTAACGCCTGCTGAACAGCATTGACCCCTAACTGGGGCGTGTCCTCGTGGGTCTCCTCAGCACCTGTGGGTCCGTGTTTATACTTATTTATAGTCTCTGTCACACCCTTGGAGAGATTTGCACTCGCAGTGTCTGGAACTGGTTTAATCCTTTCATTTTACAGATACAGAAGGTGAGTCTGTAAGGTGTCACACCAGCCTCTAGATCATGGGACTAGCTCATGAACCACCACGTGGCTTCTGATCTCTGTATTGGACATACTACGCAGCTTGGTTTGATAGTCTTCCTGCTGTGTCCGCTGGCTGAAGTTCCCTCAGTTATTCTTGTCAGTATTTGTAGCCACGTGGAAGCTGGAGCATCTGGAAGGGGAAGATGGCATTCTAAGAATGCCCCTACTTTGTAGGAGACTAGAGCCCAAATGTGAAGGAAACTATAGCCCGAATAAGCAAGAAGAAGAAACGGGAGAATTGAACATGACGGGGAAGGTGAATCTGGCCCCAGCCTCGTCCTTTGTTGTGGAATGGCAGGGAGAAAGCTGGGTTGCCCTCTTCCTGTTGACCTGCACATGAATATAGAGAGCTATGAGTCAGTGTCAGAAGGGTGAATTGTTGGCATCTGTGCCCTATACCATATTGTCACTTTGATATAATTACTGTGGACAGTGTTGTTGCAAAGAAAAAGGAAAACGTAAAATTTTCCTCAATGAGCAGTGACCTTGGCCAGTCAAAAGGAGCCGGAGTGACCTGTGCCTCAGAGCCTTAACTTGTATGAAAAACTTCTTCCTGGGGTCCTTTAGTGAAGGAGATGACATTCATCCTTGGGGAAATTAGCCTCAACAACCGCCAGAAGCTTCTAGCTCCTGAGTCCTCCTTACATCCCATTGAATCATTGCTATGAAGCTGAAAGACAGATGTGTTAATTCATTTCCTGATGCTGTGATAAAACGCTCTGACCAAAAGCAATTTTAGGAAGAAGATGTATTTTGGATTGCAGTTCCAGAGGGATGGTGTCCATCATGGCAGGGGGGGCATAGCATGGTATGGCAGCAGAAACAGGAAGCTGGTTGATCACATCCTTATACACACACAGGAAGTAGAGAGTGAGAAAAAAAGTGGGATGTACCCTCAGAACCCTCCCCAGTGACACACTTCCTGCAGCAAGACTCTCCCTCCTAAAGGTTCCATAACCTCCCCAAACAGTATCTCCAGCTGGGGCCAAATACTGTTCAAATACGTGTGCCTGTGTGGGATAGTTCTCATTCCAACCACCACACGAGGCTACCCCTTGTCATGATTGACTCTAGACAGTCCTCCTGGCAAGCGTCTGTGTAAGCTGCAGAGAGGCAGGGCATTTATGAAGGGAAAGTAGTGATGGGACAAGATCTCAGAGAAACAGTGGGTGGGCACATGGCATGCATTCACCTTCTGGGTCTGTTTCTATTTTGTCTTGACCGTTGGAATCCTGAAATGCCTTGTGATGCTTAATGGCACTTGAAGCATTAGGGTGGTGTATGTTGGTAGTCAGTCCTTGCACAGGAGAGGTGCAGGTAGGCACACATTTGGGGTTCACGGGCTACCCCGCCTAAGCTGATTGCTAAGTTCCAGGCTAGTGAGAGACCCTGTCTCAAAAACAAGGTGGACAGAACCTGAGGAAGAACACATGAGGTTGTCCTGTGGCTTACACACACACACACACATACACACACACACACATGCACACACACACATGCATATACACACGTGTATACACACATACACACAGGCACACACACGCACACACATACACACATGCATATACACACGTGTATACACACATACACACATGCACACACACACATGCACACACACATGCATATACACACGTGTATACACACATACACACATGCACACACACAGGTACACAGGCACACATACATGCGTGCATATGGGGCAGGGAGGGAGAGGAGAGAGAAAAGAAGGAGAGAAATATGTTGTCCAGGACCAGGCATAGCTGTAGAATAAAACTCTCTTTCAAACTTCTGAGTCATGGCTTAGAAATGGAGATCAGATTTACGATGCGGGGATGTCATCTCCTACTAACAGCGGACTAATGAGCCTGGTGATTTATGCTCCGAAAGGGACTCGTGCATGAATAGACTCACACTGTTGCTGTTTGTTTCTAGAATCCCAGGGACTTTTATCTCTTTTCCCCTTTAAAAAGCGTACCCGAATAGTGAGCGATAATAACTCACACCGCCCGCTTCTACTCCTTACCCTCAGACAGACAACAATAACTTTTTAATTGCTTCTGCTAATGTATTGAATTGGTTGGATCGGTGAAGATAGGAAGCACGTTTTGCTTCTTACTTTTTTAAAGAATTCTCTGCCACTGAGTTCTTTCAGCCAAAGAATGTTGGCTCCTACTAATCCCTCTTCACTTCAGGCTTTGTTTATTTGGTGTATGAATCCATTGCTGCTCTGGGCTCTGCCTATCTTTTTAGGAGTGAGGCCCCTTTCCTTGCTAGGCTGTGGCTCATGCAGAGGTGGCCATAATGATTGAACTAAGAGAGGTGGGGCGGGCGGTAGGGAGTAGTGAGTGATCTGGAGCACCAGGGGGAGGAGGGGCTTTCGGCAGAGACTGACGCTAAGAGCCACATTGGAAAAAGCCAGCAGTGGCGTCTGTGGGCCCTTGTCAAACACCAGAATGTCCACAGTCAGAGCAGCTTGAGAGCAACTCTGCCCCAGCGAAACCGCCAAGCTCTGGAGGACACCGTGACCCAAGCTAATGTAATCGTGGACGAGGTGGCACTTCCCCACTGAGTAGAAGGTTGTTTTTCACCGTGTTCCAAAACACTGGCTCCAGTCAAGGGCGTGCTTGGGTTGTATTTGTGATACTCTGCATGTCTGTTTGCTGGCACTCTCCTTGGAGTCCACGGTAGCGTCCACTCACCTCCCTCCTGCTCACCCCCACTTCACCTGCAGGCTGCAGTTGGGACACAGCCCCACGTCACGGTCAGCATTGTAGCACACTCTCAAATGCCTCCAGTAACTGGCTGTGCAAAACATGAAACCCAAAGCAGACGGGGCATATGTAGATGAGCCTTTGTTCTCCATATCTATAATTTCCTAAGTTTGATAACACTTCAGTTTTCTAACCATAAGCGCTGCTTCTGTGCTCTTCGGGACAGCCACACAGAGAGATGCTGCCAGGAAACTGGAAGAATATGACAAGGGACTTCCTGTGTTATTTCTTCCTCTTCCTCCTCCTCCTCCTCCTCCTCCTCCTCCTCCTCCTCCTCCTCCTCTAGCACTTTTCTGCTGAAGGAAGAAATTGAAAATGTTTACTTTGGCCCAGCCTTGAACCCCAGCACTCGGGAGGCAGAGGCAGGGGGAATCTCTGAGTTCGAGGCCAGTTTGGTCTACAGAGTGTGTCCCAGGACAGCCAGAGAGGCTACACAGAGAAACCCTGCCTCAAAAGGGGGGAAAAAAAGGAAGAAAGAAAATATTACTTTGAAGCTTTGTTTTTCAGAGTTTGTATTATTGATTTCTGTGGAACTGATCCTGCTCAATTCGCAGTGGGGTTGTGTTGTAGTAAAGCTGCTCTGACCTGAAAATATCCTAAGTCGCAAATGCATTTCAACATACCTACTCTATTGAGCACCTGTGCTTAGTAGTAATGATCCTCACAGTTGAGGATCGGGTATCTCAGGGGTAGGGTACCATGGCTGGTAGCTAGCTGGCCAGGAGCTGCAGCGCGCTTTGCCACTGCCCAACATCTCAAGAGAGAAACATGCCACAAATACCTGGAAAAGATCCAAAATTCTAAATCTGAACTATACTTTCTACTGAATGGATTTCATTCTGCTGCATTATAAAGTGGAAAACTCAGGAGCCAGGGGCCATCTGTGTGGCGTTAACATCAAAGGATGAGTTGGATGATGTGATAGCTGAGTGCAGCCCCCGGTGAGTGGTCTTCCTAAAAGCTCTCATGCTGGAAATAGAATATTCATTTACCAAAACTGAGGTGGCGTTGGCTATGTCCACATCTACAGCCCGGGGGATGCAACTGACCTGTAGAAGGTAGGAGATGCCACTGAACATATGAAGCACGTTGGAAAGAAATGAGTGAGCATTCTAGGTGTCTCTTTGGACCCACTCATCTTTTAGTCAATCACTGTTCACATCGTCTCTCTGAGCAGATATTACCAGACACGTTTTCACAAAGGGCTTAAATCAATCCTGACGAATAAGTTTCTGTTGTCGGTTTTGTTTGTTAGAGTGTATCTCCTCCCTAAACTGTGTGACAGGAGCTTTTCCCTCTAGGATTCTATAGCTGTAGCATGGATTATTGAAGCATGTAAGAATCATCTTCTCCCTTCAGGCGATATAGGATTCTTATCCAGAGGATTCAGATTAGCCATGCAATAGGAGTGTGTGTGTGTATCTTCACCATTTGAGTTTGCCCACAAACTAGTTGAGATGACTTCCTGGTCATTCTTTTTTTTTTTTTTTTTCTCTTGAGATTTGTGGACGACATCCATATATCTTATCAGCATCTTAGCAGACTGTCTGGAAGAACCCAGACCTTCAGCCAGCCAGAGCTGGATTTAAATCAGTCTCGGGCACTTCCTAGTTAGTATTTGGGGCATGTCATTCAATGTCTCCTAATACTAACAGCTCCTTTTTGAGAAGTTGATGATACCTGTCTTGTGGCAGTGGTTCTGAGAGCGCAAGTATTCGTCTCCCCTAATCCTTGTTTTAAAGTGATACGAACAGAGAACACACTTGTATGGGAGCTCTCGGGAACCAGAAGGGACTGTACTAGGAACTGTCCCTAAGCTTGGAGCACAGCAGTTGCTGTATCAGTCACGCTGTCATGAAGGAAATGACTTCATTTTGTTTCCTTCCCTTATCTACACAGCAGCTAGGAGGAAGCTGTGGGGCTGGCTAGCCTAGGATAAGGAGTGACGAACTGGGTTGTGAGGACCTGTTTCACATGGCTCTTTCTCAACCCCTTCCTGGTAGTAGAAAAAGCCGCAGTACCAGACAGACCCTTTAACACAGGATGCCAGGGACCCGGACCCCAGAGGGGGAGATGTATCAGTTACATGTTCCCTCTGCTTCCTCCATCCACCTCCTTCATGGTTTTGGTTGTTCCAAGCATGACAAGAGCTACCCTAACCCTGACATAGTTACAGAGCTCTTTGATTTTGTGTTCTGCCTGCAAGACGCCTGAGTAAGACAACAGTGTCTTCAGCAGAATTGGAAGAACTTACTAGCATGCGGACACCTGCCTCCATGAGGAATTTCAGCCATGTTCTTTGTACCAGAGGCCCATCTGTCACTCACATTGTTAATTCAGACCGTCGTCTTTCTTAAGCCAAGGCTGAGGCAACAGTCAGTTTTGTGGAAAGATCTCTTTAATAAGAAATGAATAAAACTATCAATACTAAATAAAGTAGACCACTGTGAAACGTGGGTCAAATCCCACTGGGAAGGGTACGCGCAATGAACTGCATTATGTAACAAGCCGCCTTTAATAGCTGCCATGACTCTCCTTTGTTCTAAGGGAAAGTGGCCAAGGCTGAAGCCAGAGCACATGATATGATTTGAAAGCGCTGCAGCCTCTGGAAATGTTCCTGTGAGAGATGTCTAGAATCAGAGTTCACTGTGATTTATGGTTGTTCTAAATGTTTAATACTTTGGACATTTTCAAAGCTATACTCGCTGCTTCCAGAAGCCTCTGGGTATGTTTCTGCTGCTTTGGAAGATACTTTTCAAGTGGAATGTTTTAGATCTATGCGGGGGAGGGGTGTGGGGGGAGATCCTATAGTACTTGATTGTGAGTGATCCCCGTGAGTGAAAGGGATGAGACTGTAAGGCAGGGCCCACGGCCTTTCCCCAGCTGCTTCGAGGACCCAACATCAGATTCACTGGAGAGAATGATTCCAAAGTGGTTGCTCCTTCTGTCAGCCAGCGAGCCGGGCCAGAGGCTCCCCAGACCTCCAAGCCCTCGCTATCAGGTGTGGCTGGCAGGCAGGATGGAGGTTAAGCCAGGGCCAACTCCCATTTTTCCAAATCAGAAACAGAAGGGCGGTGGAAGCTTGGCTGGCACAATCTACAAAAATAACAGTGATAAGATTGTGATGGGGCCGGGATGAAGCACCATGGGAGAGTCTTGAGAAGGAAGCTCTAACAGTGATATGGGGTTGGGGGCTAGAAGGAAATGGTGACGTTCGAGTGCTTTAAAGGGAACAAAGTCAGCTTCTTTGAAGTCTAATTGGCATGAAATAAACTGTAAAGTGTGATAAGCTATGAGGGATATGGTGGCCCATACCTAGAATTCAGCACAGAAGGAGCCAGAGTTCAGGGTCCACCTCAGCTACAAAGCAGGTGTGAGGCCAGCTGAGGCTGTGTGAGACCCTGCCTCAAAAACAACAGTGGGATTGACAAGTTTTTGACGCATGTTTACACCATCTCCACAGTCAGGGTAATGGCATACGTCTGTCATCTTGAAATCTTTTCTCATGGTCCTTTGTAATTCCTTCTCATCACCCTAAGCCCAGTAAAACATACATCTACTTTCTGTCATTATTCATGAGTTTCATTTCCTAGGTTCACATAAATGGAGTCCTTTAGTCCCCCCCCCCCATCTTTCTCTCTTTTCTGGCTTCTTTCACTTAGCATAATTACTTTTAGACTCATTCAGGTTGACGTTTGTATAGTATTTCATTCATTTTATTAGACAGCAGTATTCCACTGTACAGATATACCATACATTGTTTACTCCTTGACATGTTGAGAGAATTGTAAATCATGCTGCAACTATTATGAAGGAAGCTGCTGAGAGCCCCTGTGTGCATGTCATTGTGTGAACAGAGGTTACCTTTCTCTGTGGTAAACACCTAGAAGTGCAGTTGGAAGAACAAAGGCTTGGTATATATTTAACTTGTTTAAAAAAAAAAAAAACTGCCAGGCTGTTTTCAGAGTAACTTTCCCATTTGATGATCTCCTGGCAGCAGGTAAGAGTTCAGTTGCTCCATGACCCTGCCAACATTGTATAGAGTTCTCCTTAATTTCAACCCTTTTTTCCATTGTACTGTGACCACAACATGAAACAACACAATATGTTATCATTAACTAGACACAGTGCAGTATGACAGGTGTGAGGGACCTATTCATCTTATATAGCTGAGACTGTATCTGACAAAGGCATTCCATTTCCCATCCCCTGCTCCAGGCAAATATGACTTAACCTCTGTGGATGTGACCATATTGGACCCGCATGTAAACAGCATCTTGCAGTATTTTCCCCTCTTTGCCTGGCAGCCATATTCATCTGAGTTGAATGATATTCAACTGTGGTTTTAATTTGCATTTCCCTAGTGACTGATGCACAGTCCCTTTTTGTATATCTATTTTCCACCCTGAATCATCTTCACTGAAGTATCTGGTCTAAACTTTTGTCCATTATTAAAATGGGGTGTTTTACACCATATACTTAGGACATATGACTCAAGCTGGATCTAACCTGAAAACCTCTTTCTTTCAGTCAATCTTTCATGGGTCGAGAAAATATTATACAAGCTGCCACAGAAGGGGAACAATTGAACAGTTCCACTGAGCTCCAACACCTTTGGATTATTCCAATGACCAGGATGGCGAGCTATGCATAAAGGTGCAAGAGTGGTACTCACATGCCAGTGGCAACCAACAAGTGTCTAATTGGACTTAAGGCCCACTCAGCAGGAGGGAAATCATGGCTGGTATTGGAAACCTACCCAAATTCTCGGGGCTAGTGAGGTCATGGATCTTAGAAAGGAATCTACTGCTATGACCGCTCTGCTAAACCAGCTCACTTCCTCACTATATTCTAAATCTTATCCTTATACCCACCGATAAATCTACCATTCCTCATCAGAGAAGCTTCTCTTTACAGCAGATGGAGGCCACCACAGAAAACCACAAATGGACACAATATAGGGATCAGCAGGTCGCAGGGAGCTCAGCCCCAGCAGATACATCTATATCATAGCTCCTGCGAGCTCAGCCCCAGCAGATACATCTATATCATAGCTCCTGCATCATCTGTGCCTCAGGGAATGCCAAGGAAGAGGGGTGGGGAGAGTCTAAGAGCCAGAATGCCAGGAGATCG
The DNA here is from genome assembly GCF_949786415.1 of Peromyscus eremicus. Taxonomy (NCBI): domain Eukaryota; kingdom Metazoa; phylum Chordata; class Mammalia; order Rodentia; family Cricetidae; genus Peromyscus; species Peromyscus eremicus. The sequence continues at coordinate 32,156,616 of NC_081434.1, forward strand.
CTGTGAAGCAGGCTTTCCTAGAAACAGCTGCCTAAACAAGACTGGATCAATGGCAGTATCAATAGACGTGCTAATGTGGGGGAGCGGAAATGGCACAGGATCCCACCCCTAGACAAAGAACTGCAGGCAGCTAATGACCGCTGGGAGAGGAGAGGTAGCCTCTCCCAGGGATGAGCCCTCTTACTGGTTGTCCGATGCAAGAATGGTCAGCTCTGAAACCGTATACACACAAATAACAAACACAGGCTCAACAGATTCTATTCATATGTATCTGTGCATGCGCGCGCACACACACATGTAGGTACCCGACAGAATCAAAGAGAAAGAGGCTATCACCTTGAGAGTGGGGAGATGGGGGAGGAGTTTAAGGGAGGGTGACCTTGAGAAACTGGAGGGAGGAAAAGGAAGGGGAAAATGATGTAATTCTGTTTCAATTAAAAAAGTAACAAAGTAGACCAACATACGAATGGGGTTGTCTTTCTGTTAAGCTCCGAGAATTGTTAGTACATGTTGTGCCTAAGTTGTTTGTGAGATGTGTGTACGGAAAGAGATGATTTGCAAGTAGTTTCTCCCAGTCAGTGGCTTGCCTGGTGTTGTCCTTTTGTTTCTCTGGTGCTTGGGACAGGCCCAGACCCTGAGCGCTGGCCAGCTTCCTGAAGCTGAGCTCCATCTCCAGCTCCTGCTGGGTCTTATCTTTCAAAGCACAGAATTCTTCAAAGTGCAGGATTTGAAATTCAGACTGAGGTTTAGTTTATCGATTGCATCTATGGATAGTGCTTTGACATCCTTTCTGTGGACCAGGAGGTAGCTCTCAGTTACTGCCCCAAGGCCATGCTTGTCTGCTTGCTGCCATCCTGGTCCACAAGCCTGAGTCAGAGAGGTGTGGGGGAGGGAGGGAGGGAGAGGGAGGGAGAGGGAGGGAGAAGGAGGGAGAGCTCTAACTAGGAATGGAGGAATGGCGTGGGCTTTTGAAATCTCAAAACCCATCCCCAGTGACACACCTTCTCCAACAAGGCCACACCTCCAACAAGGCCACGCCTCCTAATCCTTCCCAAACATTTCCACCAACTAGGACCAAGTATTCAAAGACGTGAGACTATGGGAGCCTTTCTTGCCCAAACCACCACACTATCCAAGCTGGGTTTGCTGGAATTTTTTTGTCTGGGTTTTCTCTTAGAAGTTGCAGTTCCAGGTTTCCATTTGAGTTTGTTGTGGACATCATGAAGAGTGAGTTGGAGTTCTCACCTGTGTGTGTGTGTGTGTGTGTGTGTGTGTGTGTGTGTGTGTGTGTGAATTTGCACAGCCAGTTATTCAGCATCATTTGTGAAAACAGTATTCCTTCGCCACTGCATTTCTACATTTGTGTGGGTCTGTTTCTGGGCTTCAGCTTATTCCATTAATTATTGTCTATCTTTTAATAATATCTACAGTCTTAATTCTATAGCTTTAATATAGAGACTTGAAATTAGGTAATTTGTCCAACTTTTTTTTTTTTTAATTATTTTTGGCTATGTGATTCTTCACATTTCCTTGTATGTTTTAAAATCAGTTCATTCGGGTTCTGCCCTTTAAGATCCGATGAGCTCTGGATTGGAAACAGTTGGGTTTTTCAGGAAGACGTGTCCATGGTAAGGAAACCCATTTTCGTATCACCTGGCCTTGGAGACTAACCTAACTTTTGAAACATTTTCCACACTGTTGCTCCCAAGTTTACCTGAAAGCCCATATATGCAAAGTGATGTTTTTGAGGCCAAAGTTTACAAGAAAAAAGACAATGTTATTTCACCCTTGATCCGTGTTATCCTAGAGAGGAAGTGAAGACAGTCCAGGGCCCTCTCCCTAGCACAGCCCATGGATGCTGATGTCAGTGCTTTCTTGGGTCAGAATGGACCTTTGAAGTTACTTTGTGTTATAGAGCTTGGGGGTTGAACGGAATGCTTGTGCGTGCTACATACACACTGTACCACTGAGCCCAGAACCCAGCGTGGCGTTCTCTCTGAGTGGCTGCTCCAGGCCAACACTGGCATTGATGGCTTATGGGATTTCCCCCATTGTTTCCTGAAGGCAATGGGTGGATGCACTTACCCTAGAACAGTGCTAGACAAACCTCTGCCTGCTGTCAATTCCCAGGATACAAAATCAATTTTGTAGTTACTGAACCACAGTTAAAATAGAATGGGGTAACATATTGCGAAGGTGGTGTCTTTGTTCTGTTAAACTTTTCTTTCAGTTTCCCACAAAAATGCTTCTAATACATCTGTGTCTTTCAAAATACATTCTTGGTTAAAAATATAGAAAAGGGCCAGTGGTGGCAGTGCAGGCCTAAAACAAAAACAAAATAAAAACCAAACACTTGAGAGCAAGCTCAGTTCTATTAACACCTGTGTCTGGAATCAGGAACGGGGACAAAGTCTCAGGCACCCACATTAGCCAAACGGCCCGCTTCCAAACCAGTGACAACGCACGTTATTGGAGAGAAGGTGAGCAAACCCTAAGTGCTCTGACACATGTCACCTTGGGCAGAGGCAGGGGGCACATGCTGCAGTTAGCTGAAAGGCCTAGGGTAACAGGGCCACATCTCTCTTGTTCACAGCTCTGTCCTGCACAGTATCTGGTAGTTAGCAGCTCCTACAAATATATTTTAAGAGTTTAGTTTAAAAATCAAACAAACAAGCCAGGCAGTGGTGGTGCACGCCTTTAATCCCACCACTCAGGAGGCAGAGGCAGGCGGATCTCTGAGTTCGAGGCCAGCCTGGTCTACAGAATGAGTTCCAGGAAGGGCTCCAAAGCTACACAGAGAAATCCTGTCTCAAAAAAACAAAACAAAACAAACAAACAACAAGCCTACCCTTCAAGATGGGGTGGAGCACTGCCTGTAACCCAGGATCCAGGAGACTGAGGCAGGGAGATCTTGAGAGGAAAGATGGCCTGTGTTACATAAGACCCTGTCTCAGAAAGAAGAAAAGAGGCGGGGTACTGACTGCTTTCTTCCTCTTGGGTTTGCTGGTAGGAGACCTGGACATTTTGCTTTTAGGATTGATGCTCTGTCACACAGGTAAAGGCAGTGACAGTTTGCCTGGCCTTCATACCCAACCCACTACAGTCTTGAGTCACCCACAGCTGAGCTCCATCAAAGAAATGGGCTTTGATGCGTGAGGTTGACGGTGTTCCCAGCATTCCTCATGGTCCTTCCTTTAGGAGACTGAAGACCAATAGGGAAAATGTCAGTCCCCTGGAGTTGCTTCGTAGTTTATAATGAGGTTGTGGTCTTAAATCAACTCTCTAATCATTGCCCAGAACTCAGCATCAAAGATCTTATCCAGGGCTGTGGGGTCAGCTCATTCTCTTTAGCTTGGGTATCAGTCTACAGGTTTGTATATTTCATTCGGAAGATTAAAATAAAGCCAAAGGAATTTTTAAAATTTGGAGAGTAGTCATTAATGTGAAATAATCTAACTTCTTTATTTTGAGAAAGGGAGCAACTCAGATCTGTGTGTCCAGATGGTGTTTCCACATACGGTAGCTTTTTAAAAAAATGTCTTCTGCAGATCTTCTGGGAAGGAGCCATCTGGACATTATTGAACAGTTGAGGCAACCATTGCCTTCAGACAAGCCAGCAATGTGGACACGGGCATTTAAAATGTCTGTTGGTCACCTCTGCATTCTAGGGAAATGGCAGGCACTCTGGATCTTAGTCTCTCAGCAACGACACTCTGTCTTGAAGTTTCAGATGTAGTTTTGAAGAACGTGTCTCTACAAACCATGCAGTTCTGCCCCTGGGTCTGTGACTTAAAACATTAGAGGAGGCAGGTTCACACTGGTCTCTGGGGCTGTAGGCATTTTTATCTTTACAAGCCCCTCTTCCCTAAAGTAATATAAAAATAAGCTCATGATAGTAAGTATAAAGGTGATTGTAGTGGTGTATGTATTCAAATATTTTCACTCGCCTAATGTTCATTTTCTCCTCTAATTATGGAAGTTTAAAAACTTATTTTTTCTCGTTCTTGCGAAAGTACTGTGAGTCCTCAGGGCCGTCCGGTTGTGCCTAGTGGAAAGATGGCTCTGATTAAAAGTCATTCTTTTTCCTTTTACAATTTTTAGATTTTTGCTTCTGTATTATAACGTCCATGTTTTTATAAAAAGGAAAAACCAGTTCATTACCCCAAAGAGCATCTCTGCTAATCCTGGAAGCAGCTCCACATATTCAGAGGAAGAGCTTTTTTATTTTAATTTGGCAAAAACAAACAAAACAAAACAAAACAAAACAAAACAAAACCAAGAAATGCATGTCCTTTGCCTATCCAGTTCAATCTGCCTGCCTGGCCTGAAGTGTCTATAACTCTTGCCAAATGTCCAAGCACAGATGCCAGACTCAGCATTTTCCTGGTTGCTACTTGGAGCAGTGTGTAGTGATCATGACCAGTTTCTCTATTTCACTCTCTTTCTAGAGAAATATAAAAATGTGTTCATCCTTCTCAGCACCCAGTGGTCTTAAGGCTGAATGCTAGAAGACCAGCTGTTATTTCTCATTCATTCAGCTTCTTAGGACTTTACCATAAAAATTCTGCATGTGCTTTAGAGGAATCCAAGCCAAAAAAACTCACAAAGTATTATCATCATCAAGGGAACATCTGTTTAAGCATGAAAATATGGATGGATGAATATGGATGGATGGATGGATGGATGGATGGATGGATGGATGGGTGGGTGGGTGGGTGGGTGGATGGAGAGAAAGGGGGTGCTTTCAATAGAGGAACAGTCAGGAGCTGCTGTTACAGACTACAGGAGACAGCTACAGACTACAGGAACTGTAGTTACAAACTGTGGGAGATGTAGTTACGGACTATTGGAGATATAGTTATAGACTACAAGAGATGGTCTAGAAAAGTAGAATTATACGATACATGCTACTTTTAAAGTTTAAAAATCATATTTAACTTTTTCAAACTTACCCAGTGTCTTAGTTAGTTACTATTGCCTCCATGAAACGCTGTGACCAGAAGCAAGTTGGAGAGAAAAGGGTTATTTGGCTTACACTTCCACATCACTGTTCATCATCAGGCAAGTCAGAAGAGGAACTCAGACAGGCCAGGAGCCTGGAGGCCGGAGCTGATGCAGAGGCCATGCAGGGGTGCTGCTTACTGACTTGCTCCTCATGGCTTGCTCAGCCTGCTTTCTTATAGAGCCCAGGACCACCAGTCCAGGGGTGACACCACCTGCAATGGCCTGGGTCCTCTCCCATCAATCACTAACTAAGAAAATGCCCTACAGGCTTGCCTCCAGCCCAACCTTATGGAGACATTTTCTCAATTGAGGTTCCCTCCTCTCAGATGACTTTAGCTTGTGTCAAGTTGACATAAAACCAGCCAGCACATCCTGGGGGGGAAAAAAAAGGACATTGAGAAAGAATTCTGAATAAAATTTTTTTCAAAGTAATAAATGCTATCAATTTCTCCTTATAAAGCTAAGAGGGGGTAAAGAACTTTCTGCATGGGCTTTGTATTTTTCTAGTTGTTTCTGTGGTAGAGCTAATGTTGCTCTTCACTTCTCTCCCTCTCTGGAGCACTCCACAACCTTCCTTCCTTCCTTCCTTCCTTCCTTCCTTCCTTCCTTCCTTCCTTCCTTCCTTGCTTGTTTTTTGCTAAGTGCATGAATGTACGACATTCAATAGCACCTTGTCTGTACAGAAGAGGGTGTTGTAACTGAGGTATAGCATCCTTTGTATTCACTCCTTTATCCTGAAACAGCAAGCAGGGGACTGCTGTATGCAAAGCATCGCTCTGGGTACCTGGGTGCATCCGTAGGCAAATGGACAGAGCTCCCTGCTAGTGAGGCGTTGACGATGTCGGGGACATTAAGCGGGGCCAGGGAGGGAAAAACAGCAGCATCACATATGAGAGGTTAGGTCCTAGGTGGACAAAGGAATCGCAAAGTAAGTGGGAATTGAATTTGAGAGCGGTGCAGGGAGTATGGCTTGATGAAAAGTCACGCTTGACTGAAGATGTGTCCCACTGAGGGGACAGCTCTAGGAAAGCTGTGGTCTGAGGGCAGAGTTCAAGGAAGGAGCTGTGTCAGGCAGATCCCTGCGAGGCTGTGGAAGAAATGGCTTCCCAAGAACTTCTAAAGTGTTGTATACGGTTTTGAAAAAAAAAAGATCGTACCAAATAGTCTTCTGTTTTTCTTCTTCTTCAGAGGGTGTGTGGTCTTTACCCAACAGAAATAATTAGCTGAAATTCATTCTCAACAGCCTGCAGGTGTGCTCCTACATTACAGACATGTAAAGGGACGCAGTGCTAAATGATCAGTGGTTGATTTAATGAGAAATTCAAAAATCGCAGGTCTGCAGAAAACAAGCGGATCACTTCTGAGAGACAGTACCGCGTTACACCTAATGAAGCCTTGGGTACCATCTGATTTATCTTTGATAAATGAGCGGTCTGAGAAACGCTCCGTGACTTAGCCCAAGCTGCCTGGGTACCTGGTGGCAGGCTCAGCTTTGAGGACTGTGCAGGGTTGCTAATCCCAGGCCCAGAGGGTGTCCACCCTACCTCCTGCCCAGTTAATTCGGCAAGAACTCCATTATTGCTGACTGTCTTCTTGTTGACCTTTCCAGACTTGACAGTCAAATCCAATTTCCCATCACAGTAAGTAGGGTGTGTTTGTATTTTTTAGCATGGCCTTCATCTCTGGAGTAGACTGTCATGTCAGCGTCCTGGAAATTGGCTTCAGGAAGATCAAAAAGCTGATTCCTCTGCCTCTCTAGGAACACACGGCGTTTTTTTGTGAATGTCTGTCAGAATAAAGGTTTCTAATTGGCTTGCTTTTCAAGGTGCTTTTCTTTCCTCTTCCAGAAGTCAGTTCCTCGGCAAAAGGGATGTTTCTGCAGTCTTTACACTCAAGGACGGGAGTTCACACAGGTCCTTAGAAATGACCACTAGGCTACCTTGCCAGCCAAACATCCCCAGCCCAGCCTGCCCACCACAAATAACATCCCACATGGTCATCGCCAGGAGTAGCATAGAAGACTGCTTGGTGGTGTGGGTCTTCTTGGTCTGCCCTTCCCCCTTTCTCCCTTCCTTCTCCTTCCTCCTTCTCCCCTTCTCTTCCTTCCTCTCTTCCTGCTCTACCCAAGCCTGTCCTGTCCTCCACACCCACCCACTTCTGTATGCTGTCCCGTATTCCATTCAGGGACCCGAGAAGCTTCCTTGTCCTCCATCTCTCCTCATTTCCGTCCCCTCCCCCTCCCCGCCACAGATAACTATGTTGTCTGATACGTGTTCTTCTATTTGTTTGTGCGGTTTTGTCAGTGGCGTATGGAGATTATTTTTAATTGGCCTCCCTTCTGGATCTTTCTTCGGTGTTATACCGTGTTTACCATCCTTGCTGGTGTGCCTGTGTGTACTTCCTCTTAATCACCATCCCAGTGGTGAGCTGTTAGATCGCTTCCACCTCCTGCATCCAACCACATTGCCCACGTGATTTATAACTATGTGCATGACCCTGGTGAATATGTTTGAGAATACATATGGGGTACCCACATATATATATATATGCATTTTATATATAATATTATATGTGTATCCTCTAAACGGGATGGCTGAGTTACAAGATGTATGTGTATTTACTGGCACCAATAATGAAACTTAACCTACAGACAGCTTTGTACATCACCCTGCGGATGGGTTTTAGAATTCTTCTTGATATTTCGAGCTGAAACAGTATTCCAAAGTACACCCGGTTTCCCCAGCACTGCCAGCTTGCTGTCTACACAAACCTGCAGTGCTGGGTTTCTCTGCACATAAAATGATTTATCATTGTGGTTTCCATTGTTATTTTTTTTTAATTCTGTGTTTTAGCACCTTTAAAATTATAGGTAGGAAACAGTCTTTAAAATTATAAGACGGGTATCTTCACATTATTGAGATAATGGCTTTTCTCTTTAGTCCATTGATGTGTTGAAATACTTAAGAGTCAGATGCTGAAAATTATTGTAAACCTGGAATGAGTTCCACTTTTTCATAACGTATTATTTTAAACCAGTAGCAACGGCTCATAGCCACAGTGAGTTTGGGTGACTGGTATATTGTTAGACTCTCCAGTGTGCGTGTGCGTGTGTATTTTCTTGTAGGGTATCATGTAGCCCAGGCTGGCCATAAAAAAGTGTGTAGCCAAAGATGACTTTGAACTCCTGAGTCCCCGGCCTCTGCCTTCCAGGTGCTGGGATTATAGGCATGTACTACCACACCCAGCCCATCAGACTCTCTCTTGCTCCCGGTTAGGGGCTAAAGGTAGGGGTGGGCGTAGAAGTGGAAGACATGATCTCTGTGTGTAAGGGGCACCGCATATAAAACACAGGAAGGGATGTGTGGTTCTATGCCAGCAGGACTTACAAAGAGGCTTTAGCTTGGAGTCTGGGACAGCCTCTACTAGGTGTGAGTGAGAGAAGAGAGGCCTGCAGAAGGAAGACACAGTTTGTGTACACTCAGGAGACCACAGAGATGGGGGGATGAAGGGCTGAGGGATAAGGAAGAGAGCAGTATGGGAAGGGGCTGCCTCATCCTTGACTGTGTGATGGTAGGTGGGTTTGCATGTGTATGGTGCTCATCGTGAAATAGGTGAGTTTTAGCTTCACCGAAAATGAAATTTTAAAACCGGTGTTCAAAACCAGCCTGGTCTACAGAGTGAGTTCCAGGACAGCCAGGACTACACAGAGAAACTGGATCTCAGAAAGAGAGGAGGAGGAGAGAGAGAGACAGAGACAGACAGAGAGACAGAGACAGAGAGACAAGAGAGACAGAGAGAGAGATGAGAGAAAGATTTTAAAACTACAGGAAAGATTTAGGATCTGTATAAAGGCAGACCACTTATCCATGTAAACAGTTGGATTCTCATCTAGAGTCTTAAATACTAGAACAGCCATTCTTCAGCACGGTCTGGTGGTTCATAACCACGGCTAATCTCATCATTCCCGGACAGAGGACCTTGTGTGTTATGGTGAGGTGAGGTCTGTTCCTAGCAATTAGGAAGACACAGGGTGAAGCCGGCAGGGCCTTTGAGGTGCTGTGGAAGGCCTGACGCAGCACATGGCTGGAGTGCGGGGTGCTCTTGTGCACAGACCTGGGCGTCCAGCCCTGGTCTCTGGGTCTCACTGGTGCAGTTTTGCTCTGTGTGTGTGTGTGTGTGTGTGTGTGTGTGTGTGTGTGTGTGTCTCCTGAACTACTCACTGGACCTTCTTCCTTATGTTTACTTCGTATTTTTAATTGACCTTGTCTGTTCTGTTTCCATGTCATCATTCTGTATTTGCTTTCAAAATTTACTTCCCTTTGAAATTTTTTAATTCAAAATTTAAATGGACCTACATTAATCTTTGAAATCTGGGGTTCAAAATGCTGTTTATGCCGGGCGGTGGTGGCGCACGCCTTTAATCCCAGCACTCGGGAGGCAGAGCCAGGTGGATCTCTGTGAGTTCGAGGCCAGCCTGGGCTACCAAGTGAGTTCCAGGAAAGGCACAAAGCTACACAGAGAAACCCTGTCTCGAAAAAACCAAAAAAAAAAAAAATTGCCGTTTATAATTTATCCACTATATCAAAATAGATGTGATCACCGACATAGAAAACATCTGTTGTGAGTGTGACCCAAGACCATCCTGCACACTACACAGTGGCCAGCTAGTCACAGTGGATGAATGTATACCTTCCCCTGATCTCATGCATTTTGTCCTCAGGAGTTGACTCTAAACCTTAGGAGTCTCATTTTTTTTAGTAACTTCAGATTGCGCAGGAGTCACAAACTTAAAAGCCTAGGGAAGAAACTTTTCCTGCTAGAGGTCAGATGGCATCAAAGCTGTGCACACTGTGTAGGGGTGGGGTGGGAGAGGGAGGCGGAAAGAGGAAGGAGAGAGAGAAGGTATCTGGGTAGAAGGTGGGATTTGCTTGGGGGAGGTAGTGTGTATATGTCAATCATCTTTGCTCCGGCCTGTGTTCACAGGTTTCTGCCATCTCAATTATGTGGCACTATTTATAGGGCATGTGACCGTGAACATATAGAAGAATCGGAGCACAGCCTGTTCATAGTGCCAGACAATTGGCTCACAGCATCTGTTGCGTTCTGAGTTGGCCCGGAGATAGAAAGATGCCAGAGTGTAGCATTAGACACTGATGGTCCCTACCCAAACCCAATCAACTGAAGGGAAAAGCAGTCAAACCCCAAAATAAACCTTGACTCCAAATCACCAGCAGCAGATGAAGTAACAAATGGACAAAATTTGAAAAGTGTCAGGCAGGGAAAGGTCTCTAGACATCTTTCATCTTGCATATAGCAAACTCCTCACCCACTAAACACCAACCCCATCTCTCCCTCCCGTCCCCAGATGCCACTCTTCTTTCTGCCTCTGTGGTCATGTGACTACCTTAGGTACTTCCTGTGACTGGAACCACACAGGGTTTGTCCTTTTGCAGAGAGGCTGTGTTCAGTATTTCATTTCTTTTGAATATCATACACAAAACGTTGGATAACCAAGTTGCTATCAGAATTCTCCAAAGCAACATTCCCAAGCACAAAATAGGAGTGAGGTCTGTAAACTTGTAAATATGCAAGGGGAATAAAATTATTTATGTAACATAAAGGTGTGTTTATAGTTCAAAGGTAGGATGTTAAATAGCATGAAATAATGTATCATTGGTTCTCTAAAGATGAAGACATTGTTCTAATGAGGCAGCAGGCAGACTTGACCTCAGAGTTCTCCAAGACCACAGTGACTATGAACATCTCTTGTAAGAAATCACCTTGTGTTGAAACTGACCAGTTGTCACAGATCAAAACGACAGACACAGGAACAGAAGAGTCACAGTCGAAAAACCAGTCACAACACACAATAGCAGAGGCACTGTTGGGCACTGGAGGCATTGTCCTGTTGCCCTTCCCTTAGGGTGGGCATGGGATGCAGAGTCACTTCAGAAACAGGAAAATATTACACCTGACAGTAGTGACTGATGCCACAAAGATCAAACAGTGTGAGCTAGAGGGAGGAGGAGGGGGGAGGAGGAGGGGAGGGGGCAGAAGGGGGCAGGAGGGAGGGACACAGTATGGGTTTAGTTTATTGCAGTGAGGTTTCAGTAAAAAACGAAGTGTTTTTTTAATCTTTTTTCCTTGGTATTGTGTTAAGGATTTAACTGTGGGTTGTAAGGACATTTAGGTCGACTTCTGCTTGTTTTTCCCCCTGCTATCTTCAAACAAAAGCAGGTGGTAGAGGAAAGCTTCTCTGCTGCTCCTTTGAATGTCCCTGAGATCTAGCCATCCTCCTGGCACGGCACTGTATGTAAGGAAGGGTCCACGTGGGACAGTGGATGACTTGATTTCTCCTTCATACTTTTCGTGGGTTTTGAATTTTTTTAATGAGCCCATATTTTTATAAAATCCACAAAATCATTGTCGTTGATTTATTGAACATCAGTGTCATCTTCATTGTTCAAATTGCCTCATAGTCCATTTTTTTTTTTTTTTTTTTTTTTGGTTTTTCGAGACAGGGTTTCTCTGTGTAGCTTTGCGCCTTTCCTGGAATTCCGAGGCTGGCCTCGAACTCACAGAGATCCGCCAGCCTCTGCCTCCCGAGTGCTGGGATTAAAGGCGTGCGCCACCACCACCCGGCTCATAGTCCATTTTTAATTGCCGAGCTGACAAATTCTGAAAGGGTCTTCGTAACTCAGCCCTGACAGTTTTGACAGTTGACCGTCCGGGAGTCAGAGACAAGGGCTGTGGGACCCACTGCTCTCCTAGCAGGATCGTTTGCCTTTTTGTTGAGCTGGGAAATGAAGCAGAGGCTGGTGACTGTGACGTCCACTAAGACGTGATGGAACTGGCCAGCAAGTGTCCTACAGTTGCCATGGCACAGATGTCTGAACCCCAATCTGCAGCCAGTGCCGCCATCTTGGATGAGTCCCTCTCAGACTCTGCCCTTGGCTGCCATCCGCTCCCTCGTGACCTCCACCTTGGCACATGCGGCGCCCTTAGGAGGGGTTGGCACCCACTTTGCCCAGCTTTCTCCTGTTCGGGGGGGGGGGGGGGTCAGCTTTAGCCTCTCTGCTCCGTGGCTCACACCAGCTTACACGCCCCTTCTGTAGAGCCCGTGGAACGTCTGTGGTTGTGCTTTGCACATTTACACCACTTGCTGTCACACTTCTTAGGAGGCAGACTCAGGTGGATTGGAGTCCTGTTTAGGAAGTGCAAGGTCAGGCTCTTCGAAGCACCTACTCTGTGGTCCTCTAGTGGACTTGACTGGGACGGTGAGTCCACCCAAATGGTCTCTGCTCTCCTCTCCCATCAACTCTTGCCTCTATGGCTTGTTTATCACGGGGAGGACACTCTGGATTCCTGCTTCTTTTCTCTTGGTACAGAAAGGAAGAACTATTGGCCTTGACCTCCCCCCTCCCCAAGCTGGAACCCCTCCTTCAAGGGGAGTAGCACTCATAGCTTGGAGCAGCACACCTCTGGCCCTCAGGCTGGTACCAAGGGAAGTGACCTTCAGCCAGAACTCCTGATGTGGCTTCTGACAAGGAATGGGAATAAAAAAAAAAAGCATGAGACAAAACTGTGTGTCCATGGGCATGATCCGAGTTTGTCTGTATACACAAGGAGGAGGAAATAAGTGACCATCCATGGGTTTCTCTGCTCTGCAGCTTTTCTCAGATCTTCTGCAGTGAACACTTCCAGAGAGGCTGAATGGCATTGTTCAACCCACTGTTCCAAGCAGTACAAGAAGACCGGGAGTAGTTGCTTATCTGCTCCCCCCGCCCCCCTCTCTCACGTCTTCCCGTCTGAGGTGCTTGCTTGTCTCATTCACCTTCCTGTCCTTTCCTCCTCAGGGGACTGGATGGCTGGAATCCCTTCACACGTCCTCAACAGCTCCCCATCAGACCGGCAGATTAACCAGCTGGCCCAGAAGCTTGGCCCCGAGTGGGAGCCCATGGTGCTGTCTCTGGGGCTGTCCCAGACCGACATCTACCGCTGCAAGGCCAACCATCCCCACAACGTGCAGTCCCAGGTGGTGGAGGCGTTCGTCCGCTGGCGCCAGCGCTACGGGAAACAGGCCACCTTCCTGAGCTTGCACAAGAGCCTCCAGGCCGTGGAGGCAGATCCCTCGCTGCTCCAGCACATGCTGGAGTGATCCTACCCCCCCCCCCCACCACCACTTGCTGGGGTGTGGGTCCCCAAGTCACACAGGCTGAACCGGACTTTCACTGGGCAAGTGGCTTTGTTCTGGGTGTTTTGTTTTGTTTTGTTTTTTTTTTTCTTTTCTTTTCAGTGAGCCTCAGCTGGAAGGGGAACACCTGGATTCGACTGGCTCAATAATCCAACGGCTTTAATTGCTTGAAGATTGCAATGTTGTAACTGCAGTTTTGAACTCCATGGTTGCCCTTTTAACAGAGGTCCAGAAGAAAACAAACCAAAAAAAAAAAAAAAAAAAAAAAAAACCATGCGACCACATTGCATGCAGGTGTCCTGCATACAAAGCATCTACTCTTCCGTTGCCTGGAAACTGGACTGTGGACTTAGCCCTTCATAATGATGATGATAATAAAAAGTGAATTGTGTTGTAGAATGCGCCTCATTCGTGAGAAAGTCTACTCTGCCCGTGCTTCTCTTGCATGGATTGAGGGTGTAAAATCGTGGGAGTGGAATCAGTTTGATAGCAGCTGTGAAGTAGTGGGGGATAAGTAGCTCAGACAGGATGTATGGATTAAGCATGAGACACCCAAGCTCCCTGCAGAAGCCAGGAAGAGAACCGCAGCCCTTCACCTTAACGATTGCATAAGAAATCTCTGTCCGTTTATTAAAGGTAATTGGGTCTGAGACAAAGGGGCCTCATGTCTCCCTTGATGCCCGAATGGCTGAAGATGTTGTGTTCCCGAGGCGGGTCATGGGTTGTCCAGCCTTTCATTGAGAACACAGTGTTAGCCAGACAGGTGTGTTTGTAAGCCCAGCTCTTAAGTAGCTGAAGCAGGATGATCACTTCAAGGTCCAGCCTGGGCTATCACTACATAACGTTCCAGGTCAGCTTTAGCTGTTAGCAAGACCCTATCTTGAAGCAAATAAACAGAAATTTACCACGCAGGGTCTCCAAAAATGCTCCTTTTCAGGGCTCGTTCACGTGTGTGTTCTCATCTGGGCCTCTCAGCAACACTGGGAGGTATGGATGCCAGAGTGGTACGCCCCTTCTTTAGAGATGGCAGGACCTGTGTGGGCTAACTAAGCTGGAACATGGCTTGCCTCTGCATGAGTGGATTAGAGGCAGACAGCATGCTTTCAAAGATGCTCTCCTAGGGGCGGTGGATGTAGCTCGGTTAGTAGAGTGCTCACCCAGCTGCTCAGCACCCTGAATTCCATCCCAGTACCTCATAAATGCGGTGTGGTGGGGCAAACCCATGATCTCAGCACTCCAGAAAGTGGAGGCAGGGGGATCAGAAGTTCAACGTCATCCTCGTCTACACAGTGAATTCAAGCCCGGCTTAAGCTACATGTAGAGGGGAAGAGGTGGGAACCACATTATAGAGAACAGGGAGACATTATCCTTTATCCGTCACAGTGACTGGAGAGCCAAGTTCTTAATTCTATGGAATTTTCAAGGAAAAGAAAGTCTGCTGCTTATCTCCCTCCACCTAAGGACAAGCCGATGAAGAGGTAGAGATGAGCATGGAGCAGGTGCCCAGGAAGCTGGCGGTGACGTGTTGATGTCCTTTCAGGCATCTGGTACCCTCTTTCTCTTTTTCAAAAAGACCAGCTGTTCCACAGTTCATTCATTCAGCAGACACAATCCCCAAAGCATTGTGTACTGGCCATGCCCACTCTAATTTTCCACCCTGTGGTCCAGTCAATACTTCATTATTTTATAAAACTCACACTTTGGGCCACGTGACTGTGCCCACTGGTAGATCATTCTTTAGTAGAGTCTTCAATATACCGCTTATCACTTTGAACTTTGTTCTTACTACTTTGCCATTTCCCTCTGGGATTCCTCATAGTGCGTTGCTTTGGCTGTTCTTCTCAGGAGTCAGTCCTGCTTATGGCTGAGTGAGCAGGGCTAGGCTGACGAGCTGCATCCCTCCTGCCCTTTGTAACGAGTCTGTTGTGCACAGGGACACCTCTGTGCTGTCAGTAGTGAGGGGCATTGAGGAATGAGGCTGTGAAGGGCTGATGGTGAAGGGGGTCATTAGAGCTCTGGTTTACGGCCCTTCGTAAGCAGGGTGGTGCCACTACCAAATGACAAGGGCCACTCCTTGTCCCCGCTCACTTCCTGCAGAAGCTCTTGGGAGTAGGGTCAGGCAGCCAAATCACTGCCTGTCTTCACCCCTGCAAAGTGATGCTAGATCTCATCTGTCCGTGTCCCGGGGGGGGGGGGGGGGAACCCACAAGGATTCCATGTGGGTTCGGAGACTTTCTGCCCCAAAGAAAGTTCTGTATGGGGACAGTGGGACAGCAAGACATTGGAGGCACTAAAAGCAGCAAAATGATGTCCTTTCTCTGTCTGTCTGTCCGTCCATCCGTCAGTGTGTCTGTCTGTCTCCCCCACCCCACCCCCGTGTGTGTGTGTGTGTGTGTGTGTGTGTGTGTGTGTGTGTGTAAGGTAGAGGATGCATGTACATGAGTGTGTCTTTTAACATTTTAAAATGTGTAACTTCTATTAAATCTCCCCAATGCACATAAAGTGCATGCCTGTTGTATCATTTTTGGAAAACAATGACTAAACAGAGAAAAAGTAAGAGTCTGCCCTGATCACCACAGCCTGCCTAGTCCTCCTGCGGCGGGAGTGTGACTGTCCTGTAAAGCGCTTTTACACTCGGCTTCCTGGATTTAACACACTGCGATTGTTCTGATGCCATTAAGGATTTTACAACATCCATGGCTCTTAGAGCACACTTGTAAGTGCTATAGTTTTAGCAGCGCCTTTGAAGAGATTAAAGGCACTTAGCTGCTAAGTATACCAATAGCTTTCCCCATCAGGACATTGACCGCCATTGCAGTTCCCCCTTGACCCCCCCTCCCCCCCACCATGTTACAATCTGAGCAGGACTATTGTTCACTGCCCCCATCATGCACTTTATATCCCCCCCAAAGCAAAACTTAGCATGTGTGGACTCTCTGAGCTTTTCTCCTTGTCCCAAGATGTCCTCTCCACTGTACTGCATCTAATCACTGTGTTCTGTGTTCCTTTTCTGTGGGATGATGTTGGGGTGGGGGTGGGGGGACAGTAAACTTGCATTCCCCATTGATCAGAATTTGGTGGTGTCCTTCCAAGGTTGGTAGACCTATGAGTGTCTACAGTCCCACCCCTTTTCAATTGTGTTCTCCTTTTCCAATGGATACAAAGCCACCATGGTTAACCACATCAGTTTTAGATGGATCTTCAAGTGGTCTTCATGCTTCCACTATTGGAACAATAAAGGGGAGCCCCCATTGTGACATCTCCATTCACAAGAGGTGACCAGGAACTGGGTCTGTTTTGTGTAGCTTTAAATGTGTTTTAATTTGTTGGCAATTAGTTCTTTATCTGTTGCAAACCACCCCAACATGCATAGGCTTAGAAAAACAAGTGTAGCATCCTGAAACCGGGCTCACAAAATTCTGTGAGCCAGGGGGAGATGTCGCTCTCTGGGTAACTCTGCTGACTTCAGCTGGCTCATTAGTGTTTCTGTGTTCAGCTGCTGGGCTGACACTGGGTGACACAGGACAGTCTCACTCAGGTGCCAGGCCTCACAGGATAACCGAGGTGCGTAGGCTAGCGGCCCTTCACAGCGGGCTTGCCTACCCTTCTTCACTCGGTGGTCCAGCGAGAGTCACACCATGAGAAGGTAAGCCCACCTTGCCACACCTGTATTTCTTCTGCTAATACTGCGCTGCCTAAAGCCAGTCACATGACCAGTTTAGAGCCAACGTGATCAGAAGGCATGGACCAAGGGGGAAATAACTTGGTCCTTTTTATGCAACATACCAAGCCAGGATTCTAAAGCTGAAACTTCTGGGTCCTGTAGGAACACTCACACCATCCTCCAGTGTCAGACCCTTGACCCAGTTCCTTCTGCTATGGCCTTACCCGCTCAGTCCCCACAGAGACACTTGACCTCCGGGAATAGAACCATTCTGATTCTTAGAGTAAACTCCAGAAGGCAGTCGCTGGGTTTAAAGTTACACAAAGTATAAAAACAAAACAACAACAACAACAAAAACTATTTGACTTTGAAAAAATATTTTTGTGGACTAGAGAAATGGTTCTTTGAAAGAACACTTGCCCAGCATGCACAAGGTTCTAGATTTTGGGGCTCAGGGGGGAAGCCTACCTTCTCTTTGGCAACATATAGGAGATCTGGTTTTCTATGCTTCTTGGCCCTACTAGGCTTCTGTGGCCCACTGAAAATGGGTGATGGAGTGTGCACACTCCACACTCCAGCCATCCTGAGGGAGCAGGAGGACTTCCTCATCTCTGTTGCTGGGGTTCTCTGGAGGCGAGAGTTCTGACTGAGGGGTGAGGGATCACCCACTGTTGCAGAAATTTCTGCCTTGAAATCAAAGCAGCTGTGGCTACCCGTATTCGACTCTCACAAGACTGGCCCGCTAATACTCGCTTGTGGGGGTGAGGCTCACAGACGCTGTACCTGGCCCCTCCACTTCCTGAGGATGTGTGAGCAGTTGAGAATTGTTGGAGAGGAGAGACTGGTCATATAGCTGTCACCTGTAAGTTACCTGTGTCCTTTACCATTGCTCCATTGTTCCTCCCAAGTGGTTTCTGTAAAACTCATTGTTGTACCAGGCTAGATTTGGGGGGATGGTTTCCTTGGTCTGTCACGGATGTCCTATCTGAGGAGGACAGACATTTGCTCACCTCTCGCTGGAAGAGTTAGTACTGTGCCACTGAGTGGCTAATCTTGTCTCTGTTCATCGAGAACATTAAAAGCTGGCCAATAAGACACAGTCCCTGCTCTCTTGAGCTTACTGCCAAATGAGACAGCCACTGATCTCTCATCACAGCGTGATGGGATCAAGTCTACGCCTGAGCGCCGAGCCTGTGGGAATAGAGAGAAATGACCCCCTCTGCCTGGCTCCTCTGGAGATGGGAGGCCTGAAGAGCAACAGGCTCCATCGCTGAGGCAAGCCTTCCTGAGGTAAAAAGGTACGCTGAGCCTACGATGGATTTTGCCACAGGAAATGCCCGGGTTTGTTGGTTTGTTTGTTTCTTTGTAAATATTTTTAACAAGCCAGGGCCTGAAAATGTTAGGCTAAAGCACCCCTCCCCCTCCTTCTGGGGCTTGTGGCAGGAGGGAGTGTTGGGAGTGTTGGGTCCTTCTGTGCATTCCTAGGGACTCTAAAGATAAGGAAGTGTGAGCTGATGGCACACTGTGGAGCATGTTCGGAATCTGGGGGGGAGTCTGGTCGAACACTGGGCTCTCATTAGAGGAATCCCTACAGTCGTGGCCCAGATTCTTACCGGTTACAAAGCATTGCAAGTTACTGGAGATCCAAAGATAAATGAGACAGTTTCTGCCCAGCAGGATCTCAGCCCACCGGGAAGGCACAAGAGCCAGCGACTAAGACACTGTTTGGCCTGCACAGAAAAGGGAGCCGTAAAGTTGGCCACAGAGGAGGTGACACTTCAGCTGTGCTCTTGGAAGCCCTGCCCAAGTTAGTGTGATGGTCCCCTTCGGGGATATTAGGAGACACGAGAATCCATTTAATGTATTCTCCATCCAGCTTGACAAACGGCGCTCCTGCCGTACGTCTACAAGATGAATATGCCTCCAAAATGCTCTCAAAGCCATTAGAACGTGAGCACGTTGACAAACGCCAATCCCGTTCCATACCTAAAGACAGCGATGGCATGTTTAGTCACAGTAGAATCAAGCTCAAGCTTCAAGGTTTAGGTAACAGGCATATTTGAGGGTGCTTTTTATACCACCCCTCTCTCTCTCTCTCTCTCTCTCTCTCTCTCTCTCTCTCTCTCTCTCTCTCTCTCTCTTCTCTTTTCTCCTCTGACACTTGCACAAATTCAAATTAGATGTTGCTGCATGCCCGGGATGTCTTGTTTACTTCTTTGAACTATAAACAGCTGAGAGGAACAGGGATGTCTGTCTTGTTGGCGTTTACTGTTCGTAGAGGAAAATTAGAGTCTCTCAAAGACACAATTAAACCTTGTCTTGGCTTTGTTAAACTCTCACAAAACATATGGCCCTGTTTCCGCTAGCTATTGTTCATTCAGAGTGTCCGCGATGAAACCCAGGTTTCAAGGCTTGAAAAGAAAAAAAGCAGATCCAAACATCTTGGCAATAAGCATGTGTTTCCATTTCATTTTCATATTTTATCTCTAGCCAGTGCTCTTTTGGGTGTCACATTACATTCTTGATGGAGAGTATTTGTGGAAAATGTGAACTATGGGTTGGATTTCATGAAATAATTACTTTTCGTGCTCTTGGTGACACTTACCACCCCAGTTTCTAGGAGACAATTGGTATTGTGAGGACCTTGCTGGTGCCAATGTCTTTGAGGTGACTTAGCTCATTGCTGACCCCTGGGATGAGGCTGGATGCCTCCACATGGCTACAGATGGAATAGATGGCCGGGAACTTGGGTCTCTGGAACACTCATTGACCAAGGATGAGACATCTGTGTAGGGGATGTTTCTTTGAAGGTCCAGAACATTCGCAGTAGGAAGTGATTCTTCTCCATTTAAGGGCACAGATTTCTTCCTTTATGAATATTAGAAATTAGTGGAAGCTTTCTTCAGAAAAATACATATGAGCACTTGCACACTCATGTGCACAGGCACAGACATGTACCTCAGCTGGCATATAATTTTGAAGGAATTTTTAGTGTATCTGAATCCAACTCAGGCTTCCCAAGAGCCCCACATAGTCACATGATCCCTGTCCTCCAGCATCAAACTATTGTGCCAAGAATAGTTATATTTTTGGTTTGAAGTGATATTTGGAGGCCTTGTGTTCAGTGGAGTTGGAGCTGTTTGTATTGGATTACATAGGGGTATAAATCAGTATGAAGGTATTGGAATAAAGGTAGAGTCATTTGTCTAAGTCCAGGTCTTTATATAACTGACCACAGACCTTTTCCCTTATGGGAGTCTGGGCTGAAAGTGTTCCAGGTCCCGCCTCTTGGCAAAGAAGAATTTAAAGCCACGCCGTGTATGACAGTCTCTGCCTCGGAGGGACTTCCTGTCGCCACCTCATCTCTTTCGAACCAGAGCCCCTCAGCAAGGAAGAAATGAGTGTTTTATGCCTGGCACGCTGAGAATTGTTGGTTTCGTGGGGGAAATCAGAGAAAACAGAGCTCCATTTACTTCATATACTGGGAAATTGTTCCTAACAATATCTTTTTGTGTAGCCATCTGCTTGAATCTCATTTCCCTCGGCTTCTGGGAGCAGTTATTTTCTGCCCAGAAGCTAAGCTCCATGCTGGTTTTTTGCTGAGGGGGGTGGACCCTTTGGTTGTCTCTGGTCTGTTGTCAAGACTTCTTTTGTCACTCAATATCAGCATCTCCTGCTTTCCAGGGGACAGCTGATGTGGGTGGCTATAAATAAACCCTCCCAACACACCCTTTCTGAAGGTGTGAATGGCAAAATCTACCAGTCAGCCAGGGTGAGATCTTCCTGGGGCTCCGAGTGAGATCACTCACTGATGAGGCATGGAGGCACTGGGTGTTTGGGGAGGCAGATAAGTAAGGGCCTCACCTATGGGTTTCATGGAGTCAGGAAGAAGGATGAGGCAGGTTTTAGACTCTGCAGAGACTGGACGGTCCTTCGCAGGCAGTCAGTTCCTACAACTAAAAAGGATGAAGCATGCC
Organism: Peromyscus eremicus; assembly: GCF_949786415.1. Taxonomy (NCBI): domain Eukaryota; kingdom Metazoa; phylum Chordata; class Mammalia; order Rodentia; family Cricetidae; genus Peromyscus; species Peromyscus eremicus. The sequence continues at coordinate 32,177,455 of NC_081434.1, forward strand.
TTAGCATAGCAGGGGTTTAAGTTCAGCACTGTCAGGCCTCATTTTTGTTCAAAATGAGTGTCACAGTTGCTAATGAAATGCACTTGATTGTGTACCTCCTGAGGACTGCTTACACGTGCGCAATTACTTCAGATCTGAAGGAGAGGTCACATATTGATACCAAAGGCAATGCGCACTAGATAAGGATGTGAACTTTTTTGGGGGGCGGAGGGAGGGAATTTTGTTAACAAGGGAAAGCTCAATGAAAAGTATCTTAGAGTTTTGTAGAGAAACAAATTGAGTAAAGGAATGATCATGGTGTCTTATGGGAAAGGATGGAGATTAAAGAATTATCATGTTGTCTTATGGGAAAGGATGGAGATGTAAGAAATGATCATGGTGTCTTATGGGAGATGATGGAGAGGTAAGGAATTATCATGGTGTCTTATGGGAGATGATGGAGAAGTAAGGAATTATCATGGTGTCTTATGGGAGAGGATGGAGATTAAGGAATTATCATGGTGTCTTATGGGAGAGGATGGAGAGGTAAGGAATTATCATGGTGTCTTATGGGAGAGGATGGAGATGTAAGGAATTATCATGTGTCTTATGGGAGAGGATGGAGATGTAAGGAATTATGGTGTCTTATGGGAAAGGATGGAGAGGTAAGGAATTATCATGGTGTCTTTTTTTAAATTAATTAATTAATTTATTTTTCTTTATTAAGAAATTTTCTACTCACTCCTCATGCTATCCACAGACTCCCCCTCCTCCCTCCTCCCACCCCCAAGCCCTCTTTCCCAAGCCACCCTGCATCCCCACATCCCCCAAATCGAGGTCTCCCATGGGGAGTCAGCAGAGCCCAGCACACTGAGCCTAGGCAGGTCCAAGCCCCTTCCCACTGCATCAAGGCTGTGCAAGGTGTCACACCACAGGCACCGGATTCCCAGAAGCCTGCCCATGCACCAGGGACAGATCCCGATCCCCCTGCCTGGGTACCCCCCAAACAGTTCGAGCCAAACAACCGTCTTCCGTGTCCAGAGGGCCTAGTCCAGTCCCATGGGGGCTCCACAGCCACCAGTCCACAGTTCATGGGTTTCCACTAGTGTGGTCCGTCATCTCTGCACATCCTCCCATCATATCATGGTGTCTTATGGGAGAGGATGGAGATGTAAGGAATGATCATGGTGTCTTGTAGAAAAGGATGGAGATTAAGGAATGATCATGGTGTCTTGTGGGAGAGGATGGAGAGGTAAGGAATGATCATGGTGTCTTGTGGGAGAGGATGGAGAGGGAAGGAATGATCATGGTGTCTTGTGGGAAAGGATGGAGATTAAGGAATGATCATGGTGTCTTGTGGGAGAGGATGGAGAGGTAAGGAATGATCATGGTGTCTTGTGGGAAAGGATAGAGATGTGTCTTAGAATGGTTGAGGGTTGCATTGTCATTCATGGCTGTTAACTGCCTGTTTTGTTTTTGGTTTTGATTTTTCTTTTTTACAATATGAACACAAGAAAGGGTTTTACACCTTTGGTTTGGCACATGTTTGTACTGACTATGAAATTAACATATCCCACACCTTACACTATATTTTTTAATTGTCATTGTTCTCGGGGAGCACAGGACTCAGATAAAGTTAACAGTGTTAAAGGTCACGGTGTTTTTTTTTTGTTTTTTTGTTTTGTTTTGTTTTGTTTTTAACTTTTAAGACCTGATGTAGTGTGGATATCATTTGCCCCTAAATGTTAATTTGTGGGTAGCTTGGCCCTTGCTGTGGTGATGTGGGAGATGGAATCTTTAAGAGGGGAGTCTGGTGGAAGTCTTTAGGTCTTTGAGAGCTCTTCGCTCAAAAGAAATTACGAAACTTCTAGTGGAATCCTGGGCCAGCTCTGTAGAGTGGGTGTAGCTAGAGTTTTCCTGCCTGGCCCATGGTGGAACTGGTTTCCCGCCAGTCCCACAGCCATTCAGACCCGATCAAGTAAACACAGAGACTTATATTAGTTACAAACTGTATGGCCGTGGCAGGCTTCTTGCTAACTGTTCTTATATCTTAAATTAATCCATTTCCATTAATCTATACCTTGCCACATGGCTCGTGGCTTACCGGGATCTTCCCATGCGGCTTGTCATGGTGGCGGCTGGCAGTGTCTCTCTCTCAGCCTTCCACTTCCCAGAATTCTTTTCCTTGTCCCGCCTATACTTCCTGCCTAGCCAATGGCCAATCAGTGATTTATTTACTGACCAATCAGTAACACACTTGACATACAGACCATCCCACAGCAAATGGGAGTTGTTATTGGATCAAGAGTGACCCCTAAATTCATCTTTATATCAATTTCCTGTTTGGAGATGTGGTCTTTCCCACTCACAAGCTCCCCTGCCATTAAGCCCAACTCTGCCAATAGGCCCTCACCAGAGACAAATCAATAAGGCCACCCAATCTTGGACTTCCTATATCCAAAACTGCAATCTAAATAAACCCCTTTCTTTATAAAATTTGGTTTCTTTAGATATTTCATTGCATTAATGCAAAATGGACTAATATAAGAGCCTAAAACAAATTTGAAAGAAAAAAATCAGTTTTGTAAGATATGAGTATGAGACAACTCAGGATTGTGGCATTTTGGAGGCCTGTTCAATAACAGACGTTTGTCTCCTTATTTAATTTGTGGAAGGAAAAACAATGGCCTGTATCACTCATGCTAAATCAAATGATGGGAAACAACTCTTTTTACTGTTCTAGAAAACCATGGAATGTTATTCAATTTGGGTCAATCATTCAGCATACATTTGTTCACTTACTGAGCACCTTCAGGGTCCCAGGCAGGAACTTGGCAAGGATATGGCACTCCATGCACAGTCTAAAGTTTCTCCCCAGGAAGAGCTCCCTATTACTGAGAAAACATAACAAAGAAACTGTGGGAGCCAGGAGAACTGCTTCAAAGTGTCAGAGAATGCCTCACAAGAAGGTAGTTTGAAGCTGAGAGGTGGTGGTGCACACTCCTTTAATCCCAGCACTCGGGAGGCAGAGGCAGGCAGAGCTCTGAGTTCGAGGCCAGCCTGGTCTACAGAGTTCCAGGATAGCCAGGACCTCACAGAGAAACCCTCTGGAGGCTGAGGCTAGCCTTTGGTGCATTTACGGCAAACATATCAAACAATGTTTTTCTACAAAACCTTTTAGAATACACAGGAGAGTCGAATAGTATAGTTCCCACGTGGAAGTGGAAAGAAGTGGAGCTGTTTACAGACCAAGTATCCACACACCCAGAGTATCCACACACCCAGAGTATACCACACACCCAGAGTATCCACACACCCAGAGTATCCACACACCCAGAGTATCCACACACCCAGAGTATCCACACACCCAGAGTATACCACACACCCAGAGTATCCACACACCCAGAGTATCCACACACCCAGAGTATCCACACACCCAGAGTATACCACACACCCAGAGTATCCACACACCCAGAGTATCCACACACCCAGAGTATCCACACACCCAGAGTATCCACACACCCAGAGTATACCACACACCCAGAGTATCCACACACCCAGAGTGTCCACACACCCAGAGTGTCCCACACACCCAGAGTGTCCCACACACCCAGAGTATCCACACACCCAGAGTATCCCACACACCCAGGGTGTCCCACACACCCAGAGTATCCCACACACCCAGGGTGTCCCACACACCCAGAGTATCCACACACCCAGAGTATCCACACACCCAGAGTATCCACACACCCAGAGTATCCACACACCCAGAGTGTTCCACACACCCAGGGTGTCCCACACACCCAAAGTGTCCCACACACCCAGAGTATACCACACACCCAGAGTGTCCCACACACCCAGAGTATCCACACACCCAGAGTATCACACACACACACACACACACACACACACACACACAGAGTATCCACACACCCAGAGTATACCACACACCCAGAGTATCCCACACACCCAGAGTATCCACACACCCAGAATAACACACACACACACACACACACACACACACACACAGAGTATCCACACACCCAGAGTGTTCCACACACCCAGAGTGTCCCACACACCCAGAGTATCCCACACACCCAGAGTATCACACACACACACACACACCCAGAGTATCCCACACACCCAGAGTATCACACACACACACACACACACACACACACACACACACTCAGAGTATCCCACACACCCAGTGTCCCACACACTCAGAGTATCCCACACACCCAGAGTAACACACACACACACACACACACACACACACACACACACAGAGTATCCCACACACCCAGAATGTCCCACACACCCAGAGTGTCCCACACACCCAGAGCTTAATGCCAAAGGAAACCTGAAGAATACAATGGCATGGCACTAACATACAGAGAGCTGAGAAAACTCACAATAAAGACCAATCTCGCTGTGCAGAAGAGCCATTGAGAAGGATCTTGAACTGGGGTTTGGCAGAAGTACAGCATTTGTGGAAATGCTGGGAAAGTGTTAGGAGAAGCTAGGCCTGAGGAGCATTGCCTGCAGCCCCAGCACTCAAGAGTCTGAAGTAGGGGGGTCATAAATCAAAATCCAGCCTGGCCTACACAGTGAGTTCGAGGCTGGTGTAGACTACACAGTGAGACCCTGTTAGCAGAAGGAGGAAGACAAGGGTAGGTCCAACATGAAGATGTTCTGAGAAGATACACACCAGGAACACCTGTGTGGAGCTGGCTTGCCCTTCCCTTGCCAAAAAATAATCTGGGTGTGTGGGATACTCTGAGTATGTGGGATATTCTGTGTGTGGGACACTCTGGGTATGTGGGACATTCTGAGTGTGTGGGACACTCTGGTATGTGAGATACTCTGGGTGTGTGAGATATTCTGTGTGTGGGATACTCTGGGTGTGTGGGACACTCTGGGTGTGTGGGACACTCTGGGTATGTGAGATACTCTGGGTGTGTGGGATACTCTGGGTGTGTGGGACATTCTGAGTGTGTGGGATACTCTGGGTACATGGGATACTCTGGGTGTATGGGATACTCCGAGTGTGTGGGATACTCTGGGTACATGGGATACTCTGGGTGTATGGGATACTCCGAGTGTGTGGGATACTCTGGGTGTATGGGATATTTAATAAATAAAATTATGTTGAATAAGGTAGGGCAGGCCCACTGGTTTGGATCACACCTTTTAGATTACAAATGCCAGAGAAGAAATCTCAAAACTTTCAGGTACCAGTGTGCACTTGCCACCTACATGGCAATGGGCACTATTTCCCACATTTACTTGACATTGGAATCTTCCTTCGATGACACCACCTATTAATACCTTTGGAAATGTTTGTTTCTCAGACACACTACTGAGGTAGAGAACATTCGACCTTGGAGTGTGGTAGGTAAACTAGAAGCTCACCAGTACCAAAAAAAGCCAAAACTTTTTTTAAAGGTCATGGATAGTATCTCAAGTGATATTTAACAATGCTAATTTATTCTCCTTCCCCCAAAATTCATCTTCACGGCTGTAACACATCACATTCCAGAGCACTTGCCGAGAGACATATGGGTTGGTGAATCTTCTTTAATGATGGATAAATCTGTCACAGTTTTCACTCTGTGACTCCGATATCCCTGCAAATTTTCTGCTTGGCTTTTTGCCACACCGAATTTAATCTAAGCCTTAACTTGTACTGCTTGCCCTTCGGTAGCCAGTGGGCACTCTCTGGTCATCATCAGATGCCAGGTGGTGGCACACCTACTTCGAGCAGAAAGGAAGTGGGGTTTCCCCCTGAAAGGAACTCCATGCCAGCAAAGCTGTCTGTTGCTCCGGGCGTTTCCTGCCTATTCCCATTCTTGGGTTCTGTCTCAGGGAGCAGTTGTTCCCAATTGGTGCAGGGTGGGCTTATGGCTCCAGTGGTTGTTGGGTTTGTAGGAGTTGGGTTTTTTTTGTTGTTGTTGTTTTGTTTTGTTTTGTTCTGTTTTTTGGTGAGGGAGCAGGGAAAGGTAGCTGTCTGGTCCCTGGGACTCCAATGGCTGGGGCCTAGGGGCTAGAGACCTGGTCTGCCGGTCCAGAGATGGGGGCTTACCTGTTTCCAGTCGGTGTTGGGTGGGCTTATGATTCTGGTGATCTGGTTCGGTGGCTGGGTGGTGCCTTCTTTTGTGTTCTCAGGTTGCATTTTTGCTCAGTTGTCAACTCCTCAGCTGATCTTGTTTCCTGACTGTAGACTGTAGGATTCTGAATCCTCTTCCGAATGGATCTCAGATGATCAGGTTGTTCAGTAGGGCAATCTCACCAACACCTCCAAGTTGTTGGGTTCACAGCATCGGCAGCTGGGCTCTGGGTTCACTGATGAACCCTTAAGAACACTTCATACATCTTTGTGTAGTCTGCTCCAGAGACTCACAACCACGGTTGGAATTTCAAAGGAAGCAGCCTGAGACACGCAGGAAGCATCGCCTATTCCCATTCTTGCCATGCCTTTGCCGCCTTCTCATTTGCATCCCCACTGGCTCGTCTGGTGCCTCCTCCACTGAGCCCCAACATAATTGAACTTGACTTCCATCTTCCCTGTGTGGATTTGTGTTTCTGGTGCAGCGTCCAGAAAGCCTCCACTTCAGCAATGTATCCTAATTAGGAGTGGTATCAAATCCCCCTCAGTGCTCTAAATACATGGCATTTGGAAACCCTTAGAGGCCTTTTTCTTTTTGCAGGGAGAGTTGTCATCATGCATGTTGGGAGATTAGGGTTTGCAGAATCTAGGGCTATCAAGGATACTACAGATAACCGTACATGATAAAGAGTGATGCCATAATACTAACTACTGTGTTGGTTTCCTTTCTAATCAGTTTGATCTGGCAAAATAACCTAAGGGAGGAAAGGTTTATTTCAGCTCATGGTTTCAGGGGACACAGCCCATCGTGGAGGGACATGCATCCTGGTGGCCATCTGTGGCAGTGGAGCCTGGAGCAACAGCTCTTCATATCATGGTAGATCAGGAAACAGAAAATGAACCAGGAGTAGACCCAGATTCTAATCCTCAAGAACTGTCCCCAGTGACTTATTGTCTGCAGGAGGACCTTGTCACAAAGGTTCCATGACTTCCCCAAACAGTACCCCAACTGAGGACTGTGGGGGTCCACATGGGCTCCCTAGTAAGACTTCACTCACAGTCAAAGAATCTGAGCTCGCTATACCCAACAGGGCTGCATAATGGGGTGATTTGGCCACAGGTGTGGTTACCAGGTGTTTGGAAGGGTCTACACTTGGCTGTACAGTGTGCCTCACCCCTTGGCATTGTATAAAAAGCCATTTGGAATAAACCTCAAGGCAACTGGGTATTGACCCAGTACCCTCCCGAAGCTATCATGTGTCTCTATCTTTTTTTTTTTATCATCTCCTTCTATCTTTCTATCTAATACTTCCTCGTTCCTCTCTCCTCCCCCCAAGAACCCTTTGACAGGTTGGAGCTGGACTGAGAGACTCCCACAGAGGATCAAGTACTCCAATACATGAACCCACGAGGAACATTTCACATTCAAACCGTAACCACTACTGCAGCTTCAGTCAAGTATGCTTTGATAATATTCAGCATCTAAAATACTACCCATTGACTATCCATCCTATGATGCCATACATACCCTTTGGGGTTTGGTGGGCCCATTAGCCTAATATTGGCTTTCTCTTATGAACCACCAAGACTCCCCAGCATGAGCGTTATAAGAGCAAAAGGTATGAGTTTGAAGACCCATAAACACACTCTGTTTTACATAAAAATGTCTGTCTCCTAGCAAGAACAGTACCCACGACTCTCAAGCCAACTCTCGCTTTGCTGATTCCAAAATCAAGCATAAAAATGAGGCTTACTCGGTATTACCCGCTCAGTGTATAGGCTCAGCGAGGGGTGCTCTTGTGCCTTAAGATTCCATCTAGCCTAATTCAGAGCCTGCCATACAGTCAGGATTGCAAAAGTCTCTGTGAAAGAATGAAGCCTTGAATGTAGGCGAGGCCATCCTTCCAGTTCTGTTCTGTTCTGTTCTCAACACAGGGAGCTCTTTCCCAGAACACAGTGACAGTTCCCGTCCCCCACTCACAGGAACTGTGGATTAGTGGTTATCTCGAACAGCATTAGGACATATCCAATTAGCTAAATTCCTGCTCTGTCTTGCCTGACTCCGTTCTGCGGGAACAAAATACTTCTGTGCCGTGAGTAATGGAGGGGCAGGGCTATAGGGGTGCAGGGGAAGAGAAGAGTCCTCACGGAACTCCTGGTCGGCCCCGGGCCTTTGGAAGGGATTCTGAGCAAGCATGAGTGTCCTTTCATAACAAGGACTTAGAAACTATGGTTGATAAAAAGCACCGATTTCACTCGACGGGCCACTAAATGCAGACTAAGTCTCAGCCGTTCTGCCTTTAGCCTAAGCCCTTGACATTGGGTCAGATTCCCGCTGAATTTGCCATATAGGCATGTTAATCACTAAGAGGTGTTTGTCTAAAACTTGGTGACACAGGGGTGATTGGCTTTCAAAGACCTCACCTACCTCAACTCCCTTCAAAGCTGGAAGCACAAAGATTAAAATCACTAAATTATTTTACTGCCATGTTTATGACCGCCCCCGCCCCCAAAAAAAGTGACTCAAAATCTCCAGTCCTGCAGTCTTCTTGAATTCCAGAAACAATGGAATCTCATAGGCTGATCACCCCAGAGAAATGGCAGAAGTAATTACGCGTGGGTGAGAGCTGGATCTGCTTCCATACCCAGGAGGGAGCAATCATCTCACGGGAACTGGATTGTCCCTCAGCTTCATTAAGACTTCTCTGAAGCTTCGTTTTGGAACCAGAACTGAGAGAATAATGAGATGTGCCTCAGATTGACCAAGTCTGCCTAATTATGCCTCCTCCTCACCCTCACCCCAGTTCTTCCTCTACTTAGAAAAACTCTTATCTGCACCCCAAAGACGGGGTGAGGTATTCGGTCACCATCTTCCTGACATGGCCTTCCTGATAAAAACTTCTCTATCCTTTTCTTTTTCTTTCTTTGGGGGGATCAGTATGTGTATATGATACATGTGCACAAGGGCATGTTTGTGTGTGTGTGTGTGTGTGTGTGTGTGTGTGTGTGTGTAGGCCAGAAGCTGAGGTCAGGTGCCTTCCTTGACCGCTCTCCACCTTATACATTGAGACATGATCTCTCACTTAAACATGGAACTTGCTAATTTGGCTAGTCTAGCAAGGCAGCTCGCTTTGGGGGATCCTCCATGCCTTCCTCGCAAGTGCTGGGGTTACAGGCAGGCTACTATACCCGACTGGCATTTCCTTTAGTGCTGGGGAGTTGAACTCGGGTCCTGATACTTGTATGACAAGCACTGTACCCTCTAATCCACCTCCCAGCTACCTTTGATGCCTTTTGCTATTTCCTTTGTCTGCTTTCCTTGGGTCAGGTAGCTGGATATGACTTGGAATCCTTGCGGCCGAGGACTCCAGTTACAGCTTAATTATCTGATATTCTTAGGAGTCAGGGGTCGAGCCTTGGTTACCTTATTTTATAGGCTGGAGAAACTGATGCCCAAGAGGAGTTAACTGCTGTCGGAATTGTTTTTTTTTTTTTTTAACTCCTGCCATGCTATCAGGAGGGCACCTCAGAGACCACATCAGCTATACATCACCGTGAGTGCAGGCCACTGGCCACATTTTTACATCATGACTTCTTCCCATCGCTGGTACAGGAAATGAATGATTTCATTAAGGAGATGGTCTGTCCGAGGCATAGTCCGGCCCCCAGCACCAGGTCCTGTGAGGCTGCAGTTGGTTGTTCCACGGGACTTAGGGTTTAGTAAGCAGCCATGATAATGTGTCTGAACGAATGTGGGGACAGGTGCAGCCTGGGGTTCTGACCACCGGACTTGTCTCAGAGCTGTAGGGAAAGCGCTCCATTGGTGACCTTGAGTAGATAGTCACCTGCATGAGAGGCTGTAGGAGGAGCCAGAGTCTTTCTGAGAGAAAGGGCTTTGCTCCACCCCCCCAACCCCACCCCTCAGCCACAAGTGGATCCTGCATCCCACGGCTGGCAATATCGGTTTTTACTTTTCTAATTTTTTTTTTTGATAAAAGGTTTGATTTCCCCTTTTCCTACTGTTTTCCGCTGAGATACCGTGACGATGCCTCAGTGTGTGAGCCGAGGAGTGTCCTGGCTTCTGCCAGCCAGCCACACACAATGTGAGCTCCTTGTGGCCTTCGGTAAGGAACCTCTGCTCTGTCTCCACCCCAAACCCTCCCTATTGTCCCCATGGAGCCCCTGCCAAAGCTATTTCCAAAGTGAAATGTCATTGGCCTCCTCCGTCCTCAGAGGAATAATCCTCCTGCCCTTTAGCGGTGTCTGTCACTGCCCCCTGCTTTCCACACTGCTAATCTTATTAAGCCACCAACAGGATTGGGAAACGGCCTGTCTTCTGAATTTGTTAATTCCAGCAAAGATTATCTAAGGTCCCTGTTGGTCAATCTGAAGTTTGGGTTCCCAAGTCAAAGCCAGAGGATTCTCTTCCGGGCACCATGAGCAACTTTCCACAGAGGACGCCCCCCCCCCCCCCCCCTGCCATTGCAGGGCGCACATGTTTTCTAAGCCATCGGACAGGTTAGCTTGCCCTTTGCAAAATGTCTTGTGCGAATCAGGCTTTTTGTTTTCCTTCTGCCCTTTGCCTGACACTACAAGTTCTGAAGAAAGGTGACACCTGAGTGTTTATGATATTAAATGCCAGAGTCACCTATACCAGGAACAAGGAATTACAAGGAAAAAAAAAACACATCAGGTCATCAAGCCTTTTAATCAGTAATCTTCCTTATGATTTACAGAACTCAGATTTTCAGATAACACCAGAATGTGTATCCAAGAAACAGGCCACTGTAGGAGCCAAGATTAGCTTTAAAAAAAAAAAAAAAATCTTTATTGAATTGACTGTTTAAGTTCTTCACTTAAGGGTTGTTAGTGAGGTTGTGTTGGACAGGAATCTACCGTGGTCGGCTTGCTAGTTTGTTGCCAGTGGAGGCTTTTTATTCTCCTGGCACTCTGTTTCTCAAGTCCCTGGCTTCATCAGGTGGCTGCAGAACCGGCCTGTTCATAGTTAGAGTCCCGGTGTTTACAACTCCCTGTGGGTCCACGCGAACTTGCCTGAGTGGAACTCACCGGCACAGGTGAAACTTGGAAAAGCGTCTTCCTCCCCGCGTCCAGACGGTTAGCACTGTGGCAGGGGAAAGATGAACGGTATCATTTACTCTCGTAAATGACTAATATCATTTGGAGTTCTTAGTCAGGATGGTCTTATAACGGAAGAGGTCAGCGAGAGAACAGAAGACCACACATGTGTGCAAGGGTAATAGGAAAAAGGGGGAAAAGCGCAGATGCATTGCCTCCATTCCGGCTGAGCTGCTGTCAGTTCCTAGAACAGAGGACCAAGGGTGAGAGGCTCTGCTGAATCCTGGCAGGCTGCTCAGGAAACACGCTGAGCGTTTTGTGTGCGGGTCTGTGGCGTGCATCTTTCTCCTTTGGGCGCTGTTTCCAGAGGCTTACACTCAACCTTCCTTCCTGGTGCGGAGGACGGGCATCTTTGCCAACGAAGAGTTGCTTCCTAGACGGAGATTCCTCCTGTAGAAGGCTTCCTTCTGTTCTGTTTTCAGCTTCTCTTGCATCTGTTGCAATTTCCCAATAACCAACTCAAAATACTCCTTACGCCAAAGAGGCACATTTGGAATGGTGTATTCCAGCCTCCTACCGTCATATTTTGCAGCAGCAGGTTCTGGATTCTAAACATCTCCTATCTCACACCAAGCTACCAATGTTTCTTCTTTTCAGCTCATGAAAGGGCTTCGAAGCCCACACATCGCTTGCTATGTTAAGCTTCCTTGCTGTCGGTTGGTTTACTTACTTAGCAAACACGTTTTTTTTTAGTGTCTCCAGGATTCCATGCAAGGTGTACTTAGGCTGTGGAAGAATAAAACAAGGCAAACAAAAACAAACAAACAAAAAACAGGTCCCTTCCTCACAGGTCTGACAATCTACTTTAAAATTATAACTGTAGAAAATGATAAGACGCAAGCTATGAAGACTGAAGAGAAGTCTCAGTGGTTAAGAGCACCGACCGCTCTTCTAGAAGACCTGGGTTCAATGGCCAGCACCCACATGGCCGCTCACGATCATCTGTGGCTCCAGTTCTAGGGGAATCCAATGCCCTCTTCTGGTCTCTGGGGTACTGTGTCCATGTGGTACACGTGCAAGCTCGCAGACCAAACACCCATACATGTAAAATAAAAATAAATGACTCTTCATAAAGAAGCAAGCCACGAGAACGTATTGAAAGGAGAGTTTCTCAGGGAGGGGTCACAGGCTGCAGGTCTGGATTCTGTATTTCTCTTCTCTGTCTTCCATTTTGGCTGCTCAGTTGGATGCTTATTTATCTGTTGGTGTTACTGGAGTTTTACCATAAAATCCCCAGCCCCGTGAGTCCTCACAGGCTGGGTCCAGCTACCCATACCAGTGTGCCAAACGAAGTGGAAAGCAATGCTGAAGGGTAGAGAGAGGAGATTTAGTCAGTGGCCCCACGTTTATCTTACGAGTACTGACATGAACTTGAGGTTCAAATAGAGAAAGAACTGGGACTTTGGGAAAGAGATGCGCATAACGAGACGCTGTTGGTCAAGGTGTGATATGGTTAATCGTTATCTCAGGCTTGCTTCTGCAAGCTGGTCAGAAGTCCTTATTACTTAAAGGGACTAGTTGTTTTCCTTGAACTGTTGCTCCAGCGTGGGAGTGATCTTATCACTGGGTGATCTGCCTTCAAAGGTCTATTCCTAGAATCCAAGGTAGGTTCAGGACAGTGACTGGGAACTTCCAGCTCGTTTTTTGTGCACAGAAGAGGACGGTGGAAAAGGCCGGTGGTAAGATACTTCAGTTACTCTTATCTCGGTGCCTTTAGCTCCGAAGCAGGAGGAAACGGTGAGGTATCGCCAGGCTTAGGAGGGCACTCCTGAAGTGAACCGTGTGCCTATGTGCGGGATTCACAGTGCCCACTGTGCTTCCTGCATGAAGAGTTCAGCAGCAATCTAGGATTGCTTGCAATCAAGAGGGAGAAGAACTGAAGAAGTTGAGACAGTCCATCGTTCTGTTCACATGTTTTGTGTTTATGGAAAAAGATTTAAGAGAGTAATAATATGCAACGTTAAAATTTTAATGAGATGGGCAATTTCAGATACCACTGTGAAGAATATCGTTGTATAGTATAGCCTTCAATAAAGAATGATTGGTGATTCTAGACAGCCCATATCTATGGATTCCACATTAAAGACCTCAATAATTAAGAATAGAAAGTATTGGGAAGTGTTAGTACAGATGTAATTCTCTTGTCATTATTATTCTATATACACAATAGTATAATAACTGTTGATGTGATGCTCGCATTGCATTGGTTATTAACAGTGATTATTAACAGTTATTAAATCTTGAAATGATTTTATATGTCAGGGAGTATGTGTGTCGGTTATTGCAAATACCCATCCACATGTTTTGGTACCCACAGGGAAAGTACTAGAACCAACTCCCTGTGCATAACAACAGACAACTGTATACATTAAAATTCAGATTTTACATGTGGGCTTGTTTTGATTTCACAATTTAATTTCTACAATTCTATAGAGAAGACTGCAGAATGAGTGTACAAAGCCTGTTCATGGCATTATTGCTTATAGGGCAAACTGGAAGCAGAAAAATACATGGTATGAGAACCCATGGTGCTGTAGACACAAATATAACCAGTCTCTTGTAGTAGTCTTCCTAAGGGGTACATTCACAATAAACTAATTTAGTCCCTTTCAATGAACATTGAGCTGGGCGGTGGTGGCGCATGCCTTTAATCCCAGCACTTGGGAGGCAGAGCCAGGCGGATCTCTGTGAGTTCGAGGCCAGCCTGGGCTACCAAGTGAGTTCCAGGAAAGGCGCAAAGCTACACAGAGAAACCCTGTCTCAAAAAACAAAAACAAAAACAAAAACAAATGAACATTGAAAGAACTCAGGTTCACAACTCATATCTCTTCTTAATGATGTTTTTGGCAGCCTTATTGTTAAATATTTCAAGCACCACCAATCAGGGCAAAGACACAATGTTAATTAATTACTATCTACCAACATGAAATGATATGAAATGTATTGTTTATTAAAATTATCATTATAAAATAGAATATATATCATGACTGCTTATGTTTAAGTTTACACAGAGGCTTACAGTAGTTGCACAGTAGTTCATATCAGATTAAACTTTTCATTAATAATGATAAAGCGTATATATGCAGAGTTCTAAAGACAGATTCAAAAGCAGGCACGAACTGAATGGGATATAATTGCACTTTAACCAACGCCCCCCCCCCCCCCCACAGACATTCATACATCTGCAGGAAGCAGGTTTATTCAGCTAAGGCACTTGAAAGAAGGCGTCCAGAAGGTTTGGTCCAGTGAAGAGAGAGAGCCCAGATGTATATACAAAATCTTGGCAGAATTTTTAAGTGGGAATGTACGGGGCAAAATTCCAAAGATCACAGCAAAAACCAGCAGCTGGAGTGTTGAAATGAGGAGTAGAGATCTGAGCAGCTGCTCGGCACGGGGGAGATGGAGTTTGAAGTTAAAATCCTACCAACTTAGAACTTGATAAACATCTCAAGAATTCTGTCTGTAAAGCACGTGCATCATGCCTTAGCTATACCGAGTACATTCCTAGAGGATGAGATGTACCACAGGACTGAGGGCAGCATTAAATATGACCAGCTTAGCGCGGCTTAGGAAAAAGCCTACAATGCATTAAGGTTATCCACAAGAAACTTAGCATCCAGGAACATAAAACTGAATATCTGTTAAAGCAGTGGTTCTCAACCTTCCTAACACTGGGACCCTTTAATACAGTTCCTCATGTTGTGGTGACCCCCAACTATACAATTATTTTTGTTGCTCCTTCATAACTGTAATTTTCCTACTGTTATGAACTGTAATGTAAAAATCTGATATGCAGGGTATCTAACATGTGACCACTGTGAAAAGGTCATCAGAGCCCAAGGGGTCACGACCCCAGCTTGAGAACCACTGCGTTAGAGGACAGCACCATAAATTCTGGTCTCTACAATGTCCAACACACAACCAGAGTTAGCAGATGTGCAAAGAAATACAAACATGTGATCAGAACATATAAAATGACAAGTCTCGGAAAATAAAGATGTCCCCACAGAGCAAGTGGATATTATTAGAGTCAGTGTATATGGAATTTAAGGTGACTATTGTATTTTACAGGAACAGATGAATAGAATGTATGAAGATGTCAGAGTGTGGGGAAAAATAGAAAAACTCTTAAAAAAATGGAAGTTTTAGAACTGACACACAATGTTAAAACTGAAAAAATTAAATATCTGAAATTTTTTTTAAAAACCCACGTAATTGAAAACATGGTGGATGAGACAAATATTGGCTTGGAAAAGGCAGAAGAAAAGATTGGGATATTTGGAAAGTAGTCAACAAGGAAAAAAAATCATCAAATTGATGAGAGAAAATATTCAGAGAAATGAAGAGAGCTGAACTACCTGGAGGAAACATCCACAAAAAGGCACAATTTGTAGAGGAGAGAGAATTAACGAGGCTTTAAGGAGATTTGGCTTAATAACTCTTTAAATTTGAATAATAATCTAGATAATTATTATTAGATAAAACAATATTTTTTTTTAATTTAAGAAAACAAGAAAAAATGTGGAAATACTTTTACCAAATGACTGGGAATCAACATTGAAGAAAAAAAAATCTGTAACGGATAGATAAAAAGACACATATACGGGAGACAGAGGATAAGGCTAGCCAAAGACTGTTCATCAGAAATAGCTAATGGCACAGCCAGGCAAGGATTGGGCATGGCGGTATCGGCATTCATCTGTAACCTCAATGTTAGGGAGGTGGAGTCGGGCTCTCAAGGTCCTTCTTGGCCTCATAGCAAGGTTATGACCAGCCTGTGCTGCTTCTCAGTCTGTTCTCCCCAGTGACACAGCATGCTTCCCTCCCTCCCTCCCACTTTTTGTTTTTTGTCTTTTGTTTTTTTGAGTCAGGGTTTCTCTGTGTAGCCCTGGCTGTCCTGGAACTCATTCTGTAGACCAGGCTGGCCTCGAACTCAGAGATCTGTCTATCTCTGTCTCCCGAGAGCTGGGCTTAAAGGTGTGTGCCACCAATTCCCTGCAACGTCTCCCTTTTTAAAAGAGCCTTGCTGTGTAGCCCAGGAGAACCTGAAACCTGTGATCCTCCTGCCGTAGCTTCTCAAATACTGGTATTGTAGTCAAGTATCTTCATGCCCAGATGAAAAGTTGTTTTTTTTTTCTAATTCATTCCAAGTCTTTGAAATTATTCTAAAGGAATATAGCTAATTAATGGAGAAGTGGTACCTAAGAAAAACCTACACCTCAGTAAACAATGGATGAGCCTGTGGTACCTGAGCTGTGACCTCTCTCAGCTCTACTGTGGGCATGGGAAATTAAAACATTGAGGGAGGCCTTTCATGTCTCCTTGCTCCCAATTTGGGGCTACATTTTCACCCTTTCAGAAACAGAAGGTTGGCAATTTCCATGTTCCCTTACTCCATGTTGCATGGAGCTATATTCCAGGTAGACTCAACCAAGGGTTCACTTCTTCTACCAAGCCTTCCTCATACTGGGGAAGCAGGTCTACTTCAGCAGTGGTAGGCTGTGGTACTGCTGCTCCCAACACTTCCTCTGCAGCCCAGTTAGAAAGCAGAGTTTCCACACTGGGCAGGGTGGCAGAACTTCTTGGGGAGTCCATTTCTATTCATCGCAGACAGAGGGTGTCTTAGTCACTGTTCTTTCGCTGTGAAGAGTCACCATGGCCAAGTCAACTTTTCTAAAAGAAAGAATCTAATTGGGGACTTGCTTACAGTTTCAGAGGCTTAATCCGTTGTCATCATGGTAGGGAGCATGGTGACATGCAGGCAGACGGACATGATGCTGGAGCAGTAGCTGAGAGTTCGAGACCCTGATTCAGAGACAGCAGGCAGAGAGAACATTTCAAAGCCCACCCCACAATGACACACTCCCTCTAACAAGGCCACACCCCCTGATCCTTTTTTTTTTTAAGATTTATTTATTTATTATGTATACAGTGTTCTGTTTGCATGCATGCCTGCAGGCCAGAAGAGGGCATCATATCTCATTACAGATGGTTGTGAGCCACCATGTGGTTGCTGGGAATTGAACTCAGGAGCTCTGGAAGAGCAGCCAGTGCTCTTAACCACTGAGCCATCTCTCCAGCCCCTTCTCCTAATCCTTCTAATCCTATCAAAGAGTTCCACTTCCTGGCGACTAAGCATTCAAATACATAAGCCTATGGGGGCCATTCTTATTCAGCCACCACTGAGGGCAAAGACAGACCAAAAACATTATTCCAGCCCAGCATAGTGAATCAATGAGTTTGCTAGAACGACTTCCAGGAGCATAGATGAGGAGTTACTTCTAGGGGCATGGTTCATGTGGACAGCTGGGTCACTGAAAAGCCCACCCCAGTGTGGTGACAACTCAGGGAAGTGTCATCATGGCAGGAGCGCGGTGGCATGCCGGCAGACAGACATGGTGCTGGAGCAGTAGCTGAGAGCTCTCCCCGCCCAGCCTGTAGGTGGGTGTCAGAGGGAAGGGTGTTTCTTCTCCAGACATTGTTTACCTCTTTTTTTTAAAAGATTTATTTATTTATTATGTATACAGTGTTCTGCCTACATGTATGCTTGCAGGTCAGAAGAGGGCACCAGATCTCATTATGGATGGTTGTGAGCCACCATGTGGTTGCTGGGAATTGAACTCAGGACCTCTGGAAGAAGAGCCAGTGCTCTTAACCTCTGAGCCATCTCTCCAGCCCCATTGTTTACCTCTTATTAAACCCCAGAAAGAGCCTTGTGGGACTTGCAAGTTCCTTTCTCTGTCTGCTTTGATTTTAATTTTATTTTATGTATATGGGTGTTTGCTGATCTGTGCTCTGCATGTGTGCAGTGCCCTCAGAGGCCAGAAGAGGGCATCGGAGCCGCTGGGACTAGAGTGGCATAGTTGGCCACCATATGGGTGTGGGTTCTCTGAAAGAGCAAGTGGGTTTAACTGCTGGGCCATCTCACCAGCCCTGGGTCCTGTTAAGTCTGCCCAGGCTTGTAAGTTGCTTGTGAGTTTCACAAGCCTCCTAAACCTGCCTTTTCAATGGCTGTAAGTGAATACATGGATCGGCTTCCGGGCTTTGTCCTTGAGGGAAGAAAGGGGAAGGTGCAGATCCACAGAGCAGATTTCCTGGGCACATGGCCCAGGGTTAGCTCACTTCTGAGAATCCAGACTTAGGAGACGAATAATGTCACACTGTACTCTGTGGGTTGTTGTTTTTTTTTCGTTTTGTTTTTTGTTTTTTCTTTTTTGTTTTGTTTTTATTCTCCTGTTTCTTAGAGGTCTTCTCGGCCTTCAGAGTCAATATCTTACAGTCTCAGGAGACTCCAGAAATGAGTGAAAACAGGACCCAGTGACAATAGCGAGAGACTTGGAATGATTGTGTTGTCTTTGGGGCCCAAATAGTCAGCTTAGTAGAGCATGATTTTATTAATCTTGAGTGTAACATAACTGGGCGTAAGAAAAAAGCAGATGGGGTCACTTTATGGTGCGTGTGGACCTGAACTGTGAGAGCAAATTTGGAGACAGATTTGGAAATGCCTCTGTAGAACAAGAGATTTCTCACATTTGTCTTTTATTTCTACATACACTTTCTCCTTCAGCCATCTAATAGGCCCATGGAATTCAATGCAAATTGCTACATTTAGCTTTCTACTGAAAAAAAAAATTAAAGCAACTTTTTAAACATTGAGAACAAGAAATAGGAGAAGAAGCTATGTACAAAACTATGCTTTTTTTTTTTTTTGTTTTTTTGTTTTTTTCAAGACAGAGTTGCTCTGTGTAGCTTTGCGCCTTTCCTGGAACTCGCTTTGGAGACCAGGCTGGCCTCGAACTCACAGAGATCCACCTGCCTCTGCCTCCCGAGTGCTGGGATTAAAGGCGTGCGCCACCACCGCCCGGCGCTTTTTTTTTTTTTTTTAAGTTGAAGAGTGAGTACCAGTGCCAGCTACAATGCTAGATACTGAAGAGTTGAAGACAACACGCAGTTCATCCCCAGCTTCAAAGAGCAAAGGAAAATTAGACAAAGAGGAGAACATTCCAGAAAGGTGGTCACCAGGTGTCTCTCTGTATCAGCTACAGGAACTGGCTTCCCCCATTATGGTGATCCAACGAGGAGATGAACCATGGCAGGAGCTTCTGGACCTTGTACAGCTTGTCTTGAAGGTGCCATGTCATTTCTTACGCCAAGTTCTCTTGGTTACACTGCTTCACCTTGGTACAGAGAGCGTGACTTCTAGGAGTGGGGGTTTGTCAGAAATCACCTGGGAGGCTGGCGATCACAGATCCCCAGGGACAGGCAGAGGACGTGAGTCAAAAGAGAAAGTATTGCTTTTCATGTACAGATCCATCAATCCAGGTCTTCATTGTGGATTAATAGAAGGCCAGACATGATGGCACACACCTGTGACCCCAGCAACCCGGAGGCTGAACACAAGGACTGCAATTTCTGGCCAGCCTGGGCCTCACAGTGAGACTGTTTCCAAAGCAAACAAGGAACAGAAACAGAATTTCTTACTCCGAGATCCCTAAGTCTGGATAGTAGTAAATCATTGTGCTTTCTAGAAGGGATGCGTGGGGGGAAGGTGACGAGTATGACAAGTTCCCTCCCTAGGCTCCTGCATGACAGACGTGGATGCTGAAAGAGATGACTGTCGTTCCTAGGTACGGCACCCTTGCCCGCTGACTGCGAGGCTCTGTCCCTGTCCCAAACCCTGACCAACCAGATCAACAACTTAATCTCCTCCTAACGGTGAAGAGGTGAAAACAAGTTCAAAGCTCTTTTCTCCTCTCCAGAAAGCATGTCATCCTCGCTTTCCCTATGAGGAAACTGAGCGATGGGCCAGTTACTAAAGTTGAGCTTGGCCTGTTTCTAAAAAGTCATGAAGGAGAGTACCAGCCTTTGCCACCAGCTATGGGGGTCACAACGGGCCAAAGATGTAATTACAGCCGCACATGTGATGAACTCCAGATTTATCTTTTAGACATTTCTGCTTTGCCGTAGCCGTTTACGTTGTAAAGTAAGTAGCTATGGATCCACACTCAGGAAACAGAAAGCCCAGGGCGAGCATGAATGCATGTGTTACTGGCTGCTCTCTGCAGTGTGAGAAAGCAGCCATCCCTGGGGTTAATGGTTGGGAAGAGGACACAGATCCTTTTTTTTTTTTTTAAATCTCAGTTTGGTACTCTGTCCTCTGTCCTCTATGACATTGACAAGCGCTCCCAAGCATATGGTCCCTTTGAGGTTGACTGGAATATTGTCCTCCTCCAACTGTGTGAGATGGGAGAGAGAATGGGGTGGGAAGGTCTCTGAACTTAGAGCCCAGCCTCGAGTCTAATCCAGCTCCAGCTTGCACAGGCTAGTGTGATTCAGGGATATGCCCCTCAGCTTCTTCTCCTGAAAAATGGGTATGATAACCGTTGCCAACTTCTCAAGATGGTTGCAAAGCTGTGAAATATGTGTGTAGGAGCGAAGGCCTTGGGCAGACTAGGGAACCAGCCTTTGGACATGTCAACCTGGAAGCAATCCAACAGCCACACTATGGTGGCCAGATCCCTTACCTCTTACCTTGGTCTCAAGAGGGTATTAGCTCTCTCCCCTTGGATAGTCTATTCCCTCCTCCTCACATGACTTTGTTTCCCCTCTTCACTCAGGTTTTGAGTCCCTCTCTATGATTACGAGGGGGAGTACACTCTAGAGAGCAGAGGACAGACCGTCTTGTCATTCACCAAGAGTCTTCAAAGCTTCAGCTGCTATGATGAGTGTCGCCAAGGCTGACTGGGAAGCACAGTTCACAGTGGAGATTTGTTGTTCTAGAAATCGTTCCCAGTCCAGAGAGCTTCTGTGGGGACTGTCATATGGCTACGGTGTACTGAATAGCAGGCGGTCTGGGAAGGACACTGACATTATTCAGTGCTTATCACACTCCAGGCAGAGAGAGAGGTGAGAGGCTGGTGTCTGTCTGGCTTTGCTGAGGAGAAGGCTGAAGTTCTGGAAGGTCAAGTGAGTCACAAGCTTGTGCATGGAAGAGTTAGCATCTGAATCCATCACCTTTGGGTTTTCCGTAACTTCATGCCAAGGGGTATCCAATCCAGTCATTTACATTTTATAAATAGGAGCAAGTACGGTACACAGGGAACCAGAATAATTATGCTGCTTTAACCAAAGGCTTTGATCACAAAGGCCTTTAGTTTTTGCCTTTGGGCAAAAGTAAGGTCAAGTTGTTGATTTAAAATGAAAGAGAAAATTCGTACGTGTCTCCTCTGAATGCCAGGGGCAGTCACGCTTTTTAACAACAGTTCCTCTTTAA
This sequence comes from Peromyscus eremicus, assembly GCF_949786415.1. NCBI lineage: Eukaryota > Metazoa > Chordata > Mammalia > Rodentia > Cricetidae > Peromyscus > Peromyscus eremicus. Next base: position 32,198,952 of record NC_081434.1, read on the forward strand.
ACATGCTCTCAGGAGATCTCTGTGCCAAGCAGAGCTTCTAATGAGTAAAGGACAAGGGTCATGGTAAGATACAGTGGCCCTAAAATGAGGTTATGAAACCCTATCAGTCTGGCAAGAAGAAATTAAAGGAAACACAGAGTGTTCTCAAATACATAGAAAGGGATTTGTTTCACAACTTCCCCCAAACAAATTCTAAAATACGCGTACTTCTAGGAAGCTGGGCAGCCAGCGAATGCACAGCTGCTCACAGTCACTTCACAGCATCGTCAGAGCCCGGCCTTTCCCGAGCAAACACGCGCTTTCCTGGTAGTGATTCTTAATGTTTCTGCTAGAAGGTGAGTCACGTCATTGGTGCCCTGAGCGCTTTAGTTGGAAAAAATAGATTTTATTGAGCACATAGTCAGCTGTGACCAGGTTACGAAGGCTACACATGGAGTCACATAACAGCTCTCAAGGGGCTTATGGCCTGACCTGGAAAGAGTTATGGCTTGTATATTAGGGTGAGAGTTGAAATAAAAGTAGCCAAGATAGCCATGGGAGTTCAATGAAGGGTATCCAACCCGGTGTTGGAAGGTCAGCAAAAGGTTCCTGGCTCGCTCAAGTGTTATCTCAATAGGGCCCCAAAGACGAGAAACGAATGGGGTGGGTGTATTCTCTGCAGAAGTGGGGAACGTGTAGAAAGGAGCCGAAGAGACTAGGCATATTTGGGAAACTGAAAGAGATTTAGTGTGGCTTGTTGAGCTAGCTGAATCCTCAGGCAGAGACTTGCCCGACGCGCCATGTTAGAGACTTAAGGATCACCCCAACTAACCATGAAGAACGAGGGTAAGATGACCACGTGTGTTTTTGAAAGATCATAATACTGGGCAGATGTATTCCAGAAAACCTGCTGATTTGGAGCGTGAGCTACAGGGTGGGGACAAGAGCAGAAGCAGGAGGTTGTAGCCACGGTTCATACCCTAGCGGGGCATGGTCTAATCCAAGTCACATCACCCATGCTGGGAAGGAATAAACCGGGTTAAGAGCTCCCTAAAGATGTTATCAGATCAATAAGATTTTGTGTTGGATTCAATGTGAGGATTATGTAGGGAAATGGTCCAGGATGAGTGTGGTACCCAGGTTTCTAGGATGTAGATGAGATCAGTTCCTTAGCTACAGAGCACTGCAGGAGGAGCTAAGTTTTAGAGAAGTGTTAAGGAGTTGTATATGAATTGCTTCTCTTGATGCTGTCAAAAAAAATAGCTAACAAAAGCAACTTAAAGATAGATTGATTTTGGTCTTCAGTTCAAAGGGATACAGCCCATCATGGCGGAGAAGACAAGCATGCCGGAGCAAGATGCGGCTGGTCACGTTGTATACACAGTAAAGAAACGAAGTGATGGTTTCTGGTCCGCAGCTTGTGTTCTCTTTTGTCTTCCTCCAGCCCACGGGATAGGGCCACTCCCGTTCCGGGAGGGCTGTTCTTGCTCAGCCTGACACTGTTAGGCACACAAACACAGATGTTTCTGTGGTGATTCTACGTCTAGCCAAGGGTGACAATGAAGCTTCATCGTCACAAGCCGAATTTGGAAAACGATGCTGGAAAAGTGTGGGGCAACCAGATGGATCTTTTCCATAAGTACTATCAGCAAGACTTAGAGGATGCCCATGACTCCATGGGTCCAAGGGTCTGGTCATTTGTGTGCCGTAAACCGTGGCCCACTGACACTCATAGGTGCTAGCAGAAGTGACGGAGGTATGGAGGGGTGTCTGGTTAGAGGTGTCTAGATGGGAGGGTGAGGCCATCCTCCTGCTGATGCCAGGAGTCAGCCCTGTGGAGATGATAAGTCACTGGGATTTGGGACCTTGCTCTGTTTTTGCTTTTGAGCTGGGGAACGCTCTTTCCAAGAGTAATTGAATGAGAGGCCAACCCCCGAAGTCCCTAATTAAATGGTGGCTTGACTTTCCATTTTTCTCCTTTATCATGATTATGGAGAAGCAATACATACACAGTTTAAAAAAAAAACCTTAAAATAGAATTTTTAATGTGCATCCTTTCCTGAGTCAGTGATGAGAGGTGTGGTCCTCTGTTGATGCTATGCTGAGGCAGTGATCTCCCAGTCAGTCAGGCAATCTGAGGGGTGCCCTTGATGCTCCACAGCAGTGGTTCTCAACCTGTCGCCTAAGACCATTGGAAAAAAGAAAGATATTTACATTATGATTCACAGAAGTAGCAAAATTACAGTTATGAAGTAGCAACGAAAATAATTATGGTTGGGGGGTCACCACCACGTGAGGAACTGTATTGAAGGGTCTCAGCATTAGGAAGGTTGAGAAGCACTCATCTACAGTGAACTGTGTTTCTAAGTTTTGATGCACCACAGCGTAGGTGTATTATAGGAATTAGTCACTTAAGGTATGCTAAGCCCATAAGTCAGGAGCATCTACATTAGTTAGAGAGAAAAGAAGTGTGACAATTAATCTCAACTGTCACTTTGAGAGGATTTAGTATCACCTAGGAGTCAACCTACTGGGCATGTCTATGAGCTTGTTTCCAGAGAGGTTTCACCAAAATGGGATGATCCAGCCTGGGTGTAGGCTGCGCCATTCAATACACTGGAGTTCTAGACTGAGTACAAAGAAGAACATAATAGAATTTGTCTCTCTCTACTTCAGTTCTCTGGAGCAATGTGATTAGCTGCCAAGGTGCCCAGTGGCCACTACAGATGTGGTAGAGAGGTCCAGACTGCAGCTGGAGCTCTTGGTCAAAACTGGAAGCATCATCCACACAGCACTGGTTTTACAGGCAGAAAAAAAAAATACAAGAGTTAGGGGGTCATGGAGGCGTACACAGAGTTTTCAGACAGCTTCTGAGGCCAGGCAGGGTCAGATTCCATGCAAGGAGGCCTCAAGAAGCCATCGCATGAAGCTGTGAAGGTGAAGTCTTGTAGAACTGGAGAAACCCAGCTGCTGGAGATGCCAAGCCATGGGATGTCAGAAAGGAAAACCACAGGTACCTGTGAAACCTTTCCCTGCGGACTGACCTAAGAATGAAACCAAGCCAAGAGAGAGCCTACAGGTGCTGGGGTGGCACAGTAGGCGGAATGTGGTCACCAAAGACATATGATTCCATCACAAACCTTGTGTGTGACATTCGGTGTTGGCCCTGTTGGGTTTGGGGGCTTGCTTTGGTCCCGTCTTTCCTTGCTGTATCCCCATCCCTCCATTTTAGAATTTGAGTGTTTGGTGTGTATCATTGTTTGCTGGAAGTCTCTAAGGTGATTCTGATGTTACAGGGGCTCACAGGTAAGAGACTGTCCGAGTCTCAGAACAGACTCTGCTCATATATACATATATACATACATACATACATACATACATACATACATACATACATATATGTATATATATGTGTGTGTGTATGTATATATGTGTGTGTGTGTGTATAAACAATTTGGAGACTGTTAAGACTTTGAGGACTCTTAGAGAATGACTAAATATGGTTTGCCTTCTAACCATTTATAACACATATCATTTTGAATGATAGTGTTGTACCCCCATTCCCTAAAGTGAACACAAGACTTTAGGGAATGGGGGTACAATACTATCATTCAAACGTGATGTGTTTTGGTGTCAAGTTGACAAGCAGTGGCCTTGCAAGGGTTAATCTTGGTTGTCAATTTGATGGGATTTAGACTCACCTCCGAGGCAGACTTCTGGGCATGTCTGTGAGGGTGTTTCCAGAGAGGTTTAGTTGAGTGGTCATGGAGGCAGTACCGTTACACGGTCTGGGTCCCTGGACGGAAGAAACGGGAGAAAGAGAAGGGAACACAGCGTTGACCTCTTCTCTCTGCGACTGTGGAGAGTGTCACCATCCACCTTGTGCTTTGGCTTCCATGCCTGCTCCACCATGATGGACTGCACCCTCAGAATGTCGGTCGGTCAAAGTCAATACCACCCGAAGGTAGTTCATCACTGAATGAGCAAAGTAATCAAGCAAAAGTGAGCAGAAGAGAGAGAAAAAAAGAGAAAAGACAGAAGGACAAGAAAACAAGGAGAGAGAAAGAGACACACAGAGAGAGGGCAAGAGAGAGGGAGACAGAGACAGAGAGAGGGAGAGACACAGAGAGAGAGGGAAGGAGAGAGAGGGAGAGAGACAGAGAGGGCAAAAGAGAGAGAGAGACAGAGAGAGAGGGAGAGATACAGAGAGAGACAGAGACAGAGAGAGGGAGAGACACAGAGAGAGAGGGAAGGAGAGAGAGGGAGAGACACACAGAGAGACAGAGACAGAAAGAGACAGAGTCAGAGAGAGACAGAGAGAGAGGGAGAGAGGGAGAGAGAAAGAGAAAGAGAGACAGACAGAAAGAGACAGAGAGTCAGAGAGAGAGACACAGAGAGAGAGATACAGAGAGAAATAGAGAGAGACAGAGAGAGAAACAGAAAGAGAGGAGGGAGAGAGAGACAGACAGAGACAGAGACAAAGAGAGGTATGGGAAGAGAGAGAGAGAGAGAGGGAGAGAGGGGGAGAGAGACAGACAGAGAGAGGGATGGGAAGAGAGAGAGAGGAAGAGACAGAGACAGAGAGAGGGGGAGAGAGAGAGCGAGTGAGCTGTGTGATGAAAACAGAAGCCTGGGAGCCGAGCCAGCCTCTGAGGGTGAGGGTGGGACCCTTTTCCCGCCTATATGCACACCCAGGGCCATCGAAGCCTCCCGATAGCCAGTAACTCAGTTTGCACCTCCAAGGGTGGAAGCTGGCCAGGTTGTTTAATTAGCCAAGGGATTTGGGAAACATTATTTATGTTTTCCGAGCTTCAGATTCACCCTCTGTGGATGAGAGTAATGAGTGCAGAATTGTGAGGAGTTAAAGACACAAATACCAAAAGCCTTGAACTCTGCTAAAATTCAATGTGTTATCAGCAAATGGGAATGATTATTATTTTTAGTTGCCAAATACAACAGATAGAGAAAAAAAAAAGAATGTTTTTAATCAATTGCTAAACACATTTTTCAAGGCAAAGTGAATATTCTAGTTTTTAAAGATTAGCTAAAATGGGGATTATTTTTATAAGAATGTCCCAATTTTAAATGTTTACAAATAATTAAAATGTGCGCTCTCTCCCTCTCTCTCTCTCTCTCACACACACACATGCACACACACATGCACACACTTGCACACACACGCACACACATACGCACACGCACACACACATGCACACACACACATACACACACACACACACACACACACACACACACACACACACACACACGTGGAAGAGGAGGCTCCCGGCTATGCTTGGTCCTTTCAGCCCTTTGCAGGAGAGCTTGTGAGTTTGATAGTTGTGGACAGCCTGCCATCCAGATGTGGGGCAGATAACCATCTTCTGAAGTGATGGGTACCGTTTCTTCCCTGTCCTGCTAAGATGGTGCCAGATTTTCCCACACTAAAGGCCTCAGATCTGATGGGGTTGGCGAGACGACTTAGCTGCTGTCGGTACTTGCCACCACAGGCTGATGACCTGCGTTCCATCAGAACCCACATGTCAAAGGAGAGAACCAATGACCTTACGTTATCATCTATCCCGTAGTCGCGTGCTTCGGCACACACCCACGTATGCATATGCACATGATAAGTAGATGTTAAAAATATTGAAATAAGACAAAACAAAGGCTTCTGATTGTAGCCCTTCCCAGCTGCACTGAATGAATCCTTCTGCACAGATTTTCGTCTTTATTTTAAAATTCATATTTTGTTCATTGTGGATTTTTACAATACTTTTGTTTTGTTTTGTTTTTGAGCACTGCATCCATTACCTTGGTTACTGATTTTTTGGTATCGTGTCAAGTTTGTGCCCTAGATCCCAGCCCTTGTGTCCTGGACTAATGGGCTAACCCTGCGGCAGGCTGTCTGAGGAGGCCAGTCCAGCCTCCCCGCGGCTTCTCACAGCTGCCAGAGGGGTGGCAGTAACTCCCCCGAAGCAGGTAGGTGCTTGCAGAATGCAGACCGATTTTCGTAGCCAAAGCAAACAGTCTCCAAGAAACAAGTCTACTAGGGGAAGAAGAACGCATTCCAAAGACAGTCAGGAATTATTTCTAGAATATTTATTCTTTTAAGTTCTTGGCATTTCCTTCCCCCCGTCTTTGGTAAGGAATCATAAAGGCTGGCTTCCAGGGGCTCATCTGTCAGTTGCGGCTCTCCCAGCTCACAGACAGCGTTGCCTCTTTGTCCTGCCATGAAAGGCACAGGGAACCCATTCATAGGAGCTCTGCCTTGGAGGAGAAACCATTTTCCCTGAAGTATCTCTGCTCAGGGGCTTTGGAGTAGGGCAGAGCTGGGTGCAAGGCATCTACCTGCCTGCTGCTCACCTCTCTTGGTTCTCCACCCACTCCCAGAATTCCACTGGCTCTTAAACCAAAGGGCAAGGCATGGAGGTTTGGCAGAATAAGTGAGTAGGGGAAAAAATGATTTCTCTGTTTCTTTACGCAACTGAGATAATAAAACTTCATCGATAGGCTAGACATCTTCTCAAGTAGTATGACTAAATGTCAGCCTTCAGGAGGATGGATGAAAAGGGTAGAATGTTCTAGAATGTTCCAGAATACTCGAGAAAAACAACTGAATCAGAGCTCTGTGTGTCAGCACAGAGAAATGTCAAATATATCATTAGACTTGATTCTTTCCAAGGATATTTCCAGGGAAACTGGGGCTGACTTGCTGTCTAAGGATCCTGAGTCGAGGATGGTATCTGAGTTAGTCCCCTCTCCCTTCCTTGGTTCTCTTCCCCCTTCTTCCAGTATCTCTAAGTGCCCTTCCCTGCCTCTCCAGTTCCTCGGTCCCCTTCTCTCCCCAGGACAGGTCACATGTGTCTCTGTGTCTGTGCACCTGTGTGCAAATGCCACGGACCACACTAGGTTTGTGCAGACAATACTCAGGACATTCCATTATTCCATCTCCCTCTCTCCCACTTTAGGACTAGGTAAACTGAGGCTTATAGCACTTGGAAGATGAAGAGAGGCTCTATCAAAGAGCTGAGCTGACGCTCCAGTGCAGGCCAGAATCCAAAATTCAGCCTCTTCCCATGCTTCTCCACACATCTGCACTGGCACCTCCCTCCACCCTCCCACCTCCATCTTGCCTTTTCTTTCCTTACTCGCCAAGACCATCCCATCTGACCCGCCATGGCCGGCATCATCATACTTCATTGTGTGTTCTATGGCTGCCGTCGGTTATGGTTTATCAAATGCTGGAACTTGATTTTCACAAATCCTGTGAAGGAGACGTGGCCAGGCTTAAGCCCAGGGGAACAGTCTGAGAGGTTGAAGGTGCGTTTGCATCCTCACGGGGTCAGCCGCTTTTCTGTCTCAAAATCCAGGGCTCTTTTGGTACACCCCTTAGAGACTTTCCAGTGTCAAAGTCAAGAGTGTGCCAACCGCTGGCACACCTGTGGAAGTGCGTACTGATACTTTGAACGTTAGAGATTTTGTTCACTGTAGATATTTAAAAATGCATTTTTCTTTAAACAAATTCCATTCAAATATTATTGATTTGAGTTCTGAGTTTATGGGGCACCCCGGGCGGTACCCGTTTTGCCTCTTTGTCGCACTCCATCAGCCCTCCTCAGTTTTTACCTACAGCGAGAACCCCTCCTTCGAGGCCAGCCTGTGTGAGCTGCCCGTGGGACTCCCAGCTGCCTGCTTCCTCTGATCCTCGTGCTCAGTGTTCCGTTCAGTCCCCCAGATCTTCCAGGAAGCCTGTCTGATCAGAATGGCCCAGGGAGAGCAGGCGAGTACCTGTGAGAGGCTGTGGGAACAAGACACCACTTGCTTTTCGCCAGAGGGGCCAATGATGCTGTAGCAGACGCCACCCCGCTGCTTTGAGCGAGTTAGCATAACGCAGCCCTTTTCTGGGAAGGGGGACTCTTCAGGACCCAGCTTCCATGGATCCCTCCTCTTTGGCCTTTAGGAAAACAGAAGGAACATTTTGATCAAGGTTTTTCTTAGAAAAACCCTCCGTGGACGTGTTATAGGAAACGAAGCTGGTTTTGTTTCCTTTGATTAATCACAGTGTCCTGTTTCCAAAAGCAAATGTGGCCTTGGATCTTCCGAAAGAGCACAGCCTGTGCTGGGAAGGAGAGGCTTGAAGCAGTCCCCAGGACCCACACAGCCCTGTCCTCTTCAGCCTGTACCTTGCAGGGAGTTCAGGTCACCACCCCCCTTTTTCCTTTGTGTTTGTTAGGAGCAGGAGAGACCTTTCAAGGTGTCTTTACAGTTCCTTGAAAGCTGGAGGGAGAGGCCAGCAGTGAATTATATAACAGCAAAGCCGTTTTAAAGCAACAGTGTCTTCCTATAGGCACGGGGTGTTTCCCCCGGCCAGTGTCTGACTATAAAGGAAAAAAATGTACAAATTCTGTGAAGAGCGTCAAGGAGACCCCACCCCCCCCCCCACCCCGACCAATGCCATCTCCTCTCACTGCTTCCTACTCTTTCACCAGAGAAACACAATCCCCAGGATGATGATGGAGGCGGGAGGGGGGTTGTAACGACAACAATAACAACCAAAACGTCTTCCAAAGCCTTTCTGAGGAAATGCTAGGGGAAAGCTTGTTCGCTAACCTCCGGGGCACAGCATCGTACTTCTGTAAAAAAGAAGAAGGAGAAAAAGCCGGCTAAAGCCCGTGTTTGTTTTCACTTCTGAGTCGGGAAATCTTATAAATAACCAGCCTTGGCTTTTTCTTTTCAGTGGAGCCCCACCCTTTGACTTAAGCTCTGCGTAAACCTCAGCTGCTTTCTCTCATCCGTAGACTAAACACCCCTGGAAGTGTGTCCCATGTCCCAGCCTCTACAGCCCCTGGTTCCCACATTTTTCTTTGTTCCCATTTTAGAGATGAGGAAACTGAGACCCGTAGATTCCATGACTTGCCTGGTATTCTGAGCTAGCCCTTCCCTCTCTCTGGCATCACCCCCTGCCCCCCTCTCACTCCGGGAGCCCATCTCCTGGCCTCTAGATAGTGATTTTCACCTATGGGCAATTTTGCCTTCCAAGGGGATTTTCAGCAACATCTGGAATGTGTGTGTGTGTGTGTGTGTGTGTGTGTGTGTGTGTGTGTGTGTGTGTATGTTCATCCATCTGTCCACCTATCAGTCTGTCTGTGTCGATGTTTCTAAAAGCAAATGTGACCTTGGGTCTCCCCCAAGAGGGCAGCCTGTGCTGGGAAGGAGAGGCTTGAAGCAGTTCTCGGGACCCACACAGCCCTGTCCTCAGAGACTAGCTCTTCAGCCTGTACCTTCCAGGGAGTTCAGATACTCCTCCTTTGTGTTTGTCTGCCAGTAGGAGCCTGCTGCTGACATGGTAGTAGACAGAGACCAGGGATGCTCACACAGGACCCCCAATATGCAAATGGACCACCCCAAATGCATGTAGTACGGGTCCTGAGAAGTCTTGGTCCATACTGTGGTAGACAGCGCAATAGCATTGGCTTCTCTCCAAACAGCCAAAGCTGCTGTATTCAATGCCCTCTGGCTATGGTCAAGCGTGTGTGTATGTGTGTGTGTGTGTGTGTGTGTGTGTGTGTGTGTGTGTGTCCCACCAAGTTTGCTCCAGGGACACACAGCAAGCTCCTCAGCTGGATCTGCTGTTTTATAATTTATAGTCACAGGGCGTCTGTCTTCATTTAGCAGCAAGCGGGCTGGCATCCGCCCTGCCAGGGAGGAAGCAGTTCCGAAGAGGCCCGCAGCCCCGGGCCAGCTGACAGCCCATGGTATTTGGGGATGGCTGGTGCTCAGAGGCACCTGGGAATAGGCCCGGCCTAGATGGCGCTGAGCACGCGGTACCCCTTTAGACCCATCCGTCAGCAGCAGGCCTTGCCAGAGGATGGCCTATTGAACATTTCCAGGAATAGCCCTGCCAAAGCCTGACAACTGCTTTCTTGGAAATAGACTCAATAAGGATGGCTGTCCTCCAGCAGGCTGAGCAGAAAGCCTGGCCTGGACCACACTGCCAAGAAATGGCAACGCCTAGAGGCAGGCTTCCTCAGGACCTTGGGAATGGGGTCTGTTCATGTGGGGCTTCTTGTGGGACTTCCAGCAGTTCCTGGAGTCACTCAGGATGGAAGGAGATGCGGGGTGGCCTCGGAGCTCTTGGTTCTGATTCCTTCAGATGACTCGGTGTCCTCCACGTGCCGAAGCTGTTTGTTCAGATAGCAGGAAAGTGTGGCAGGCTGGGTAGCGGGTCTTGTCAGCAGTGACCTCACATCACCGGGCAGTGTTCGCCACCAGCACACCTTCTCTTGTATTTCACTCCCGAGGACACCCAAAGGAGCCCCAGCAAGAGGAATTCTTTCTTTCCTGTCCCCATACTTCTCATTCTGAGAAGATACCAAATACAAGACAAAAAAATGAAAGAAAAAGCTTATAATTTAATTGCCTCACCCCAACTGGAGGCAAAATTAGCCTTTTCTTCCATGAAGGCCTGATATGCCTCTTGGCATTTCAACCTCCCTTGACCTCTGGGATGGTTCAGGAGGGCCACATGTGACATTGGATTGAAAGAGCTCCCTATAGACCCAGGCATGGGTGTCATGCACAAACAAGAGACCCAAAACTCTCTGGAACATTTGGGAAATGTTGTTTAATCCTGTCTTTCAGATTATGAGAGAATTACAAAGTCTATGGTAGAGCATCCTTTTATTTTGAAGAACCGCAAGAAAACACTTGAGACCTACACAGAGCTACTGTGAGCTTGGGCTCACACTGCTAGATACTGTTGGATTCCCAGTTTGATTTAAATTTCAGATAAGCAAGAAATTACTTTTTGACATATGTCCCAAATACTTGCTGTTTATTCAAAATTCAGATGAACTGGGCATCATTTGTTTGTTAAATCTGGCCATCCGTGTGGGGAGAAAGATTGGCCTGCCTGTTAAATTATGACAGGAAATAGCAACACAGAATCGACAGAAAACCGTTCCAGACAAGGAAGGGGAAGAAAGAGAAAGGAAGAAACAGAGACAGGTAGGGCGGAAGAGAAATAGCCGCTGAGGACAGAGATGGAGGCGAGAGCCTCTCTGGGGGATACGAACGATCTGGGATGTGAGGACGATGTTTGCACAGAGCGCCATCCCTAGGAGATGCCGTGGGGTTGGCTCTGCATCTTCTGCTGTTCTTCTGTCTGGTGAAACTCACAGCAGCTGCTAGAGAGAGCATCTGTGGCTGCATCATCTACGTCCGCATTACCACAGATCAGGGGTTCTTCAAGAGAACTGTAGCTGGAGAGTTTTCTCTCTGGGTCCTGTCAATCCCCGGCAGTCTGACAGCCCACTTATAAAATAAACACACAGACGCTTATATTATTTAAACTCTTCGGTCTAATGGCTCAGGCTTCTTGTTATCTAGTTCTTACATCTTAAATTAACCCATTTCTATTAATCTATACTTTGCCACGTGGCTCGTGGCTTACCGGTACCTTACATCTTCCTTGTCATGGCAGCGGCTGGCAGCGTCTCTTTGTCTCAGCCCTTTACCTCCCCGAACTCTCCTCTCTACCTGTCCCGTCCATACTTTCCACCTGGCCACTGGCCAATCAGTGTTCTATTCATTAACCAATCAGAGCAACACATTTGACATACAGAACATCCCACAGTACTTCCCCTTTTCTTTTTTTCAAGAGAATTCTGGGAACAGGAAGACTGAGTCGAGAGATGCTGCCGGCCACCGCCCTGAGTACCAATATGTAAGATACTGGTAAGCCAGGAGCCATGTGACAAGGTATAGATTTATAGAAATGGGTTGATTTAAGATATAAGAACAGTTAGCAAGAAGCCTGCCATGGCCATACAGTTTGTAAGCAATATAAGTCTCTGTGTTTACTTGGTTGGGTCTGAGCCGCTGCAAGACTGGCGGGTGAGAGAGATTTGTCCTGACCATGGGCCAGGCAGGACCAGAAAAACTCTAACTACAGAGAACCCTACAAATCAGACCAAACCTGAAATGGCAACCCCGTGCTAGGCCAGGTGATCCAGCTGAACTCTGCAGGCCACCAGTTTTCCCTACAATATGGAGAATCATAGCAATGGGTAGGAAGAGCTTCTAGTCTGTCTGGGCTGGCATGATCAGGTCCTTGTTTTCCCTGTAAGAAGAGTGACTTTGAGCGGTAGTCCCTGCTTAGTCTTGGTCTGTGTTCCTCTCCTGACACCCACCGCCTGCCCATACTTTGCTCACTGGAACCCTTTTCACAGACACCCCCCTTTAAGGATCCCTGATAAAAGCCAGTGTGACTTTTTAACTCCTTTTGCCCAATACTGCTCTTTGATGGGGTGAGAGCAAATCTTCGACCCAATCCAGCGGCAGCACAGGCTCCTTTTACCTCTCCCCACCTCTCCCTACACAGCTGGTCTTTTGGAGCGTGTGGATTTTCAAAGACTTGGAACCCAGACAATAAAATGGACTCAGTTGCCACGATTCCGTGGAAGGCGTTTTGTTGTCGAAGATGATTCAGAAACACTCCAGCAGCTTCTGCTTCGGGGTCATCGTCTCGAGGAGCTGAAGTCCTGGCGTCCAACAGCAGCGGCTTCTTGAGTTGCTCGCACCCTTCTCTTTTACCCAGAGATGGAGGTCAGGGTGGCCTAACCCGGAGAGGAAGGCTTGGCAGGCTTCTGAGGGTGGAGATGAGAACTGGGCCTTCTGACAACAAAGCTGCTCAGGCAGAGCCTGCCAGCTGTGTGTGTCCTAAAGGGTTGAAAAGAGGCTGCCTTCGGTTAACCCCTGCCATTTGGATGTGAAACGCCTGCCCTCCCCAGGTCTTTGGGGACTTGCCCTTAAAGGAGATAGGTGGACCTTTAGTCTCTGTTTCTCGCATACTCTCTCTGTGTCCTGCCTCCCCCGCACCCGTGCATGTGTCCTATGTGTGTCTGTGTGTGTGTGTGTGTGTGTGTGTGTGTGTGTGTTAAATATCATCCACTCTTTTTTGTTATGTTTTGACACAAGATCTTTCACTGGCCTAAAACTGGACAAATAGGCTAAACTAGCTGGCCAACAAACCCCAGAGAACCCCTCACTTCTGCTCCCCATTCCTGGGATTGTAAGTATTGACCATCATGTCCAGCTTCTTCACAGAAGAGTCTGCCAGACACTCTACAGGAGACATAGGAAAGCAACTGTTGAAATTGGCCAAGACTAAATGGGACAGTCCTTCAAAATCCCTGCTTCACAGACAAGTCTGTCAGATACTCTAGGCCTGTAGAATGAAGATGGGTGCCCCAACATTGCAGAGGAACCTTGGGTGACTGTCCAGGCCTCCAAATGTCTGTCATTTCTATAGTTTTGGAAGTGGCTTGCACTGTACTTCCTGTTTACTCAGGTAATATTATGTCCTTCTGAGGTCTTTGATGAAGTTAAAGACTAACTAGTTACAGTTATACTTTTCCTTTGTTATAATAGAAAATAAATTAGGTACAAATCTTTGGACTCATCAAGAGAGGATAGATGATGGAATATTTTCTCTAAATTTGCCAAATACTAATAGACTGGACATTATGAATGTAATTCTTACTTGATAATTGCTCTTATTGTATATAATTTTACTGTATTAGAGTTAAAACCTTTCCTTTTTATTTAGACAGAAAAGGGGAAATGTTGTGGATTAATCTTTTTGTACATTATAAAAATGTCACTCTGATTGGTTTAATAAAAATCTGAATGGCCAATGGCTAGGTAAGATTTCCAGGCACAGAGGATGCTGGGAAGAAAAAGGGCAGAGTCATGAGGAGACATGGAGGAAGTATGCAGGAGATGAGATAACAAGCCATGAGCCACGTGGTTAATTAAGTGATAAGAGCTAGTTAGAAACAAGCCTGAGCTATTGGCTGCACTTTCATAATTAATAAGAAATCTCTAATGGTTATTTGGAAGCTGGCTGGCAGGACAGACAAATCTACCTACACCTCCAGCCTTCAGAACTGTGAGAGGCGTTTGGTATTTAAACCACCCAGTGAGGGTGTTCTGTGTTCTGTGTTCTGTTACAGGCCGATAGAGACATCAAGTCACACTGACTCAGGGCTCCACTCTGAGAGCCATTGCTCTGGGAGACAAGCTCCACCTTCTCAATGAGAATTTTTGTTTTCTGTTTGAGTGATGCTGGAACTCAAACCCAGGGCCCTGCACGTACTAAGTTACTTGTATGTAACTCCGCTCCACCTCCAGTTCCCTTCTCATTTTAGACCTTCCCACTCCCCCAGGACAACCTGTCCTAATTCCTGTACATAATAACTACATAAATTGCAAGGCCTAATGCAAAACCACAGGTTCTTGCTCAAAGACCAGAGAAGAAATGGGCATTTACTGAACTGTAAAGACTGTCATTGCAAAAATATTTTACTGTTAAGTTGATAAGCATGATAACATTAAGTAACTGCACATTTTAAATGGAAAAGAAGTATTCTGAGGTCATAGTTTTGGGTAATAAACAACACTTTACATCATTGCGTTGCCATGACAAATTACAAGATGTTTCAGGCTTCTTTCCTTGCATATTCATTCAAATGGCAAAGTTGGTGCTTTTAGCAAATTAATTTTCAAATGACATCATAGAAAGCAATGCCAGTGGCTGTTGACAAAGGGAAAATCAAACACTTTCAGATAAATTTAACTTTGATAATAAAATCTAATACAGGTGTTGCTGAAACAGGTTTTATGATTCCACAGGCTGATGACGTCAGGGTAGTTCTGAAAAATTACTTGAAATATGAATTATAGTAAACCTAGCATGTGAAACTATTTTTTTTGGAAAGATTTAGCTCTTCTTACAGTTCAGCTTCAATTATTTCAGTATTAATTGTTACGTTTTCTGACAGATCCTGGGACTTGGGGTCTTCATGGTCTTTATATAACTTTATATAATCTAGGATGTCTTCTTAAGTCTCGTTGGCTGTATCTTCAGGCACAAGGGGGATTAATTTGAAGGTCATTTAGTCAATGACTGCCAGTTCATTTGAAACTCTGTATGAAGTTAGTGTTTCATTTTGCCCTAATAGAATTCTCTCCATTTAAATTCTATTTCTAAGCCTGTAGAAATGTGCTTTGTGATGTGCCTGCCATCAGCTCTCAAAACTAGACAATTGAAAATAACCGAGACAGTCTCACTATGTAGCTCAGACTATAGGTAAACGCATGATCCTCCTGCCTCGACTAAGTGAGTCCTGGGGTTATGGGTGTATACTGAAACATTCCTAGTGTCCCCCCCCCTTTTTTTTTCACAGAACTGTGCCTGTGAACACTCTTATTTTATAGCAATTTACTGAGGAATTTTCTACCTGGGTGTCAGCAGTCACTGGCCTTAGTGTTGACTGGAGAGTTAGTGTTTGTAGATGCCAGAGGGAAAGTCATAAATGTGAAGACCAGCTGTGCCCATCATGTGCCCTCAGAGGATGCCTTCCTCTCGCCCACAGCTGTTGCTGCTGCTGCCCCTACATCTGCCACTCTGCCTGTTACAATCACCTTAGACTCAGGGGCCGCTTGTTTATCTTCCAGCTTACACGTGGATACTATTCCCTGAGCCAGCTACCGGTCACTGCCCATAATTATACGTACAAGCTGAGCTTGCGTGTGTGTAGTAGCTTTCTGTTATTGTGACAAAATGTCTCCAGTGATTCATTTATGAAGACAGAAAAGTTTGTTTCAACCCCCCATGTGGAGTTTCTTCCCCAGAACGGGTTGGCCCCATTCCTTTGGACCTGTGGTAAGATGGCCTATAATAGTGGGAGTGAATGTATTTTAGCATACACTAGCCACAGTAAAGCATTTACTCCAGTCAGGAAAGTTTGACGTACCCCACCTCTCTCTGGGTGGGGATGTGACAAGAAAACATTAAAGACCGTGCTCTTGGCCAGTTTCCAGAGTGTAGACTCCAACAGCATCATTACAGTCCTCACACTGCACCTTAGATCACCGGGCCCATTCGCCCCACAACAGTACGGCATCATTCAGCTTGGCCAGTGTCTCCTCATTTCCCTGCTCCTCTGGTAACCACGAGTCTTTGCTCTTTCCTCTGCCTGTCTTGTTTTTACTGAGACATCACTGTCCGCTTGTTGCCTAACACCTGTCTGTGGCTGTTTGTGTTACAGCGGTAGGGCGGAGTAGGAGGATGAGGAGTGTTTGGCTCCAGAGGCCTACACCACTTGCTGACTGGAATTTTATATAGTAGGCTTGCTGACAGCTGTTCTAGACTACAAACCCCACAAAGGCAGCGATCAAATCTGTTTACTTCACGACTCTGTTCTCCAGGCCTAGAGCAGTGCCTGGCATGAAGAGCATGCTCAGTGAAGCCTTGTTGAAGAAAAAAAAAATAGGAAAATTAACTATGTAATCACACTAATGTTTTTGAAGTAATTAAATTTCTTTTTTTTTTTTAACTTGGGAAATCTTTTATTTATTTATTTTTTACAACTTTATTTATTTATTTGTTTGTTTGTTTATTTTTTGAGTAGAACCAAAACTTATTCTAAGCCACAGTCATCCTAGGGTCCCCCCTGCCATATAGCCTCCCTGGTTCTGTGGGTTGCAGTCTGATTGTTCTTTGCTTTATATCTAGAATCCACTTATGAGTGAGTACATACCATGTTTGTCCTTCTGGGTTTGGGTTACCTCACTCAGGATGATATTTTCTAGTTCCATCCATTTGCCTGCAAATTTCATGCTGTCATTGTTTTTCTCTGCTGAGTAGTACTCCATTGTGTATATGTACCACATTTTCTTAATCCATTCTTCGGTTGATGGGCATCTAGGCTGTTTCCAGGCTCTGGCTATTACAAATAGTGCTGCTATGAACATAGTTGAACATGGTTTTTTTTGTGGTATGATTGAGCATTCCTTGAGTATATGCCCAAGAGTGGTATGGCTGGGTCTTGAGGTAGATCCATTCCCAATTTTCTGAGAAACCACCATACTGATTTCCACAGTGGTTGTACAAGTTTGCATTCCCACCAACAGTGGAGAAGTATTCCCCTTGCTCTGCATCCTCTCCAACATTGACTGTTATTAGTGTTTTTGATCATAACCATTCTGACAGCTATAAGGTGGTATCTCAGAGTCGTTTTGATTTGCATTTCTCTGGTGATTAAGGATGTTGAGCATTTCTTTAAATGTCTTTCAGCCATTTGTGATTCTTCTTTTGAGAATTCTCTGTTTAGCTCTTTAGCCCATTTTTTAATTGGATTGTTCAGTATTTTGATGTCTAGTTTCTTGAGTTCTTTATATACTTTGGAGATCAGTCCTCTGTCAGATGTGGAGTTGGTAAAGGTCTTTTCCCATTCTGTAGGCTGTCTTTTGGTCTTATTGACCATGTCTTTTGCCCTACAAAAGCTTCTTAGTTTCAAGAGGTCCCATTTATTAATTGTTGTGCTCAGTGTTTGTGCTGCTGGTATTATATTTAGGAAGTGATCTCCTGTGCCAATGCATTCAAGTGTACTTCCTACTTTCTCTTCTATCAAGTTTAGTGTAACTGGATTTATGTTGAGGTCTTTTTTCCACTTGGACTTGAGTTTTGTGCATGGTGACAGATATGGATCTATTTGTAATCTTTTACATATTGACATCCAGTTATGCCAGCACTATTTTTTGAAAATACTTTCTTTTTACCAATGTATAGTTTTGGCTCTTTTGTCAAATATCAGGTGTTCATATGTGCGTGGATTAATGTCAGGGTCTTCAATTCAATTCCATTTGTCTGTATTTCGGTTTTTATACCAGTACCAAGCTGTTTTTATTACTATAGCTTTATAGTAGAGCTTTAGGTCAGGAACTCCTAGTGGACCAAGACTAACAATTAGAACAAGAGAGGCACCTTCAGACACAGATACCACCTATACTGAGCAGAAGAAGAGATGAGTAGATGCCAGTGCAAAAATACAGGCAACAACATAAAGACCTATATGACAACATCAGAACCTAGCAATTCTACACCTGCAAGACCTGAATATACCAAGGCAGAAGAAACAGAAGAAATCAATCCTAAAAATGACTTTAAGAAGATGATAGAGATCCTTAAAGAGGAAATGAAAAACTCCATTAAAGAGGAAATAAAAAATTCTCTTAAAGAAATGGAAAAAAATAAAACCAAATAAAAAATTGGAAGAAATCAAAGAAAGCCAAGAAAAAGTAATTAAACAGGTGAAGAAAACAATTCAAGATTTGAAAATTGAAATTGAGACAATAAAGAAAACACAAATTGAGGGAATGCTGGAAACAGAAATCCTGACTAAACGAACAGGAACTACAGAAGCAAGCATAACCAACTGAATACAAGAGATGGAACAGAGAATCTCTGACACTGAAGACACAATAGAGAAAATAGATTCATCAGTCAAAGAAAACACTAAAGACAAAAAAGTCGTAACACAAAACCTCCAAGAAATTTGGGACACCATGAAAAGACCAAACCTAAGAATAATAGAGATAGAAGAAGGAGAATACCAACTCAAAGGCACAGAAAATATATTCAACAAAATCATAGAAGAAAACTTTCCTAACCTAAAAAAAGAAATACCTATGAAGATACAAGAAGCTTACAGAACACCAAATAGGCTGGATCCAAAAAAAAAAGTCCCCTCGCCACATAGTAATCAAAACACTAAACATACAGAACAAAGAAAAATATTAAGAGTTGCAAAGGAAAAAGACCAAGTAACATATAAAGGCAGACCCATCAGAATAACACCAGACTTCTCAATAGAGACTATGAAAGCTAGAAGGTCCTGGACAGATGTTATATAGACTAAGAGACCACGGATGCCAACCCAGACTATTATACCCAGCAAAACTCTCAATCACCATAGATGGAGTAAACAAAATACTCCATGATAAAACCAGATTTAAACAATACCGATCCACAAATCCAGCCCTACAGAAAGCACTAGAAGGAAAAATCCAACCCAAAGAAGTTAAACACACCCATGAAAACCCGGGAAATAGGTAATCACACACCAACATACACCAAAGAAGGAAAATGCAACACGACCACAAAAAATAACAGGAATTAACAATCACTGATCATTAATATCCATCAATATCAATGGTCTCAATTCATTTATAAAAAGACACAGACTAACAGAATTGATAAGAAAACAGGATCCATCCTTCTGCTGCATACAAGAAACACACCTTAACTTCAAAGACAGACACTACCTCAGAGTAAAGGGCTGGGAAAAGGCTTTCCAAGCAAATGGACCTAAGAAGCAAGCTGATGTAGCTATCCTAATATCTAATAAAATAGACTTCAAACTAAAATTTGATCGAAAGAGATCAGGATGGACATTACATATTTATCACAGGAAAAATCCACCAAGATGAAGTCTCAATTCTGAACATTTATGCCCCCAATACAAAAGCACCCATATTCATAAAAGAAACACTACTAAAGCTTAAAACGCACATCAAACCCCACACATTAGTAGTGGGAGATTTCAACACACCACTCTCACCAAAAGACAGATCTACCAGACTGAAACTTAACAAAGAAATAAAAGACCTAACAGATGTTATGACTCAAATGGACTTAATAGATCTACAGAACATTCTATCCTAACACAAAAGAATATACCTTCTTCTCAGCACCTCATGGAACCTTCTCAAAAATTGACCACATGGCCGGGCAGTGGTGGCGCATGCCTTTAATCCCAGCACTCAGGAGGCAGAGCCAGGAGGATCTCTGTGAGTTCGAGGCCAGCCTGGGCTACCAAGTGAGTTCCAGGAAAGGCGCAAAGCTACACACAGAAACCTTGTCTCGAAAAACCAAAAAAAAAAAAAAAAAAAAAAAAAAAAAAAAAAAAAAAAAAAAAAAATTGACCACATGCTTGGTCACAAAACAAATCTCAACAGATACAAAAACATTGGAATAACATCCTGTATCTTATCAGACCACCATGCATTAAAGTTAGACAACAACAACAAAAATTATAGAAAGCCTACAATCTCATGGAAACTGAATAATGCCCACCTGAAACATCAATGGGTCAAGGAAGAAATAAAGAAAGAAATTAAAGATTTCCTAGAATTCAATGGAAATGAAAGTACAACATACCCAGACTTATGGGACACTATGAAAGCAGTGCTAAGAGGAAAATTCATGGCTCTAAATGCCCACATAAAGAAGATGGAGAAATCTCTTACCAATGAATTAAAAGCACAACTGAAAGCTCTAGAACAAAAAAGAAACAAACTCACCCAGGAGAAATAGACGCCAGGAAATAAATTTCTTAAGATGCCATGTAAATCTTACATTTGACCACACTTTAAAATGCCTGTATAAAAAGGATGTTTAGACTTTCTTTCCTGTGAAATTGACTTTTTAGGAAAGTGGTAGGTGTTTGTCCTGTGGCTTCACATATACTCTGGCACATTGTCCCTGCCCCAGTCTGAAGAGGCTGTTCATGGAACACATGTCATCATCATTCCATATTGAGCAGACCTGGGGCCAGGTGTGAGGATTGAGATGACAATGATTCTGCCACATCTGGCCCATCAGAACCAACAGAATTGGCAAGCCAAAGGGAAACAGACTCGCAGATCTTTACCACACAAGTACAGATCCATAACGACCTGAGAAAGGGCGTCGAATGGGAAGGAAAAGTCCTGGAAGGAGTGTGCTATGGGTGTTCCGAGCCAGCACATATTCCTCTTGACTTACAGGTGTAGAGAAAGCTGCTGGTCTCAGATCCCAGATAAGGCTCAGAAAGGTAGTGCTCTGTAAAAGGAGTGTTACCAACCCTGCGTTACAGAATTCTTATCATGGAGAACTGATAAAGCCTGAAGAATGGACCAAGGGACTCACAGTGGATTAGAAGGAATTAAAGAATGGTGTGATCTAAAGCACATATACTCAGCACTTGAGAAAGAGCAGATATAGTAGAGATTATGAATCCTCTGTAGACAATGGTGTAGGAGCTCTCCAATTTGGAAAAACATGATGTACTCAGGACACTTCAATGGGTGTGGGGAGGGAGCAGATTTTTCAATAGGAAAATACACACATGCAGAAAGTTAGGCAAGAAAATGATCTCAAGTGCCACATACTCAGGTCTTATGAAGAACTAGAGCCCTACTCAGGTCACTTGACCATCCTCTTGGGCTTCAGCCATATTGGATGTCTTTGGCTTGTGACAACTGCTTTGGCCAGCACAACAGCGGTACCTGAAGCAAAATGGTAAGGCCATCATTCCCAGAAGTTGCTGAGGAACCAGTAGGTTCCATTGCTGGGCTGGTGGAGACACTGTGAAATGGGGTTTTCAGGGAGCTCTCCATGAAACTAAGCATGAAGATTGGGTTGTGGGCTGAGGAAGCCTGAGGAGACCTGGTCACCTCCAATCTTACACATCCCATGTGAGTTTATTTATTATATAAGATCAAAAATCAGCTCTAGGTTTTTTTTTTTTTTTTTTGGTTTTTCGAGACAGGATTTCTCTGTGTAGTTTTGTGCCTTTCCTGGAACTCACTTGGTAGTCCAGGCTGGCCTCGAACTCACAGAGATCCACCTGGCTCTGCCTCCCAAGTGCTGGGATTAAAGGCGTGTGCCACCACCGCCCGGCTAGCTCTAGGCTTTTTAAGGCAAAGAAGCCAGAGATTATTTATGACCAAATTTTCCAACAAGTCCCAGAAAGTCGATTCACAGAATAGCCGATGTTATTTTTTTTTATTGTTGTCTCTCATTTCTTAGAGAAACAGTTTTGTGATTGGCCTAAAAGAGAGTTGCTTGTGGTGAGGCTGGGGTTTCTTGACTGCCTTGGGAGCAAAATGCTCTACTGCTGAGGAAAACAAGCAGAACAGCCCAACCCTCCCTGACTCTTTCCAGAACCTTCCGTGGACAACACATGTCATAGAATTGCAGGGCCCGGAGCTTGCAACACATATTCCAGGGATACAGCTCAGTTGTGGGAGCCTCTTTGTGTAAGAGAGAGAGAGAGAGAGAGAGAGAGAGAGAGAGAGAGAGAGAGAGAGAGAGAGAGAGAGAGAGAGGAAACAGAGGTTTTTAAGCTGTTACTTAGAAAATCTACTAATGGAGCAGCTGTCTAAGGGACACACTGACACTTGTTCAAGTCTTTGCTGGGGACAAACAGGAACATCTTCTGCAGCTTACCTAGAGGAACTATATATACTTTTCATTTAACCCTTAAGGGAGAAGCACTTCAACACCCAATAAATCTTCTTCTTAAACTTATTTCAATGGAAAGTAATGAAATAGACATTCGTAAGTGAAAGAAGTAGCCTGTTCTCTGACAGTGCTCCCATATGACCCAAGTTGCAATTTTTATATAATGGTCTTACAACAATTTTTTTATGACTTTTTTTTTTTTAATCTTATGTGCACTGGTGTTTTGCCTGTATGCATGTCTGTGTGGGGATGTTGGGTTCCCTGGAACTGGAGTTACAGACAATAGTGAGCTGCCATGTGGGTGCTAGGAATTGAACCTGGGTCCTCTGGGAGAGCAGCCAGTGCTCTTAACCACTGCGCCATCTCCCCAGCTCCTGTAACAGTCTTCTGACGGCCCTTTGCTCACTGTGCAGACCCATCGGATTGGAATGCTGATGCGGGCACCTGGCATCTGTGTGATCTGGCGAGCTTCCAGAATTCTATAGGCTTCCATTTTGCCATCTGAAAAATAAAGATAATAATAGTATCTATTTAAAGATTAAATGGGAATATATATGGAGTGGCTTGCTCAATGCCTGGCATGCACTGGGACAGCTGTAACTGTTAGGATTATTTATCATGAAAATAAGGGAACTGGGGGTTAGAGAGATGGCTCAGCAGCTAGGAGCATTTGCTGTTCTTAGAAAGGACCTGAGTTCGATTCCTAGCACCCCTGTGGTAGCTCACGACCATCTGTAACTCCAGTTCTAGGGATGCAATGCCATCTTCTGACTTCCTTGGGCACTACATGCTTGTAGTATGCACACACACACACACACACACACACACACACACACACACACACACAAAACCACTTATACACATAAAATTAAAACAATTTAAAATCAGGGTGTTTGGAAATGCTGGTTAGCTAGGAGGAGATGTTAGTGCTGATGTATTCCTAACAGCCGAACCAAGCTCCGACCTCTCCTTTGCACTGTGAAGATGTTTCTGGAGAAAGATGGTGGCAATGTTTACTCAGCAATGTGAACGTACTTAACTCTACTCAAAAGTGGTTTAAAATGCTGAGGTGTGTGTTCTGCATATTTTATAAAATGAGTCAATGAATGAAAATTGAAGTTAGCTTCAAAAACAAATGAACAAAAACCCTTTGGGAGATTTTTTTTTTATTCTCCATGAAGTTTGGCCTTGCTAAAACCTTGGTTAATCACGTTGGTATATCATCGTTTGGGCTATAAAGACCCTTCAAGGTACATGTGCTAAGAGCTGGGTTATTAGCCTCTGGTACCAGTGGGAGGGGGCAGTGGACAGGGAAAGAGGGGCCTGGAAGGGAGGAGGTAGGCTACCAGGGTGGGGTGTGCCCGTGAAGGGGGTATATTGAGACCCTGGCCCCTTTCCTCTCCTCTCACTCGATGGCCACCCTGAGGTGAGCACCCCTTCCCACACACGGTCCTGCAAAGAAGTCCCATTCCCCCACAGGCCCACAGTGATAGAACTAGGCAAGCCCGGCCTGAAACCTCTGAGACTATGAACTAAGGCAAACTTTTCTTCCTTTCAGATTGTTCGACTCGGGTGTTTCCTTACCACACGGAAAGTTGACTGGTGATGGGGAGAGGGGAGGAGAGGATTTGAAGAAGGAAGGCAGGATGGGAGACAGGAGGTGGGACTCGGGGATGGAGGAGGCCTGTTTACCTTTGTGTGGGAGATCAGCTCCCACTTTTCCCCCCAGGGTACTCTTGAGGAGTGAGGGATAAGAGATTTAGATAGAAATATAGAGGTGGAAGGACAGAGGGGAGAGAGACAGAAACACAGAATAGCTCGGGAGGGCCTGGATCATTATCCACCAGCCCCTTCTGTCTCTTCTAAAGGGCTATTTATAGGGTGGAGCAAAGACCTCCCCCTAGCACAGCCAAGTGCAAATCCTTCCAATCACCTGGTAACTATGCACATGGTCAATCCATCCTCTAATGCAGCCCTGCTGGGTGAAGCAAGCTCAGATCTCACTATGAAATCTCTGTGGGCCTCCACACCTTCACTCTCTGTCAGAACAGTGGCTGTGGCTGACCCAGCCTTGCCTGCTTTCTCCTACCAGAGCCATAATGTGCCAGGAACGGTGACTGAGAACTTGAGCTCCAAGGATGAGACTGAATTCTCTAGGTAATTATTTTTTTCCTTTTAATGACTTTTTCTTTCTTGTCTCCCATCTTCTCTGGGTCCACTCTTCATCACAAAAAGGAAGTGCTTCCTCGGTGGTGGCCAAAGAACTTTCCAGAAAAACTTAAGAACATCTTTTCTCATGGCTGATTCCAATTTGCTGGCCCTTGATCATGTTTCCTAAGGAAACCCACACCCTGTGCAGAACCCCCTCCTGCCAAACCAGCCCTTTTGTGTGAAGGGCTTCTAAAGGTGAGTATGTCCTACACTTCTTCACTTTGCCCTAACTCTCCTCAAGGATAGGACAGGGCCCTGGTTGTGGTGGTTGAAAAGTCCAGGACATCCACTTCTCTGATGTATCCTCAGGGAGATCCAAATTGGGAAAGAACACAACCCAGAACCACCTGCTGATTAACCATCTCTTCAGGAAGCCATTGAAGAAGTGAGCTTGACTCACTCGGCAGTGAAATGGAGAAAATGTGGACATCAAAATAAATAATGATGGCTCGGGTTGAGGGATGAAGAGTGTTCTGCTCTCTAGTACCACATAAGCAAGTAGGCGGGGGGTGGGGGTGGGGTGGGGTATGTCTATGATCCCAGCACATGAGAGGCAGAGGCAGGAGGATCAGAAGTTCAAGGTCATCTTCTACTATGTAGTGAGCTTGAAGGTAAGCCTGGGATACATGAGGCTGTCTCAAAAAATTAAATAAATAAATAATGGTAGAAGCACATTATAACCTATTTAAATATAAAGTGGGAAGTCACAAGTCCACATACCTAAATGAATAAGTAGAAAATTCACGCAAACACAAAAAGATATTTATATACTTTTAAACTGCCTCTCCCAATATACTTACTAATTACAAAGAACAATTACAGCTCTGGCAGATGCATCCTTCTGCAAAAAATGGCCAGCTGAGCTTCTGGTCCATCTGACAGGATGTAGCAAGAGGACTCCAGCATCACCTTTGTGCCATCCCTGGCTGAAGATGAATGCCTGGCTGTAGTTATTGATAGGAATTCCAGTCACGCCCCCATGGTCGCACATGCCCCGGTGGGACACTTAGTCATTTCCACCTAGTCATTTCTGGGTCATACATCCTACATAACCCATGCGCTTCATGACCACGTGATCGATGCGCATGTGTGGAGTAGCCATGTGGGCCTGTGTGCGCATGTGCGGGGTGGCCCTTAAAAAAGAGGGCCCCATGTCCCCCCTGCCCTTCTTCCCTCACGTGTCCTTTCAGCAGGCCTGATCACATCTATCCCTTTCTCTTTTCTTTAATAAAACTCTTGTTAGTGGATTCTGTCGTTTCGTGACTTTTCCTCACAGGGTAAGAGTGCCACTAAAAACCATCAGTTATGGGGAACACAGAAAGTCCCACATGGAGGGTTATTTCGCAACATAAGTGGCCTTCAAAAGAGTCAGGAGCACGAAAGACAAAGACCTAGAAACTTTCAAACTGAAGCACAGGAAAAGACAGGAAGCCGACCACAAACAGCTGCATTCCAGATTCCTTAGCCGTGAAGGACATCATTGGGACTGCTGGTGTGCTTTCAGATGGGGTTCAAAGTGTGGGCAGTGGAGACATCACAATGTTGATTTCCTGGTGATGGCTGAAC
Organism: Peromyscus eremicus; assembly: GCF_949786415.1. Lineage (NCBI taxonomy): Eukaryota > Metazoa > Chordata > Mammalia > Rodentia > Cricetidae > Peromyscus > Peromyscus eremicus. The sequence goes on from NC_081434.1 coordinate 32,224,843, forward strand.
TGTGACTTTGTAGGACTCACATACTGAAATGTTCAGGGTGTGGTGTGGATTGTCTCGGCATGGGTGAGTGGGATCACTCAGATCCATGGAAAGAAGGCACAGAGGCATATTAAGACTGAATCTAACCTTTCATGGCTGCAGGGGGGTCCAGCCTCCAAGGATTAAAGCACTTTCCCTTCGCCCTGGGCATTTTTATTTTTCTCAATATTTACAGTGTAGCCAGTTCATTTCATACGCTCAAAACAACCTGAAAGGAGTTCCCAAAATACAAGGCCAAGTGCAAAGTCCTCGATTTCTCAGGTACTGGGTTTCCTGAACCACGTTTTACATAGGCCTTTGATCCTTGGGAGACTCTGAGACAAGATTCACATAGGGCGATAAGAGAAACAAAAGGTATCGGTTAAACAAAGGATGGATTAGGGCTAGATGCTACTCTCTGGAGCCAAGCCAGGCGTAGCTCAGCAGGAATGCAGCCACAGGGGTGACTGGGCATCACAGTAGCAACTTCATATCTGATCAGTTAAGAAAAAAATACTGTGTACTGAGCTCTCGGTTTTTAGCAAGTGTTATTGTGTCTTAAAGTGGGGGGGAAAAAGAGAAGGAAGGAAGCAAGGGAGGAAGAGAGGGAAGGACAGAGGAAGGAAGGAAGGGAAGCAGGAAGGAAGGAAGGAAGGGAGGCAGGAAGGAAGGGAGGAAGGAAGGGAGGAAGGAAGGGAGGGAGGGAGGAAGGAAGGAAGGAAGGAAGGAAGGAAGGAAGGAAGGAAGGAAGAAGGCACCATCATAGTGAGCTTCATTCAGATGTCCTAGCTTCAGGCCTTGGCTTCTTCTTGAACTTGCAGAGCTCCTTTAAAGATTCTTGTAGGAACATGTACCAGTTACGTTTACAGCATCTTAAGGGAGAGGTTTGCTCTGGTGCATGGTATGGAGATACAGCCCATCATGGCAGAAAGGGCGTGGAAGCTAAGTGACTCTGCCTGTGGCAGCAAGAGTTGGTGGTACAGCTTCTTCACCTGCTGGTTAACCAGGAAGCAGAGGTCGAGTCAGAAACAGTATTCAAGGCTACCCTCGGTGACCCATTTCTGCCAGACCAAAGGTTCCACAGCTTCCCTATAGTTCAAACCTTAGTGGAAATGGGTGGGGGCAGAGGAGGGAAAAGGAGGAAGAGGAATTATGAGCACCAGATGAAGGTTTGTACTTAATCTGGTGACTCCACACTTGATATGAAATATCTTTAAGTATGTACATATGCTCCTGTGTATAGAAACTTTTAAAACTGAAGATCATACCATATGTACAGTTCATGACCTTACCTACTTAGTATCTTTTGAAAATTACTTTTTTTTTTTTTTGAGATAGGGTCTCACTATGTAATCCTATTTGACCTAGAGCTTATAATGTAGACGAGGCTGGCCTTGAACTCACAGAGATCTGCCTGCCTCTGCCACCCAAGGGTTGGGACTAAAGGATGTGGTACCACAGCCTGTGCCACATTATCCTAAAGGTTAGTTAATAACTAGCCATCAGTTGTGAATCATAGCAATTTATTTAACTAGCCCCAGCTGTGGTTTGGTGAAACACGCCTGTTCCACCCTCCACCCTCCAGATATTGGCATCTCTTCTTCCTCAATATGAGAGCAAAAAGGGAAACGCCAACAAGATAATCTCTAGGAGACTTTATAGCACTTCCGCTTTCCCACGGACAGAGTTGGGCTCTGAAAAGGAAGTTTGGGGAAATGATAAGAACCACCTTCTGGAACTGGTGAGCTGAATTCACTTTTTCTTTTCTCCTTTTCTTTCTTGATAGTGGAAGACTCTACTGGAGACCGAAATTAGGTACATCATGCATGCTAGGAAAGCACTCTGCACCGAACTACAGCCCCAGCCCTCAAATGAGCTGAGTTCTAATCCCAATTCTCTTCTTCCCAGAAATCTTAGGACGTGGTGCGTGATAGCTCTGTGCCTCAGTTTCTTCATCTGTAATGTAGGGGTGAAATAAAATGTGCCCACTCACAAAGTCATTGAAAGACGGACAAGTTGTAAAGAGTTCATGCAGGGTAAGTGTTCACTGGTGTTAGCCATTGTTAGTATTTTGTATAAATAGGAGGCAACTTTTGAGGTCCAAAGAAAAAGACAGCCAGTACGTCAGCCCCCCTCTCTGAGAGAGGAAAGTCCCCTCTCCTGGCGACAGGAGTAATTATGATGGAAAAAACATTTTGCAAGGTCTGGAGCTGACGTATACGCCTTATGACATTTTAATATCTGAGTAATAGATTCCATTGCCTACAGAGCCATGGCATTTCCATTTATTGCTTTTTCCTCTTCTCTCTCAGACCTGGAGTCTACCTCCTGTTGACTCCATTTTTCCTCCAGCCACCAGGCACTGCTTCTGGACAATGCTTGCTACTACGCCAGGGCTTACTCAGGCAAGGGGGCCCGGCAAGGCACCCTGCATTCTTTAAAGAGATGCCAAGAGGCCCTTATCTGCCCTCTATCCTTACGTTTTTTTTTCCCAGTGATATGCCCAAATGATGTTGGGTATAACTTTAAGATCATTCTGTGTCAACCCTTCATAATGCTGTGATTGTGACTATAACGTTAGTGTTCCAGAGCATGGTCCCCCTGACACACTCAGAGACGCCATTCTGTAGGTTTTGATGGTATTTTACTTAAGTAAGCTGAGGAAGCAAACTTCTCCATGGGAGAACTTGATTAGAAGATGAGGGGACTGGGCGTAACACAGTTTCAGGGTTCCTAAGGCTTCAACGAAACACCACTACCAAAAGCAAGTTGGAGAGGAAAGGCTTTATTTGGCTTATACATCCGCATCACTGTTCATCATCCAAGGAACAGGGCAGGACCTCAAACAGGGCAGCAACCTGGCATGCAGAGGCTATGGGGGGAATGCTGCTTACTGGCTTGCTTCCCATGGTTTGCTCAGCCTGATTTCTTTTAGAACCCAGGACCACCAGCTCTGGGATGGCACCACTCGTAATGGGTTAGGCCCTCCCCCACCAATCATTAATTAAGAAATGCTCTATAGGCTTGCTAACAGCTCTATCTTCTGGAGGCATTTTCTTAATTGAGGTTCCCTTCTCTCAGGCGACTTTAGCTTGTGTCACGTTGACATAAAACTAGCCACCACAAACGCCTATGACACACTTGCTGGGAATCTCACAGTATGACTCAAGGCTGAGTGAGGGTGTGGGCAGGCTTCCTTTAAAATGTGGGTCATTATTCCCCTGATCCCAGTATATCTCCATTATGCAACTCTAACTGATCTCATTCTCTTCCCCCATTTCCAAGCCTTGGGTCTCTGTACTCCTCTGCCCTGAATCCCTTCTGTCCATCTTTCAGACCTGGCAAGACATGGCAGAGACATAGCAAAGGAGCATCTTCATCCAAGGAGCATCCTCATCCAAGGAGCATCCTCGTCCAAGGAGCATCCTCGTCCAACGGTGCAGTGTGAATGTGGGAAAAGGATGCTTGCAGACATTTTTTGGTTTTGTTTCACCTCCAGCTGTGAACATTGGATGGCTACCCAAGGAGCTGTGGAATCTCTCTTTCTTCTTCCACAGGGTCCGCCCTCCCCGGCACTCTTCAGGCCGGGTTTAATCACCATAAGCTTCACGTGGCAGAGGAAAATAAACTCACATCCAAGTTTCTGATTCAGTCCCGGGGGAATACAGCCATCTGCAAGCACACCTTCAGTGTCAAGGTCGCTGCTTATCTTATCAGTAAAAATGCCATAAAACTGCGGGGCAAACCTTGACTCATAGTCAAAAATAGTCCCCATAACCTGGAGGGGTGGCTTTCTTTATGCCTTGAGACCAAAGATGAAAGTAATCATTTCTGTTCCAGGAAAGCAGATGATGCTCAGGCAAGCAGTGAGGATGAGGAGCAGCTAAACTTCTGCTAAGCATGGCGGGGATATATCAAGGAAAGAGACAAATCAGAGGGAGCTATGGGGGCCGGTTTCCATACAGGCAAGTGACCGGCCAGCCCCAACTCCTTCCAGGATCCAGAGTCAGAGAGGACAAGTCATGTGGCAGTTCACTTGTTTCTAGAATTCCACAGAATCTTCCAGGGTGGTTTCTGATATTCGGCACAGCTTTGAAATTTGGAATCATCTCCATCACAGAAAGACAGGCTATTTTTTTTTTTTCTTTTCAATGTTGGGGACCAAACTAAGAACCTTGTACCTGTTAGGCAAGCACTCTATCAGTGAGTTACGTCCTCAGATCCCTGCCTCCATTGTCTTTTCTTCTCCGCTATTAAAATGTACAAATAAAAATAGTTTTCCCATAATTAACAAAAACTGTCACTTAATACATGCATACACATAGGAAGAAATGAAGAGATTAAGGTGAATTTGTGATTTTCCCGAAAAGCACCAGCTTCACTTCTTCCCGAGCTGGTCCCTTTTTTCTAGATACCATTTCTCTAAATTATAAGGTTTTAAATGTCCTAATGGTTAGCTCCACATTGATTTAAAAAAAAATGCTATAAGACTTTTGTGGTTTATTATATTTATTCTTTATACACGGACTTCTTGTTAAAGTGAGTTTCACCTTCTCTCTTCTCCAAGCTCCTCTCCCCTTCACATTACCTTCTGTGAGTGGATTTTTATAATACCCTACCATGGAGTTTCTACTGATCTTATCGTGTATTATTCTCTGAAACCATTTTCTGCTAACTTAGAAAAATCAATACCGAGGGGAGGAGCAAGATAAGAGGTGTGGTGCCGCATGCCCATAGTCCCAGCTCTTGTAAAGCTGAGGCTGGAGAATCATGGCTTGAGGCCAGGCTAGGCTACATAACAAGTTCCGGACCAGCCTGGGCTACAGGGCAAGACTCTCAAAAAACAAAACAAACAAACAGACAAAACACACATACATACAAAGGGAAAAATGAAAACAGGAAGCTTGTCCCCTGTCATTTAGACATGGAGGTCACAATAAAATGATGTTTGTGTTTGTTCACCTATGTGCCGGCCCCTGGGAGGTGGGAAAGATTGTACGCGATTATCTACCTGCTTACAGGGGAGCACTGCAATGGTGAGATTGTCCTCAGAACAGAGGGCATGGTTGCTTAAATCCAGGTAAACCGATCATTCCTCTCTGAGAAAGAGGATAGACAAAGCTCTCCTCCTTCATACATGTCCTAAGTGGTGTGTGTTGCTACAGAAAGTCAGGGCTGGAACAGGGAGACTAAAGCACACCCGAGCCTAGGTCAGTTTCTCCACGTTGGTCTTACTGGGAGTCACCTGGCTCTCTGTGTCTCAGGCTCCAAACGGAACAGTACTTGGTGGGGCTGATGGTCACACACACAAACTAATTTGATGTCATCAGCCACCTGTGTGCCCATGATTCACCTGTATGGAAGGCTCGCTGCCTCGGCTGGGATTTTTGTTTGTCCTTTTAAAAAATATTTTATTAATGTTTGAGATTATACTCGATTTGAGTTTTCAAGTCCCAAATGGCTTGAAAGGTAATGCCCTTCCTAAGCCGGGTTGGGCTATTCCCTTGGACACACACTTGCTTTTCTTTAGCTGTATTCCTTCTGAGAACTGGCACTGTCACGTGTCCCACTGAGTCTTGGGAACTGATGAGGAGCAGGTGGCAAGGGTAATCAAAGGGGCAAATTCCACATTCTGGGCCTCAGTTGCAAACTCCAGTCTTCAAAGATTGCACTGTAAAGACTTTCTGTGACCCATTCTGCAGTCACGATGCAGTTAGCATCTGCAGGGTGCTTCTCCATGCATCCGTGGCTGTGCTGAAATTTTGCATTCCCTTTTCCCTTTCATCTTGGCATCACCCTGGCATTGATACTCTTTTTGCTAGCTGGAAATGATAAACTTGTGAGTGGTAAATTGTTCAAGCCGAGTCAGCTCGTTCCTGGGAGAGCCAAGGTCAGCACGCAGAGCACTCAAAACCCGGGCCGTTCTTTTCTTCCGTCTCGCTAGCAGAATTAGAGTTTTGGCTTGATACTTGGTCATTAACCTGTGAAATAGAATTTGGATAAAAACACTGTTTAGTTGAGTCATATGTTTATGTTTTGAATGAAACGTAGTCAAATCGGTTTCCTGTGCAGGCACTCACAAAGGGAAGTTTTGAACTTCCTCTGATCTGACAGGCATGCAAATAGCAATATTGGTGGCTTTAAAATAATTTGAATGACAATAATTAGTGAAAGAAAAAAGTGATGGATTTCCTCCTTAAAGTGTTTTATTGTATTTATTTATTGGTGGGGGCATGCCAGGGTGCTCATGTGGAAGTCAGAGGACAACTTGTAGGAGTTGGTTCTCTCCTTCGACCATGTGGGTCCTGGAGATCTCAAACTCAGGGCACCTGGCGTGCGTGGTAAGTGCCTTTACCCACTGAGCCATCCCACCAGTGCAAAAGTAATTAATTAATGATTGAATATTGTGAGTTTATCCTAAGTTACCATTATGTTGCATTATTTTATGATGCTCATAGATTTCCTATTATTGTTGCTACCATATACATATATGTAGGATAGAATGTCAGATATACATGTACATATTCTATACAATATTTACTTTGAAAGATATTTGAATTTCCAAAAGCACATAGTATTTTTCAAGGATATCTTTCAGTCATGTCCATGACCCATCTTAGAGAGTTTGGCCAGGACCCTGCTGTCCGCTATCACTCCATCCTCGTAGTCAACTGTGGCCATAAAAGGGTGCATCTTAAGGGAGAGTTAGAAAAGATCCAAGTTTATTCAAGCCCCACAGCTTGGGAATATAGAGGAGCTGCTGCTAACACTCCAAATGGGGGCTCAGGAGCAGGAAGGGTTATGTAGGGCGGGCAGAAGGCGGCACAGGGTGGAAGCCACAGGGTGGATCTCGGTCCTCTTCTCTGAAACACAGCAGTGACCTATCCCCTGGGGCCGGCTCTTGCAATTCTCCTTTTGAATCGCTGTGCCCTGTGTTGGTTGAGACAGAGAGCCCAACAATGAGTTTCTATGAATCTGAAGGAAAACTTAGCTGTAAACATCTTACCCATCTTCCTGGGACTTTTCTTCAGAATTCAGAAGGGGAAGGAATAAAGAGAGGAGAAGGGCCGCAGGGAGGAAGCAAAGGAAATCCGGAAGGCGTGGCCCCTGGTGAAACTGGCCCTGGTAGCAGCCCCAATGAGGGGAGCAGCTTTGTTTTCCAAGAGGGGCGTGTGTGTGTGTGTGTGTGTGTGTGTGTGTGTGTGTGTGTGCATGTGTATATGTGAGTGTGTATATATGTGTTCATGTGAGAGTGTGTGTGTATGTGTGTGTGTGTGTGTGTGTGCATGTGAGCATGTGTATATGTGAGTGTGTATATATGTGTTCATGTGAGAGTGTGTGTGTCTATGTGTGTGCATGTGAGCATGTGTATATGTGAGTGTGTGTATATGTGTTTGTGTGAGAGTGTGTGTGTATGTGTGTACGTGAGTCTGTGTGTATGTGAGTCTGTGTGTATATGTGTGCATATGAGTGTGTATATAGTGAGTGTGTGTATGTATGTGTGTATATGTGAGAGTGTAGAGTGTGTGTATGTGAGTGTCTGTGTGTGTGAGAATGTGTGTATGTGAGTGTATGTAGGTGTATGTGTATGTAAGAGTGTGTGTATGTGTTTGTGTGAGAGTGTGTATGTCTGTGTGTATGTGACTGTGTGTACATGAGTCTGTGTGTATGTGTGTGAGAGTGTGTGTATGTGTGTATGTGAGCGTCTGTATGTATGTGAGTGTCTGTGTATATGTGTGTTTGTGTATGTGAGTGTCTATGTGTATGTGATGTATGTATGTGAGTTTGTGTTTATGTAAGAGTGCATATATGTGTATGTGAGTGTGTGTGTGTGTGTGTGTGTGTGTGTGTGTGTGTGTGAGTTTCTTCTTCAGCTCTGCTGCCCAAGCTTACTCATCTGGACGCAAACACAGAAGCTTTCTGGCCTCCAGACTTGACCTTCTGAGCTCAGACCAAAGAAGAATCAAGTCATCTTACAGCTGCTCACACTCACTGTGGAGATGGAGGCAAAGGGGAAGAATTTCCCTTGAGGGAGATGATTTCCTGGAGAGAAATACACTTCCTAAAAGCAACGTAAGCATGATTTATGCACCACCCCACAGCCAGGCTCCTTTTCTTTCTCTCCAACTCTGAAACACAGGCTGGAGGTTCTTGTTTATCTTCCATCCCAGAAGGAGACCGAATCCTTGGAGGAGGACTTGGTATTATGCCAGGATCTGAATTAGAAACCACAGCCTTGAGATGATGCCAACTGGGCCAATTAAGAAGGTGTTGACGATGCTTCTCAGGAAGGAGTTTCTAGATATTTTAACTTTGATGGAAAAGTTTAAGCTTCTAAAAATCCCCCAAGAACTTCATATTTTCCAGGGAATAGTGCCTGGGCTCTTAAGAGCTTCCAAGAAAATGGGATTCTCAGAAGGCCTTTCGACCTTCATGCTCACTGGTCCAATCGGGAGATGTATGGAAAAACAAAGCAAAAAAAACTGTGCCTTCTCACACATCCTGAGAGAGTTCAGATCAGTTAAGTCTTTAAGAAGTTTTCTGCAAATTAGGACAGTGCCCCGGCTTTGGGAAATGTGCCCACCTCCCATCCTCGCCACTTTTAGCTTCTGGATATGGCAGGGCTGGCCAGCAACAATGCCAGCATAAGGGGCTAGGATTAGCACTTTCTCCACCTGGGATTCCCTCAGAGTCCTGGCACACTTAATAATCTTCTTCAAAACTGGCATAAACTGGTTATTACAATCCAAAGTGTAAGGGCCCGTCAACCACGTGATCTTATGGCAAACCCCCCACAAGGTAGCCCTCACGTCTGTCTGTAGGTCTGTCTGTAGATGAGAAAGCTAAGACTCAGAGGAACCAAGAAATTCATTGGAAGTTCTGTTGCAGCTGTGACTCAGGCAGACTCAGACTTGCATATTCAAATCCACACTCAGGAATTCCTAAGAATAGGTGAGACCTCGGTCTTGGCCAGGGTGATGTGGAGAGTCCTGCTGCTCCCAGCATTAACCTTTTAGCTACTGGACCCTGCAATAGAGGTCTGGCTCTGGTGGGAAGGGATTCCAGCAAATAGCTCCAGACAGTGGAAGAAGAAATGGTGAAAACCAGCAAAGAAATGTAATCAGTGTGTCTATGCAAGCAAGGCAACGGAGCGCAGCACCCTTCACTCTGTTCCCAGGAACACTGACGTGAGCTCCCAGGTTATAGAAGGACAGAAGGGTGACGGAAAAAAAAAAATTCACATCTTCAATCCCAGTCGAATGATGGTTCCATGGATCGTTATCTCCGCACTGGTTAGGCAGGGCTTGGTTGCAAGAAGAAAGTCATTGCTTCCCGGATGGTAGATTTGAGTCTGGTCGCAAGATGTACTGAAGTCTGAGGTAAGTGCAAAAGAGAACCACTCAAAGCAAAGGTGGCGTATGCAAAATGGAGCCCGAGAGGCCAAGGTTTTGTGCTCTTGGTTATCCACTGGGCATTTGGGGACCGGGTTGGGAAAAGTTGATGCTTTGAGCAGGAGTAGCCTGTAAGCCAGGGGTTCTCAACCTGTGGGTTCTGACCCCTTCACAGAGGTCACCTAAGACCATCAGAAAACACAGGTATTCACGTGACAGTTCCTAACAGTAGCAAAATTACAGTCATGACGTAGCAATGAGGATAATTTTATGGTTGGGTGTCACCACAACATGAGGAACCATATCAAAGGGTCACAGCATTAGGAAGGTTGAGGATCGCGGCTCTAAGTCCTTGTTCCGTGGAGGGGCGGGGGGTCTGGAGCAGCAGGAAGAAAGCATGTGGGGTCTTGAGAAAGCTGCTTTTTATTTAACCTATTATTTCAACAATCTTAGAGCCAGCACAGCCAGCCCGGGCACAAGATGGCCAGGGACTGGAAATGAGTCCCAGTCATAAGTGGATTAAGAGAGGGGGTCAGTTCTGCTTTTGGGGCAGAGTGGAGTCATAACAGGATGGGCCGTTAGGAGTGCTGGGGGAAAGAAGAATGTGATGATGTTGGCGACATGGAGCCGCAGGGCCTACAACTCATTTACTGTAGCCTGTGGGAGGGCGAGGTTTGGAGCTGGGAAGCAAGAAGAGAGAACCGTGATAAATGGGTACAGAAGGACACACAGAGAATGCGCACCTGTAAGACACCTCATCTGGGAAGTTGGACCGTATCAGTTTATGCTTTGGACATATCAATACTTCCAGGTTTTAAAATCCTAAAATATAAATTATTCCACTTTCAAATACAAATGTTAATGGAGTATAGCATGTAGTAGAGACTTGGCTTGTGTTGAGATAAAGCACAGACGCGTCAGCTTGCCTCCCCACTGAGTCAGAGTCACATCCATCCCTTGGTCACTCCATGTGGGCCTTGAATTACAACTACATTTTATCTTCTAACAGTTTTGCAAGAACTGCATCTTTTTTTTTTTTTTAATGCTACACTGCTTAGGCGATTGCCTACCTTCTGCCTCTGTTTTCCCAGGAGTCTTCCCTGGGGCTGGATGTTATTTCTCTTTCTTGGAGATAGGCTGTGGATTTTCGGAGAATTAAATCATCGCTCAGCATCACAGCACAGATTTGCACTGTCTCTGGTACCTCCCTACGCCTGGAGTCCCAATTGCCTCTGCTGACTGAATGCACTGAACTCATTTTATACACCCACATCTGCAAGACGACCACCTGCAGCCAATAGAGAGCCATAAAATGTTGCCATTCCCTCAGGGGTCAGCACTCTAGCCCTGCAAATTCCTTTAGCCCTTCATTCCTGTCCCACATAATCCCAAATCCCCAAGTATCTCAATCTCTTGTTAATGCAGGTTTATTATGAATGGTGTAAGAGCCTCACAAAGTTACAGCAATAAGGGCAAGTGACCAGAAGTCGTATTTACCAGTGCCAAATGTCCAGCTCTCAACACAAATATTTGGAGAATTCTGTTCTGCCCTAATTTGATTGCTTTTGGAGGAGAGCCTCCACAGTGTTTCATATTGTTTATAATCCAAGCGGGACCCATTTCCAGGTCAAGAAGAGATCTGATCAGGTGCCTGTTGGAGTGTGTGTGTATGTATCTGTGTGTGCACAAGAGTGCTGTTCATTTTTAACCAGAGTGATCTAGGTTTATTTCAAAGAGGAAATCAGGTACAATGGAAGAAGCCATTGGCTGGGTGTCATGAGGTTTGAATTCTAGTCTTAACTATGTGTACCCTAAACAACCTGGTTCCTCCACCTTATGTCTCTTCCCATCCTAGACCTTTAGCTATTCTCAGCCTGGGGACTGGCTTAATGGTCTTTCAGAGGTGGCAGCTCTCATTCTCTGTGCTTGAAGCCCATTTCCAGTTAATAATTAAAAGTTAGTAAAGCATCGTTGAAAACTTTCAAGTCCTATGACAACACCAGAGGTGCCAGCAACCCTTAAGTACATTTCTCACTACAATATAACTATTTTCCAATTACTATAATGTTGTTGGTTGTTTTTACTCTTTACTCTTTGGTGTCGGGGGGGGGGGGCCGCCACCCCGTTCCCAAATAAATACACATGGAGACTTAATTCTGACTTATAAATGTCTGGCCCTAGCTTGGCTTATTTCTAGCCAGCTTTTCTTAAATTATCTTGTCTATCTTTTATCTCCGGGCTTTTATCTTTCTCTATTTCTGGATACCCTTTCTTTCCTTCTTACTCTGTGGCTTGCTATGTAGCTGGGTGGCTGGCCCCTGGAATCCTCCTCCTTCTTTTCTTGTTCCTTGATCCTCTCTTTGCCCCTTTTCTCTTTCTATTTATTCTCTCTGCCTGCCAGCCCCACCTGTTTCTCTGTCCTGCCCAGCCATTAGCCATTCAGCTCTTTATTAGACCAATCAGATATTTTAGGCAGACACAGTAACACAGCTTCACAGAGTTGAACAAATGCAACATAAAAGAATGCAACACATCTTTGCATCATTAAACAAATGCCCATAGCATGAACCAATGTAACACATCTTAAATTAATATTCCACAATACTATAAAGTCACTGACAGGTATGGATACATATCTGGTCAACAAGTTCTTTCTGTAAGTTGCTCACTGCTCACTGTATTCTCTAAACAATCCAGAGCAGGTTTCCCTCTGTAACTTTTCACTATCTCTATCCCCCTATCATACCCATGCCTTATAGAGCATACTTGTCTCAAGTCTGTGTCTATACCTCTTAGTGTTCCATCTGATATAAGAGCTTGGACAACATAAGAGCTCAACTATAACCCAAACCAATTTTTAAGTAAGTTGGCTAAATATTGAGAATAACTGTGTCCAAGGGTCATACTTGCTAAAAAGTTCTATAACTTTCTCAAGTAAAATAAAACACATTGAGGAAAGAGCTGACTGGGGTGGTTCCATGGTGTGAGTATGTTCTAGAAGGGTTCACATACCAGAGGAATAGTGTTCACTGTTTCTGTGTTGAGGGTATTGAGATGGTGCCTCAGGAAGAAATTAAGGTAGTTCTCACGAGACTTCTGTTATTCCCTTCAAGGGTGAGAGGTCCTAAAAGGGTGAGCCTGATGTTTCTCTTGGTCCCTGACTTTTTGTCTCATCCTCTCATCTCTCTCATCTTCCAACATGATGTCTTCCATCATGATGTGAAGCAGCCGAGGGAACTCCCACCAGAGGCTGAACCGAGAAGGCCACTCGGTCTTGAACTTTCAGCCTCTAACTCTGTGAGCCAAATAAAACCCCCTTCTTTAAAAAACATGGAGCTTCAGATATTTTGTTGTAACTAACTAAAAATGAACTAATATATGTAGTGTGCTTAATTAAGTCTTAATAAGTCTACATTAGTTGCAGAAAGGAATCCTTATTGAAGAGAAAGTGAGCCGAGAAGCCTCTGCAAGACCCCCAAGTCTGCAAAGCCTTAGGGAAATTGCCAGAAGAGAGGATGGAATGGTTCACAGGGACGCTGAGTAGCAATGGGACAGAAGACCCGTTTCTCTCCTTGTCTAACAGTTACAGGATTTTAGAAGGCGACATTTAAAGGTCTTTTGTCGTAGGATGCAATGGTTTCTAAGTTCTTAAAGGTGATTGCTGTAGAGGGCACGAAGGCATCGGCCCTGCTGTGTTCCTGTAAATCACTTTTCATTTCCTCTAATGCCCTTCCCAGGCATCTGCTCCTTTGTGGTTCTAGGCAGAGAGAATGACGAACAGTTCAATGGCTGCTTAATAGCGACTCAGATCCGCTGTCAAAGCAGGGTGAGGATCAGAGCTTTTCAGAGGCAAGCGGCAAGCTGATCAAAGGAAATCTTTATCATGTGCCTTATGGGGTGTGACTTTCAACACCAGAAAACAGGCCTTTGGAGTCCATGTATTTATCATTTAAATGTGTCTTATTTCTAGGGAAACAAGGTCCTTGGGCCCCCAGTCCACATTTTTGCCAGGAAATGGGTAGGTAATAGGCCTGTGAGCTTCCTTTTCTCCTCTAATGAGACTTGTGTGTTAGAATAGTGCGCTTGTGGTGTGCCAGATGTGTGCTGAACACTTCAGATACAGAAGGGGGTGAGGCCCCAGCCCTCCTGGAGACTGCAGGGAAGCCAGGCAGTTATGGAACGTGCCTCAACCTGTACTGCTGACCCTGAGAGAGGGGCGCAGACCCAGCTTCCACATACAGGAAGGCCTGTGGGGTGAGGGTGGGGGCAGGGCAGCAGTGTGTGTGGTTCCTAGGGGAAATGAAAGCTGCTCCAGTAAGGTCGGAGTGCAGAATGTAGAGTGACATGCCAAGATGCCAGGACCCAGCGGGAGGCAGCAGTCACATTACACAGGGCCTTGTAAGCCATGCTAGAACTTGTTAAGAAGCATGGGAAATCCCTGGCAGATTCTAGGTAGGAGATGGAGATCAGTGCTCTGCACATGGTAAGAGGAGCCAGTAAAGGCCTCTCTTGCTAGTGATCAGGTGTAGCTGGAAAGTTTCTCTCTGGGTCCCACCAAGCACCCACAGTCCTGCAGCCCATTTGTAAAATAATCACTCAGAAGCTTATATTAATTAAAATTGCTCGGCCATTAGCTCAGGCTTATTATTGACTAGTTCTTACACTTAAATTAACCCATAATTTTTATTTATGTTTAGCCACGTGGCTTGGTACCTTTTCTCAGTTCTGTCTTGCCATCTTGCTTCCTCTGTGTCTGGCTGGCGACTCCTGACTCTTCCCAGCATTCTCTTCTCTGCTTGTCCCACCTATACTTCCTGCCTGGCTACTGGCCAATCAGCACTTTATTTATTAACCAATCATAGCAACACATTCACAGCATACAGAGAGATATCCACAGCAATTAGGGACTGATTTCTCAGCAGGTTTTGAAAGAGTTGCCCAGAGCAGGCTGCTTCGTGAGCTGTGCCCACGTGGTGGGTGTATTGTTGGAACTACTTCCTGCAGAGTGTCACCAGGATGCCTCTACCCTGAGGCAGGTCTTTGGAGGATACTCCATCATCCTTTTCTACTTTCCCCCATTCCTATCTGTTGACGTCACCAGCTCCCAGCAAAGAGCAACCCAGATGCCGGCTTCTTCCCATCTTCCAACATTTTCATCTCATCTTGAGCTAAGTCCGTTTCTCCTGTCCTGGGTGTTGACGGTTGAACTTGAGCACATGTGTAGCGTACATTCCCCCACTGAGCTACATTCCCAGTGATGCAACTGGAGATCTTCAAAGATGACTTGGACTATTTCTTCTTCATCACCTAGGTGCCATTCTCCCTCCGGTTCACTCCCACTGCGGTTGCGTAAAAAACAAGAGCTGACAGCCACTGTGCTGTACATGCCTGCTCTCTCACAGGCCAACAGTGAAGACGAGGCTCATCACTGAGTTTGTGGATTCACAGGGCTTAACTGTTGCCGCTGCTCTGTAGAATGCCATTGCGGTACAGCTTTAAGCAAAGTTTCTGTGAGTTGGACCTAAGGTTGCAGCCAGTCTGCATCCCACATACAAAGCCAGACTATTAAGAACGACTCACGGGCACCCACTGTAGGCAAATGTTAGTGGCTGACTGGAAGACGTTATGCATGACTGAGTGACCACAGCTCACACTGCATCTGCAGACATGAAGTGGAGCCAGACTAAAACTTCAAGACCCCACGAGCCTCAGCAGGAGACACTGTCTCAAAAATCAAGGTGGAGAGTGACCGAGGAATGACCTCTGGCCTCCACACACTTGTGTGGACACACACACACACACACACACACACACACACACACACAAATCTGTACTTACAAAAATGTCCCCTCACTGTACTCAAAAGGGTGATTCTAACTCATATTATAATATGATAATTATTCCTTCTGTCTACAAGGCCACATCTCTTAAAGGTTCTCCTACCATCTCCCCAAGACTTTAACTCATGGTCCAAACTACAAGATCCAAACTACAAGAGAGAGGAGAAAAATAAACTTCCCCTACGTTTTCTTATTCCTAGTGGGGAACAAGGACCCGTAATAAAATTATATTAACAAGAAAAAAATTTCTTGAATTTCTATTAAGATTATAGAGATTGTTTCTCTATAATCTCATATTAATGGAGAAGGTGATAAATCCGCACCAGAACCGGGCATAGTGGCGCATGCTTGCCCACCCAGCAGTTCCACAGGCCAGTCTGGGCTACACACAGTGTGACACTCTACTTGCTGGTTTTATGTCACTTGGACACAGACTAGAGTCATCTGAGAGTCTCAGCTGAGAAAATGTCTCTATAAGATCGGGCTGCAGGCAAGCCTGGAGGGCATTTTCTTAATTAGTGATTGACGTGAGAGGGCCCAGCCCATGGTGGGTGGTGCCATCCCTGGGCTGGTGGTCCTGGGTTCTATAAGAAAGCAGGCTGAGCAAGCCATGAGGAACAAGCCAGTCAGCAGCACCCCTCCATGGCCTCTGCATCAGCTCCTGTCTCCAGCCAGGTTCCTGCCCTCTTTGGGTTCCTCTCCTGACTTCTTTTTTTTTTTTGGTTTTTCCGAGACAGGGTTTCTCTGTGTAGCTTTGCGCCTTTCCTGGGACTCACTTGGTAGCCCAGGCTGGCCTCGAACTCACAGAGATCCGCCTGGCTCTGCCTCCCGAGTGCTGGGATTAAAGGCGTGCGCCACCACCGCCCGGCTCTCCTGACTTCTTTTGATGATGAACAGTGATATGGAAGTGTAAGCCAAATAAATCCTTTCCTCCCCAACTTGCTGTTTTGATCATGGTTTTTCATTACAGCAATAGTAACCCTAAGACAGAGACCTTGTCTCAAATAAAAGAAAAAAAAAAAACCTGCACAAAACTTCTCCCTGCAGAATGCCTCTGCTACAGCTTTCCCCTAAATGGACTCTCCCCCCCACACACACCCTTGTCTACCTTTGTTTTAGGGAACATGGCATTTAAGACTAAAGTCAAAGCTACTGTTTGACATTTACTCAGAATCTTGATGTTATTTCCTGGTTATTTCCCACCTGTACATGAGGTGCACTTTACTCAATTTTTTTTTCTTGCTAATGTAACTTTATTATGGGGCTTTGTTCCCACTAGGAACAAGAAAATGTAGGGGACGTTTATTTTTCTCCTCTCTCTTGTAGTTTGGACCATGAGTTAAAGGCCTAGGGGGATGGTAGGGGAACCTTTAGGAGGTGTGGCTTTTTAGAAAGAAAGTTAGGTCATCAGGGGTGTGCCCTTGAATGGGATAGTGACTCCAGCCCCTTTATGTCTCTCTTTCCCATCCCTGCTCCTAAGAGGTGAGCAGCTTTGCTCTACGACCTGACCCAGCTTGATGCTCATCCAGCCTCTCCATGGGCCTAAAGCCACCTGGCCACCACTGACAGAAACATCTGACTTAGCATCCGAAAGAACCCCTTCATTCTTTTAATGTTGTTGTGTGTGGCACTTTCTCCAAAGAGATGAAGAACCGACACACTCCGCCCATGATGCTCAGAGGCAAGCCCTACATGGGAGCTGCCCCAACAGTACCATGCTCGAGATGCTCATCTTGTTGGAGCAGGGCTGACGTCACTGAGAAAGGCTTGCTGCCTGGTGCACATAGAAACCAGCACTATGAGCCTGGCTTTTGCAAAAAGAAAAGTCTTTATTGTACAGCCGACTGGCGGGAGCTACAAGCTCAGATCTGCTTCCCTGATCTGTTAGAAGTGGAGAGGGGGTGTTGCCAGAGGTAAAAAGAGATACGCTGCTTGTTGGTTGGATGACAAGGTCAAGGCCCATCCCTTTTTTTTTTTTTTTTTTTTTTTTTTTTTTTTTGTAGGGTGTATGTGAAGCTAAGCGCTGCACCAGGGGCTCTGGAGCTCATAAAATCATTGACCAGACAACCTGAGTTCTCATGTCCGTTCCTAAAAAGCTGGCCCCAAACTATATATACCGTTAGCAAAAGCCTGGAGGCTTTGCCTGGAAATCCATTTAAAGTTAAGGCATTTACGTCCATGTGTGTCCAGGCCTCAGCTGCTTTCATTCACGGTGCCCAGTTGTGGTGGCTGTCCCCAGTGGGGACTGTCATCTCTCCACTGGCAGCTGGGCAACACAGAGTGGGTGGAGCTCCCGCTCCTGCCTGCCTGCCTCCAGCCTTCATCTCTTCCTGCCTGAGAGCCCTTTCATGGTTAATTCTTTAAATCCAATCCTTTCATTAGGGAATGAGCTATCATGGGTTTCTTTGTCCTCAAAGACTCGGCATTAGGCTGTGAGGGCCTTCAAACAGAATTTTATTCTCCTTTAAAGATGAAAAAAAAATCGATTCCCTTTTAATAAATTATGAAGAAGGTATTTAGCTAGTCACGTTTAAAATGTATGTTCTTGTGATTATCAGCAGGATGGCAGAGGCAGATGGAAGATTGTGGAGTAAAGGGAGGTTATTCTCACGGCTATGGTCTTCATTGCTCCAAGCACACTAGGCAAAGTCGGATGCCTTCAGTGCTCCACAGGTTTTAGAACTGTGTTTGAGGGAAAAGAACCCTCTTCTTAATCATCCCCAGCATGATTTTCAAGGGCTCACAAGGGTGTGTTGCTTAGACGTCTATAGTGTAAGTGATTCCTTTAATTGTCTAATGGAGATGCAAAGCGACATGGCCCATAAGAAGGGTAAACGGCCACAGCAAAAGACAAAGCCAACCTCACTTGCCCATGGCTTTGAGGAGAGCATCCACAGAGGATTTGTGTGGGGGAATATTATTTTAAGATGTATTACTTTTGTTTATGCTGCGTTTGTTTAACTCTACAAAGCTGTGTTACTGAGCCTGTCTAGAACACTAATAATAAAGAACTAAATGGCCAATAGTGAGGCAGGAGAAAAGATAGGTGGGGCTGGTAGGCAGAGAGAATATATAGAAGGAGAAATCTGGGGAGAGAAGAAGGAGCCAGAGAAGGAGGAGGACTCCAGGGGCCAGCCACCCAGCTACACAGCAAGCCATGGAGTAAGTAAAAATTGCAGAAGTAAGAGAATGGGAAAAGCCCAGAGGCAAAAGATAGATGGGATAATTTAAGCTAAGGAACGCTGGCTAGAAACAAGCCAAGTTAAGGCCAGGCATTCATAATTAAGAATAAGCCTCCAGGTGTGATTTATTTGGGAGCTGGGTGGCGGGCCCCCCAAAAAGAACAGAAATAAACAACATTTGGCATCCAATGTGGGGTGCTAAAATGTTGTTGTTTGTTCAAATAAATCACACATGGAGCCTTTTTCTTAATTATGAATGCCCGGCCTTAGTTTCCAGCCAGCTTTTCTTAACTTTAAATTATTCTATCCACCTTTTGCCTCTCAGCTTTCTTATGAAATCCAATGAAATTTCACTTCAAATCCCAGCATCTCTTTTCTTCTCTCTCCTCCCAGATTTCTCCTTCTGTATATTCTCTCTGCCTGCCAGCCCTGCCTATCCTTTCTCTTGCCTTGCTATTGACCAGTCAGCTCTTTATTAGACCATCAGGTGTTTTAGACAGGCACAGTAACACAGCTTCACAGAGTTAAACAAATGCAACATAAACAAAAGTAACACACCTTAAAATAATATTCCTCAACAGATTTGAAATTCAGTTACCAAGCTCTGTACTGTACAAGAAAGATCACGGGTTGGTGAGATGGCTGAGTAGGTAATGGCGCTTGCCACCACCAAGTCCAACAACCTGAGTTTGATGGGTCCCCCATGGCTTAGACACCATGGTGGGGAATGTATGGTGGCGGGAGCTGCTCTAGCTGTGCCTCCAAGAGCCTGAGGCAGCTGGTAACATTGTGTTTGTGGGCAGGAAGCTGGTGCTCTGCTCACCTACTCCTTTTCCCATTTTTATTGAGTCAGGACCCAAGCCTGTGGGATACTGCCATCCATATTCAGGGTGAGTCCTCCTCTTTAGTTAGCCCCGCCCCCAATTCTCACATCTTTGAAGACAACCGACTCTCCTGCCTCCAGCAGCCATCAGTTCCAATAGTTCATCAGCTAAGGGTGGAACTTTGGGACTCTGTCCCCCATTTATACATAGATCTTGTCTGGCTTGATTTGGGTAGGTCTTGTGCGTGCACTCACAGCTACTGTGAGCTCACGTGAGCAATGGCCGTCTCACGTCCTCTGGACACTATTTCACTGTAGTCACCAACTGCCTCTGGCTCTTACAGTCTTCCCGTCCACTCTTCCACAGTGCCCTCCCCAGCCTGTGGGGGAGCGGAGTGATAATCGATATCTCGTTTAGATTCTATCACTTTTATTCTGCATATTTTTATCAATTTCACCAAGTGCCTTGTCCCTTGCTGTTCATGGTTTTTCTGGCATAAAACTGGGAAGATACAGTCTGTATAAGAGTTTTCCTAAAGGCCTTGTAAATGGTGCGATTTGGGCAAGATGCAGAATTTAAGACACAGACCATGGAGGCTGTGCCATCATCGACCATGTGATGTCATAACCTCAAAGACATAAACTCATAATTTTATAGATTACACCTGCTCTCTACATTTAAAAATACCTTTTCATTGTTTTCTCCCTCAGTTTGGGACCTTAACAACTCACAACCCATCGTGAGCAGCTATCATTCGTAGATGATCTGAAGAAGGCTGAAAATGCAACTCCTGCCTCCGCTGAGAGGTGTGGCATCCATCCCAGGTAAGTCTCACCTGGTAACGTTACCTTCCTGAGGTTCCTCGGCCTCTTCCCTGAGGAGTGCATCCTGCGGCTCTAGATGTCTTGGCTTCAAGAACATTTGCTCTTCACTATGAGCCCATCCCCCGAATGACATAAATCTGAAACATGCTGGCTGACCTCTGCCATCACAAGGCAACCGCAGCTGGAGACTACAAACCATTCGGCTGCAATAAAACCTGGCTCCTCTACAACATGGGTAAAGCATCCTCCAGAGGGGCTCAGAGACGATAAATGCATGCCAAGCTGGCTCAGTACAGATCTCAGCCCTTGTTAATCTCAGCATGTTTCCAGCGATAGCATATTGATTACATCCCCTTAACAGTTACTCTTATTGTTGTGGATTACAGAGCAGAGACGTCCTATCTCAGCTACTGGAGCGTTGGAATGGGGTCATGAGTCCTTCCTTGTTCTGGCTGTTGGGGCTGCTTTTTTTTTTTTTTTTTTTTTTTTTTTTTGCTGTAGTTTTCTGATTTTTCATAGAGATATCCTGGCAGTCAGTATGTTCATATTTTCCAACGGAAGTCAAGGTTGCTCATTTGGGGAGTCGAGTGCTCCCCAAATACGGGTTGTTCTGTACTCAGCTGGAAGTGCCATATTTTTTATTTAACTTCTGCAGAATTCAGATATAGTTCAACTCTAGCCACAGCCAAGGTTCTGGCTCACACTCTGACTGTACCATTCTGAGACCCTTGGCTGCCCTTCCCCTTCAACGGCAAGGATTGGCTAGCCAAAAGTCTGTGGCCAGTTTTAAGAATTTTTTTTTTCTTTCAATTTCCCCAAGCTTGTGGTTAACCTATTACTTGATCATTCTCATTGACTCTCCTTAACCTGAAGACGGTCATTTTTAAAGCTGTGACTTAGAAGGAGCTTTTAGGACAGCCCATTTGAAATAGAAGATTCAGGCCTAGTACTTGTGGTCTGTTTCTCATAAATCCCGATGATCTATTTCCCCTTCCCTCAGTGACCTTCTCAGCTGACATCATCTTTGGGCTGGTTGCCTTGAGAAACAGGAGAGGCTGGATATATCAGCACCAAGCAAGCATCCCTTAAGGCACATTGAGTCGCAGAGTAACTGAATCTCAAGGCTGGATGGGTACCAGGAGATTGGTTAGCTCTATCTCCCTCTCCACACAAAAATTTGTTCTCTGATATTCACAGTCCCTCTCCTCTGCTAGAATCCTTCCAAGCAGAGAGCTCATTAGTTGGCCGGGCAAACTGTTCTCTGTTTCTAGTTCTGACTGCTGGAGTTATTCATCAAGTTGAACTCTGTTTTTTTTTTTGTTGTTGTTGTTTTGAGGTTTTTTTTCCCCATTAGTTCTAGATATACCCTCGGGAGTGAAGCAGGTTAAGTAGATTGAGTTCTTAATAAGACCATAGTAACCACTGTTGTGTGTCGAGTTCTCACTAAGGTCTCTATCAACTGTCTTCCCCTTAGTCAGGGTTCTGTAGCAATGGGAACCAACTCTGCCTAACTATTTTAGCTATCTTTGGCCAAAGAAGAACTATTCCAAAACTTGGTGCCTCAAAGAAAGATTCATTACCTCACAGTTGCTCTAGGCTGGGATTCCAGAAGCAACTTAGTAGGTGATTCTGGGCCAGGGCTTCCCATAAGGTTTCAGCCAAAATGTCTTCCTGTTACAGTCATCTGAAGGCTTGACTGAGGATGTGGGTCCACTTCTGAGGTCTCTGATGTTGCTGACGACAGTTGGTCTCAGTGCCTTTCCAGTCACTGGCCAGAGCCATCCTTTTTTTTTGCTATAAAGACCCCATTTTGATATGTCTCCAACGTGGCAACTGTCCTAGTATAGGGTATAAGAAGGAGAGGTGAGGCAATCCTATTATGACTTAATCTATGAACTCATTAACAAGGTTTGTTCTCTTTCTTTCTTTCTTTCTTTCTTTCTTTCTTTCTTTCTTTCTTTCTTGTGGTTGGGGATTGAACTAAGGGCCTCATGGATGCTCAGCAGATACTCTACCATTGAGTTCCTCTAAAGTTTACTTTTTGCATTTAGTTTATTGAAAGTATCAGGTTTCTGGGCTAGAGACACAAAGATTATTAGTTACAGACTCTCTTAGTAGCTCTTTCTTGTATGCCATTGAGTCCTAGGACCGACAGCTTGATCTTGTGCAGGTGGAAGAGAGGGTCTATTCTACATGATAGGAATTCTGAAGTTGCCAACTCAAAGTCCACCTTCCAGCTGGATCTTTTACTCCAGTTCCCATCACAGAAAAGAGGAAGAACCTAGACTATAAAATAACAGTCTCTAGGGGGAATAGGAAGCACTCTGTCCATGATATGAGCCTGTGACTTTGGAGAAGATAAGAAAGATTTTATTTCCCTTTGACTAGAAATCAATGGCTACCCCAGAGGGCGAGTTTATTGGGATGTGAGGAGCAAATTGTTCTCTATATTGTAGCTAAGAATGACCTTGAACTTCTGATCTTCCTGTCCCTATGTCCCAAGTGCTGGGATCACAGTCTTGCACTACAATGCTCAGTTTGATGCAGGTCTAGGTATCGGACCCAGGGCTTCCTGAGACAGGCACTCTACCCACGAAGCTGCACCCTTAGCCTGATAATCTGTGCTAAGAGGGCATGTCAGCTTCCACTGCATAGAGAGCTCTGCTTTGTAGAAACATGGGGGTCTCCACAGTTTTCCAGTACCAATCACTGTTCTTTCTTCTTCTTTCTATTAGAAGGAAGTTACTAAGTTCAGCCCACATTCAAGGCAAGGTGAGTCAAGTTCCACCGCTTGAAGACCAAAGAAATAAAACATAAAAAAAAGTGGATATTTTTAAATCACCACATTCTACAAAAAAAGAAGAAGAAAACCACCTTAGAGTTTGAATATGTACTAAATATGTAAATATATGCACCCTCCCCCCAGGTTCCTGTAAGTGATACCATACAACATGTCATCTTAACTTACAGAATTGCCATCTGAATGAAGAGCAGGTGACTATGGGGTTTTTCGTGGTAGTTCCTTAAATACACTTCTAGTTAAAGCTCCGTTGACTAGAGTCAAAGCTATCATCTTTCCACTCCCAACACACACAGTTAGACAGGCCTGGGCTGGCCAAAATAGATAGTTCTGTGCCTCAAACAGGAAAACAGGAAGCTGGTCTTTAGCAACATTGAGTTCCAACTGGCAAGTGTTAGAACTTCTCTGTCCAGTTGGGGAATGTCAGAAGTAGACTAGGGTTCTGTTCTGCCTTTTTAGCTACCCTCCTGGACCTGGGCTCAGTGGGTCACATTGTAGTGCATAGCCAAGACATCACAGAGTAGTAAACAGTTCTTACTGGGAGAAGGCAAGAGACACACAGGGTATGTCTAAGTTCTGCCTTTCTGGGACACAGGCAGCTTGGAGCAATCACTCAGGAAGGCTGTAGGCATTCACACACACTTGGCCCATTTCTAAGCATGCTTAGCTTAAGGTCACACTCAAGAAAAGATTGTAGACATGTTCTGCTATGCTTATCTCATGGAACACGTGTTTAAGGGGTTAAAAGTATGGCTTGGAATGCCCTGGCCATTGTGCCATAAAATCTCAGCTGAAAACAGAGGAATGACACCATGATGGTTAATAGTGGCTGGACACAGAGATGGGCAAGGAATGGCTTTCAATGAGTGTAGAAGTAGCCCAAGATCATTTGTCCATGGTCCTCAAAACTCTAACTCCCTGTACTCCCAAAGTTCAGTCATTTGACCTTGTAGAATCTTCAATGAAGGAACTTCAGTTTACAGTAGTTACAAATATCAAGCGCATCACCTCACGGCTTCTGTGAGCCAGGAATCTTGGAGCAGGTGAGCTATCTAGGTGGGTCTGACTCAGACCCTCTCTGAAGTTACAGCAAAAATGTTGGTGGACACACTTACAGAAATTCCAGCCTCACAGATGGAATTCAGGGGAGAGGCCATGAGGAGTCTGGCGCTCACAGTGAGGAAGCCCTGCCCCTCAAAGCCACGGGGCATTCCTGGGCTTGAACTGTGGCTGGAATCAGGAGCCAGCAGGCTGTGTCTGACATGGTGAATGAACGGCTGAGTCTGTGAGTAGCAGAGCATTAGACCTGAGTCTGGGAAGGAATAGGCTCCCACTAACAGCTCTGTGGCTATTTGGGGTTAATCTACCACATCACACAGCATTCGAATTCTTCATCAGTTACTGACCTTTCTGGTCACATGATGGTTCATTAGAGTGTCTCTGACTATGTGGTATTTAATGCCTCCAGTATCATCTGTCCAGTTAAGGGAACAGGAGGGCCATTAAATACACCTAGAAACTCTGCCCAAGGCTCTTGTTTGTGGGATGAATGAAACAAAAGGAAATTGTCAGGACAAGATCTCGGGTGAAGATTGGGAGCCGTCTCTGAGGTTCGTAGGAAGACATCTGGTTTGATCCTTTTCTAGTCCTTGGCCCTGAGGATGTGGACATGTGTTTCCTCACGCCCAGCACAATTAACATCATTTGCTGTGAGAGTTGCCAATATACAGAGAATATTCCTTTCATATAGGGATATTTTCTGTTAAAATATCCCTGGACCAACCTTAAGGCCTGAATGTATATGACCTCATTCCTCTCCAAGACAATTTCTGGGAACCTCAACCAAGACTGTTAGCTTTGCTTATAATAAGATCCTAATGCCCTGCATCCTTGGCATCTAGACTTATCAGTTGTAATCCTGTCAAATGCCCTTGGAAGGCACACTGTAATTTCATATAAGTTTCCTTAGTAATCCTTTAAAGATAACAACTTAAAAACTCACCAAAATTGTTTCTAAGACTATTTTAAAGACAACAAAGTAGGACTCTCTCTTTGAGAAGCGCACACCCATGCTCTGGGGTATATCTTTTCTTTTTCTTAACCCTCATGTTTAAAATCTATACGAAGGGCCTTGATTGTAGTTCAGTGATGAATGCTGTCTGCTCTTCCACAGGATCTGGGTTTAATTCCCAACATTCACATGGAATCTCACAACCAGTTCCAGGGGATCTGGTGCTCTCAACTGACATTCTCATGCACCAGGCACATGTGTGACATGTAGACATAAATGCAAGCCAAACATCCATGCATATAACATAAAAATAAAATCTCCTAAAATCTATACTGAAAATGTCTTTTCATAAAATCTAACTCTCCTTCCTACTGGTTCATCCTGAATTTCCCTTTTGCGTCAAAGTCAAAGATCTGGCTTATGTTGAGGTTCCTAAAAGATGAAAAGAAGTCCTCAGGCCGCTAAGAGTCCCCACCAAAGCTGACATCTTTGGATGTTCTAAGGCTCCTTAAGAAGGTATGCCTTTATCCCTGCCCCCCAAGTAACCTTGCTATGCACTCTGCATGAATGTGTGCATTCTCTCCTCCAGGCCTGCCTCAGCTTTCCTAGCGATTCTCTGTTCACACCAGACGATGCCTCATAAGTTGTGATTATGTCTTGTTTATTTGTCAATAAGCTATATTTCTCCACTGGAATAACAGCTTCTTTAGGAAGATCTGTTGCCCACTATGAGCACAATGGTTGGCTGGTGTGCTGACTAGGTTTTTTGTTTTGTTTTGTGTGTCAAGTTGACACAAGCTAGAGTCTTCTGAAAGGAGGAAAACTCAATTGAGAAAATGCTTCCATAAGACCCAGCTGTAGGGCATTTTTTCTTAATTAGTGATTGATGTGGAAGGGCCCATCCCATTGTGGGTGGTGCCATCCCTGGACTTATAGCCCAGGGTTCTATCAGAAAGCAGGCTGAACAAGCCATGATGAACAAGCCAGTAAGCAGCACCCCTCAATGACTTCTACATCAGGTCCTGTCTCCAGGTTCCAGCCCTGCTTGAGTTCCTGTCCTGGCTTCCTTCAGTGATGGACAGCAATGTGGAAGTGTAAGCCTCATAAACCCTTTCCTCCCCAACTTACTTTTGGTCATGGTGTTTCATCACAGCAGTATTAACCCTAAGGAGGACAGAAATTGGTACCAGAATGGTGGGGTGTTGTTGTGATAAACTTGACCATGTCTCTTTGGGGGAAGACTGTAGAAGAACTTTGGAACTTTGGGCTAGAAAAGCCACTGGATGTTCAAAGTTTGATGAGCTATTCTATGGGAGCTGGAAAAAAAGTGTTGAGAGAAATGTGTACAATAGAGGCCTGGCTTGTGAAGTTCCAGAGGGAAGCTTGAGAATCCCTTAACAACTCCGTCATGGCTGTCGCATGTTGTTAGTTAAGAATCTGTGGGTTCTGGTTAGCTGGGGCTGGAGAATCAGCTATGATTAACAAGAGACCAGAACCGATAAAGTATAACCTTTGCTATACTGGGACAATGCATGTTGGTCAGCTGGACCTAAGAAATTAGCGGTGATCAAGAAGAGACCCACATCACTGCGATAAAGTCTTCTGGGAAGTGTTTCCTCAGAGTCCATACTCAGAAGCTGGGTTCCAGAGGTGGCCAAGGTTGTACCTCGCGCTGATAGCTGAACTTGGTAGCCTAAGAGTCACCACCCGAGCGGTACAGGTTTGAAGGCCTGAAGGGGTCATAAAGAGCAGCGGAGGCTTGGCACTGTGAGAGGCCAGAATAGGCCAGTGGAGAAGGTGCAGCCTCAGGACAGCTGAAGCTCCAGAACTGAAGGGGTCATGGAGAGAGGCTGAGGTTTGGCACCGTGAAGAGAGCCTAGGAAAGCTACTGATGAACGTGTAGCATGGCGCTTCGTCATAGCAACAGGAAGCCTAACTAGAACAGTTGATAACACCAGCCTTTTGACAGATAATATTGAATTAATGCATATCTAGGTAAAATTGTTTACATAATTTGCATAAAGAAGTTTTTCCTTAGGAAGTATGACCCCCTTCTGGGTTTTTGTGAGGATTAAATTTATTATCGTGAGGAAAATGTGGTACCCTCTTGACTGAGTATTCTTTCCGGTCCACCCTCTATCCCCATGAAGGTTGATAGTGATTAAGATCTTCTCTGTGAAGACATTCAGATCTCTGAAGACTGTGAACAGCTCTTACAGCAGCGATGTCTCCTGGATTTCTGGATTCAGTCACAAGAATCAAGACCCAAGAGTTGTGCCTGAGGTAAGTGTAGAAATAGCTGTAACTAGTAGTCCTGGATGAGCCGTTAGTGTGCTGGGCACACGTGGCAGACTCAGTGGGTTGAGATGATCCCACTTCAAGATCCTGGATTTTATTAGATCGTCAAAGACTCTGTTAAGCTCTGTGCTCGCCTTACAGTGTTCCACCCAGTCAACAACCAGGGGAGATGTATTATGATTCCCCTGACTTACTTAGGGGGATGCTGTGGTTTAGCAAGCAGGAATCAAAGCAGGTCTGTCTGACTGGCTCTAGAACCCTCTGAGAATTTTCTGAGGTGGGGCAGGGAACTCCCAGAGTTGTTATTTTCTTCTTGTTTCATAGTCCAAGCTGTCCCAAGGCTGTGCCTTGTTCTTTCTTAACACAGCTTCTTAACTTTGAGTGTGACATTTAGCTGGGAGGGCTACACTTGGTTCTTCTGTGAAGTCTCTCCATTTCCTAACCCTTGAAGTGTTCCTACCTTTTTCTACCTTACTGCACATTCCACACAGCTCTCTGGAGCATGTTTTTACCTATCACCTTGACTCACAAGGGTTATTGTTCCCCCTGGCATTCAAGGTGTCTGTTCCAGGGCTGGCTTTCAGCAGCTGCGTCCTTAGGCAATGAAACTAATTTCTGGGTCTCTTTTTTTCTTACTTCCAAAAGAAAATGGATTATACTTACTTTATGAAGTCGTTAAAAAGATCACACAAGAATGTCTGTCGGTCTGAACAGGCTAGGTTGACCTGTCAGCACAAGAAACCCCTTAGAACCCCATGGTTTCATTCTGACTGGTGCTGTGTGCTCACAGCAGCCGTGAACTTCACTCTACAAAGGGCGTGATGAAGGAGCCTTTGGCTGGAATGCATAGCGTCTGTGGACCAGTAACAGATGTAGAATCATCTCTATGTGAAACCAGTTCCTGCAGGATGTTGTGTTTAGACACCAACTATGCTAAATAACTAAATCTTCTTCAGGTCTCTTGGCTTCATCATCTGGGTGGGTTGCTGTATTTGTTTCCTGGAAAAACTGTAACAAACGACCACAAACTTGGCACCTTAAAAATAACAGAAATATAGGCTCACAATCCTGGAGGTCAGAAACCTAGGGTTAAGATGCTGACAGGGCCTCCAAAGGCTCTCAAGGAGGCTCTGAGCTCTGCATATTAGAGCTTCTAGTGGCTATGACATCCCTTGACTATTGGCCCCATGGTTCCAACCTCTGCCTTATAAGGACATTTGTCAGCGAAGTATTCAGCAAATCTGGATAACCTAGGATGACCTCATCTCAAGATCCTTAATTACATCCTTAAAGCACTTTCTTTGAAATAATGTCATAGCCCTAGGTTCTAGGAAACAGGACACAAGCCTGTCTTTGGGGACCAGCATTTAACCTATTGCCATTACCGTGTGGGTAGATAAGTTGTTGGATATTATTTTAAAATGAGATCAGCTTTATACATAACCTTTTTCTTTTGGTGACCAAGGATTTAATTGACATCTAGAAATCAGGTGACAGACTGCCGCCAAAGCCCCGTGTGTCACTGGGAAATTTCCCAGTGATGTGTTGGTTCACATGTGTGCATTTGCGTGTAGGATTGATAGTGGTTTTTTTTTGGGTTTTTTGTTTGTTTGTTTGTTTGTTTTTTGTTTTTTGTTTGGAGTTTTCTTTCAGACTGTCAATGTCTCTAGCATACAAATGTACACTAAAGTACAAAAAGTCGTGTTTTTCACATCTGACCAAAAAGGAAAAAAAAAAAAAGGGAAAATTTCCATGTAACGCTGGACTAAGGCCTTCTAGGAAATTCTCTGGGGCAGTATGTACCCAAAACACAAAGTCATTATGAGAGATGCTCCGTAAGAAAAATCATTATAATTCCTAAGAAGTTTTGCCTATGATTAATTACGTTTTAAAATAAGTTATACTTGCTACTGTGCTTTGGGGAAGAATGAAATGTAATTGGGTATCCGGGAAGAAAATGTCAGCCTGGTCCTGTCCGTTCTTGTTTTGTTCTCCCCGGCTCTTGATAAAAGTTAATGAGGCGCACGCACTTTTCCTATTAGCACAAGTCCTACTCTTGGTGTAGAAACACATCGATGCTTGCTACTCCTTCATGTCACGTGATGGAGGCCAGGGCAAAAAGAAAGAGCGGTAATGTGTTGTCATGGAAATGAGTTAACACAAAGCATCTGATCTGAACTTTGACATGAGATTCTTGGGAAAGGGGAAGCAGAAGGCAGATATAGTTACATCACCATTAGGAAGCCAGTGTCCCCTGAGAGATGGGGGTAAGGTGCTGGGTAGGTTTTAGTCTGCTGCTTCTCACTTGAATATTCTGAGCCTATACTGATCAAGAACAAGTAGGCTTTTACCCCCTCTTAGTACACTGTGACTAAGTATACTTAGTACACTGTGGCTCTTCAGTAGATTTAGCATTCGGGCTCTGCATTTCTTGGATAAATATGACTCCAACTTTAATAAAAAGAATGAACTTGGAGGCATTTTTAGTAGCTCCCTTTACTTCCCACAATTAGATTGGCTACAGCTTGCAATACCTTGGCTTCTTGAATGGCCCTAAATGACAGAGCCCTGTGACCGTATCTGAATTCTTGATCTTGACGGTCCCCTCCCCCTCCAGCCTTTAGATCTCATTCAGTTTGATTGGCTATGGCAATTCATCCACCCAGACATGATTGATTGACCCAGAGGTGAACATCTGAGGCATACCAGACCAATCAGAGTCATTTCTCAGAACTTTTCAAGTGGGAACACAAAGAAAGAAAGTTGGTTTCATTTTGGAGGTGACACCATACCATGGCATAGACTGGCCTCTGGACGTTGTCATGGGGCTCATGTCTCCCAAATCCTGTTAAGAGAACAGCAGACAAAAGATGAAAAGAGGGGACTCTTGGGATGGCGCAGTGGGTGAAGACACTTCCTGTCAATTCTTACAACCTGAGTGCTGTCCCGGAAACCTGCCTAGCAGAAGGAGAGAACTGACTCCTAAGAGTTGTCCCCTGACATCCAGACCTACACTGTAGCATGCATGCCCCATCCCAATAAATGTTTTCATGATTAAGATAGAAAGATGCCTACTAGACAGAAGTGAGTCCCCAGTTGACCTGTCCCCCTGGTCCAGCTGCACTTCCCCACAGTCACAAGACCCATCTCCAACAAATTCCCATCGCTGGCCTCCATGGCTGACAGATTCTGTCCCTGGAAACCAAGTCTTAATTGACGCATCCTCTTACATTGTCTCATTGTGACTAAATCACTCTCCCCCGAGTCCTCAGCTTCTTAGGACATGGTAGCGGTTTGGGTGACCTCAGGGTGAAAGTCACAAAGCCCTCTAGGACGTCCTTGTGTTCGATGAGGCGGTGACTCAGTGGTACAGTGCTTGCCTAGCATGTGTAAGAACCTGTGGTCAATCCCCAGCAAAATAATACACACACACACACACACACACACACACACACACACCACACACACCTTCCTCGTTGTCAAAGCTGGATATTATAGCACATGCCTGTAGACCTAGCATTCAGGAGGCTGAGGCTGGAAGACCAAGAGTTCAAGTCCAGCCTAGGACACATAGCAATATGTTGAGCATGTTATTGCAGAAACATAGAAGGACATATTTGCGTCTTTCCACATCGTAAATGGCTTCTGGCCATCATAGTTCTTACATTCAATCTTAGTTATTAACGCTTAGATCATACATTTCACTTCATACAAGTGTGTGTGGGGCATGGGGGTGTTAGGGAGACTTCAGAGTTTACCAAGGTTGTTCTGAAATTGGGGCTGGGAGCTGATATAGGCACAAGGGAGAGTCTGCAGTAGGTATATAAGAAGTCATCAGGACCACAGACTTGTCCGGGCACAGGTGTCTGATGCAGGGCTGGGTGGCAGGCCATTTCAAGGGTCACTCTGAAGTAGACTGAGTGTCGCAGGCAAGAGAAACTGCTGCTGTCAAGTTGGGACAGACGCAGGACTCACACCTGCCACATTTTGTGGTCTTGGGGTACTGTAGCAAGCTTTCTTTTGGGCCACCAACCAGCTCTCAAATCATGACATGGAGACTTATTATTAATTATGAATGCTTGGCCTTATCTTATGCTTGTCCCACTAGCTCTTATAACTTAACCTGTTTCTCTTCATTTACATTTTGCCTCAGGGCTTTTTACCTTTCTTTTCTTCTGTATGTTCTACTCTGTGTCTGGCTGGCTGGCTGGCGGCTGCCTGACTGGCCCTGGACATCTCCCTCATTCTCTTCTCTCTCCTCTCTTCTCTCCTCAAGAGCTTAGATTCCTCCACCTACTTATTCTTTCTGCCTGCCAGCCCTGCCAATCCCTCCTCTGCCAAGCTGTTGGCTGTTCAGCTTTTTATTAGACCAATCAGGTGCCTTAGGCAGGCAAAGCAACACATCTTTACATTGTTAAAAATGCAGCATAAGACTGGGCGGCAGTAGGGCACACCATTAATCCCAACACTCAGGAGGGAGAGCCAGGTGGATCTCTGTGAGTTCGAGGCCAGCCTGGTCTACAGAGCAAGTTCCAGGACAGGCATCAAAACTACAGAGAGAAACCCTGTCTTGAAAAAGCAAAAACAAAAACAAAACAAAACAAAATGCAACATAAACAAATGTAACACACCTTTGCATTGTTAAAGCAATATTCCACAACAGGGTCCTCATTTTTTTATAGTCCCAAGTGAGGGGAGTTTACATCGGCATGACTGACAACCTTGTGTCTGGTGTTTCTCCTGTAATTGGATGTATTTGCAGGTATTATTTATTACACAAACAATTTCTTAATCTGTGCCTCCTTTTGTACTGGCAGGTGACGGCTATTTACGTATGGAAACAAGATACTGTCAGTCTTCTTTTAAAGAGTTGCTTTTATTTCTGTGTACATGTGAGCGGGTACCTGAGGAGGCCTGAGGAAGGCATCAGATCTCTGTGACTGGAGTGACATGCTGTTTGGAGCCTCCCAAAATGGGTGCTGGGAACTGAACTCAGGTTCTCTCCAGGAACAAGGAGCACGCATCGCCCCAGCCCTGAGAGTAATTCTTTCTTGGAATTTATACTCAATAATGGACTAATCCAAAGTTAGGCATGGCCTCAAAGCTGATATACCATAAAACATAGAGCAGACTCAACCTGTTCCCAACTCAATCTCCGATTTTCTTCCCCTCAAACAAACAACAAAACAGAACAGCACCACCCAAAACAACTTGCTGTGCTACACAGAACCAAAGACCAGGGAGTTTGTCATAAGAATGTTCTGTTCTGCCAGGCGGTGGTGGTGCACGCCTTTAATCCCAGCACTCGGGAGGCAGAGACAGGTGGATCTCTGTGAGTTCAAGGCTAACCTGGTCTACAGAGTGAGTTCTAGGACAGGTTCCAAAGCTACAGAGAAACCCTGTCTCAAAAAACAAAAAGAAACAAACAAACAAAAAAGAATGTTCTGTTCTCATGGCGTTTGCTGGAACCTGTTGGACATTGCTTCTGGGGTTAAAGAGAAGAATCTCTGCGTTACTGAATTTTGTCTCGCTTTGCTTAAGAAAGTGCCTTTGTTGCACTTTCTTAAGAGTCCTTACTCTTGGTTGAGCTCTTACAGTCTTCACTCACAGTACTTTCTTAGCCATTATCACATTTTTTCCCCCTTTTGAGAGCCCTGGGAAGTGAGTGGGGCAAAATAAAAGGGATTGGTAGCACCCTCTCAGGATGAAATGTTTAATGAAAGCTGTCATGTTAGGTCAGGACAAAACCAGCCTGGAGAGAGGGTTTCCTGGGCTGGCCAGATGGTGCAGCAGGTAAACATGACTACCACCAAGCCTGAAGATTTGAGTTTGATTGCTGGGACCCACATGGTGGAAGGAGAGAGCCAACCCCTGCAAATTGTCCTCTGACCACCACACTTGTGTCTCAGCATATATGTGCATACACACACACACACACACACACACACACACACACAACTTCATTATAATTAAATAATTAAAGAAAAAGAAAATGGGGACTGGAGAAATGACTCAGCAGTTAGGAGCACTTACTGCTCTTGTGGAGGACCCAGGTTCAACTCCCAGCACCCACATGATGGCCTACAGCCATGCATAACTCCGCTTCCAGAGATCCAATGCCTTCTTCTGACCTCCAAAACACATGGTGCACAAACACACATAAGCAGACAAAACACTCACACACATAAAATAAATCTAGTTTTTTCCCTAAGAAAATGAGATTTCCTCACTCTTAGGACTTTATTTCTGCTCTACCCACAGTAGGTAAAAACCAAAGTAGTTCTGTGACTTTTCTTATTTCTGTTCCGAGGAAAGGGAGTCTAGGAGCTGGAACTCCTGTTGGATTTTCTTTTTTTTTTTTTTTTTGGTTTTTCGAGACAGGGTTTCTCTGTGTAGCTTTGCGCCTTTCCTGGAACTCACTTGGTAGTCCAGGCTGGCCTCGAACTCACAGAGATCCGCCTGGCTCTGCCTCCTGAGTGCTGGGATTAAAGGCATGCGCCACCACCGCCCGGCCTCCTGTTGGATTTTCTATGGTGGCTTCATGGAAAGCAAGATGATTTTGAAAGGTCTTGGACTAGCTGGGCTGAGAGGGGTGCGCTGCAAGGGGGGAGGGTGGATTCTGTCAGTCAATCATGGAAAGGGGGCGTGGCCAAATGTGGGCAGTGTTTGTTAAACAACTATTCAATGGGTAAGGAATCCCAGTCAATAGATGTATAACGTCTTTCCTAATGCCCAGATACACTTAGAACTCATATCCTGTCTGAAAGAACATCTCGGTGTGGTGTGAACAGTACATGAGGTGTCTTGCTGCGCCGATGTAACTCTCTGGATCATCTAGGTCTGCTTGACCTGATATCACACTCAGTTAGCAATCTTCAGTTATATTAAACTTCTTCAGGGAAATAATGTATTGATCCTAGAGCCTTCAAATACTCTTGTCCTTCTGAAATTGTTTTCCTCACGCAAAGGGTAAGCTGACTTCCCTCCACCCCCTTGATCGTGATTAACAGGAGCCTGACTTGGAGACAGATAAACTACTGGCGTGCTGACAAGGTCAGGTTCTGACCTTGCCTAATCATCAGAACACTGGGGTTATAAATTTGTAAGGTGATAAATAATACCGAGCCTGGGTCATTAGCAAGCCAGCCAGCCAATATTTTTGTAGTAAGGTATGCTGACACAGCTATCTGACTGAGAAGGCAGACTGAACTTTCCCAAGGAGCACATTCTCAAATACAAGAGCTAGGTAGATTTCTCTCTCTCTCTCTCTCTCTCTCTCTCTCTCTCTCTCTCTCTCTCTCTCTCTCTCCCTCCCTCCCTCCCTCCCTCCCTCCCTCCTCTCTCTCTCTTTCTCTCTCTCTGTCTCTCTCTTTCTCTCTCTCTCCCTCCCTCCCCCTTTCTTCCTTTCTTCCTTTCTTCCTCTCTTCCTCCCTTCCTTCCTTTCTTTCTTTCTTTCTTTCTTTCTTTCTTTCTTTCTTTCTTTCTTTCTTTCTTCTTTCTTTCTCTCTTTCCGGTAGGGTCTCACTATGCAGCCATGGTTGGTCTGGATCTCACATTATAGACCGCGCTGGCCTTGACTTCTCAGAGATCCACCTGCCTCTGTCTCCCAAATGCAGGGACTGAAAGTGTGTACCCCCATGCTTTGCCACATGCTGAACTTGAATACAATCCTTGTTGGGGAAAATAGTTTTTTTTTTTAAAGATTTATTTATTAATTATGTATACAATGTTCTGCCTGCGTGTACACCTGCAAGCCAGAAGAAGGTACCAGATCTCATTATAGATGGTTGTGAGCCACCATGTGGTTGCTGGGAATTGAACTCAGGACCTCTGGAAGAAGAGCCAGTGCTCTTAACCTCTGAGCCATCTCTCCAGCCCCCTGGGGAAAATAGTTTTAGCAAGGTGAAAACAGAGTATTGGTTGCAAGATTGGTGAAGGGGCCGAAAGTGTTGAAGGAGTGAATGTGGCGGCCATGAAAACTGTACCTCGGGGTTGGGGATTTAGCTCAGTGGTAGAGCACTTGCCTAGCAAGCGCTAGGCCCCGGGTTCAGTCCTCAGCTCCGGGGAGGAGGGGGGAGAAAAGAAAAGAAAAGAAATTTGTACCTCATAGACTGCCACCCACAGGGAGGGAGAGGTGTGTGCTCTGGAGCCCATCACAAGATTTTCAGAGGCCGTACTCTGTCCCAAGCAGGGACAGAACCCAGCAAGAATGAGGCAGCCTATCCTAGGAGACATAGGAATCCTCTGATGTCTGGCTTTGGCCTGAGAATTCCCATTAGCCTTGCCAAACCTCTTCTGGATTATACAGTAGTCTAGAAGGCTCCCATCCATTGTTTTCACCCCTTGGCTTCTTAGGGCTGTGTTTTTTTTGTTGTTGTTGTTGTTTTGTTTTTGGTTTTTTGTTTTGTTTTGTTTTGTTTTGTTTTTGTTTTTGTTTTTACCATGCTTACTTCTTGAATCCTGTTCTGTCCTAGCATCTGTTTTTTTAAATGTCTCAGGTGAGCACAATGAACTCACCCTGTTGGGATCCAAGCAGGAGAGAGAAATAGACTCAAGGTGGGATACTCCAGAACCATACAGAGAGCTATAGTTGCTCAGGGGTGGTGAGTGAATGAGTGGGAGCCAGTGCTTCTCCATATTAGGCAAGAAGGAACAAAGGCAAGGAGCAGTTTCTGGAATCCAGAGACTGCGGGGTGGGGGTGGGGGCTGCTTTATTGAGCTGGGAAGTTTCCAGAAGGGATATAGCCATATGCAGGTCCCCAGGTGCAGGTGCATCAGCCTAAATCCTTTGGGACTCAGCACTCTCAATCTAACACACACACACACACACACACACACACACACACACACACACACACACCACACACACACACACACACACACACACACACACACACAGCCAGTCTTGCTGGTGTTCAACTCAATTGGAAGCTGCAGGGATCATGGGCATGCTGGCAGCTCATGTGTGCACCCCATGAGTCCCACCCAGGGAGCACAGGGGGGACCCAGGTGGCAGGGGTAGCTGGGAAGTCAAGTGGAGATGGTGTCCCCAGCCAAAGGACAACAGCTGGCTTTGGCGCGATGGCAGCAAGCCATTTCTCTAGGTTTTGCCGGTAGCAGCAGCCCCAAAGGAAAACAGCAACCCGGCAGACTGAAGAGCAGCTTCCTTCCGAGGGTCCGCTTCAGGGCAGAAGCACATTAGCGAATGGGCCTCCCTTCCCTCTACATCTCTTAGTCTCAAACTCCCCCAAGTGGTAGCTTCATCCTCAGGCTAGTCTGCGGATAAGGAGATCCCTTCCTGGTGTCGCACATGGTTGCTACATTGTGGGAGGTAGGACAGCTACCTCTTCTGTCGCGTTTCTCTTAGGAGTGAGAAAACCTCTCTAGAATACCTCCGAAGATTCTCGTTAGTGGCCACGGTTATGAGAAGGGAATTTCGAACAAACTGTCAGTTCTGTTAGGAAGGAAGGAGCCCTGCTGTACACGTTCCTTTCTTTCTTTCTGACAGAGTCCTTTTATGAAGCCCAGGCTGGTCTTGAGTTTATCATTTTCTTGCCTCTGACTTCTAAGTGCTGGGATATGGGCACAGACACCACACGCCACCCAGTTCATTTCATTTCTACATTACAAACTGAGTTATCTCTCTAATGCGCGCATCTGATCACATCATTCTTTTCTGCTTCAAACCCTTCAATGGCTCCAACTGCTGTCATCTGGTCATATGGTACCCACTGCTCTATGACCCCAGTAAAACTGCCCAGCTTCATTTCTCTGTCCACTCTCCATCTGCATTTATAAGAGACATGCTCTCTGCTCTGTTACATTCTTTGCGCCCTCACTCTGGAGCATTCTCTCTTCATCTGACTTCCTCAGTTCGTAGGAAATGCCACATGCACACGGCATCCCAGGAGCCTTCCCAGGCCCTGCTGTGTGCTCTACGACACCTTGGATTTGTCTGGGTGGTTTCTGTCTATTTCAATGACCCGTCTTCCAGTCAGTCTCTCCTTCTGGTCTCTAGGCTGGAAGAAGGAGAAGCCTGTACCTACCAGGAGGCACAGGGTCAGTGCTCAGCTCTCAGCATCAGACAGCCTGACTTTGGCTCTTGGCTTTTTTGTTCTTGCCTAGTGACCCTGGGCAAGTCATTTAACTCCTCTGAGCTTCTGTTTCCCCACCTATTAGCAACAAGCTATCAGGTTCCTAATAGGTGCCATGGAGCACAGAGCAGGGCCTGGGAAGGCTCCTGAGATGTTGTGTGCATGTGGCATTTCCTATGAGCTGAGGAAGTCGGAGGAAGAGAGAATGCTCCAGACGGAGGACACAAAGAAAATAAGAGAGAGGGGAGAGCATGGTGGACCTAATAGAAACCTAACAGCAACAAGCGAATGGATGGGATTTATGATGCACATCCATCAAGGTGGCTAATATAAAGCACTTAGCAGTGTCTGGCGGGTGCGGGGTCATTGCACAATGAGTATTTGCGGACTGAACGGTGATGTGATATGTAACAGAGCCGAATCTCTCCCACTACTCTGGAAGAGCTACGCTCTTCCCTAATACACCTGCCCAGGTAGAGGACCGCCAAGGGCAGTCTTCTCTATGTGACTGGAAAGGAAAATGCAGTTGTCTGCTGATCTCCCAACACCTTGACGGACTGTGATGCTGCTCAGATCCGCCATTACAGATTGATCCCCTCGTGCCAGCCATTAAGCAATACTTACTAAGCAGAAAGAGTTTTGAGAGTGTAGCAAGGGACTCAACTTCCTGCCACAAACACTTTAATCTTGTCCGATTAGTCAACGTATAAACAGCAAATACATTGGCCTTCACAAGGGAGCTTGTGAAGGATGAACTTCACAGTGAACTTGAGAGGATGGAGAGGCTTTAGACAGGTGGAGGAGGAAGGGAATGATTATCCAGATAATGGCAAGAAAGGAGAACTGGGGAGCTTAGTCCATGGCTGAGGGGGCATGCATGTTGATGGGTGACTGCAGGGTCTTGAAAGAAGGAAGTCTTGGACATTTTCCTTTGGAAACAAAATGTGAATTACCATAAATGAATGTCTTATCTCAGAAGTTTAGAACCAGGAAGGGGTTTTAAATCCCCTTGTTTGAAGAAACTGGAGCTCAGAAAGGTG
Organism: Peromyscus eremicus; assembly: GCF_949786415.1. NCBI lineage: Eukaryota > Metazoa > Chordata > Mammalia > Rodentia > Cricetidae > Peromyscus > Peromyscus eremicus. The sequence continues at coordinate 32,263,166 of NC_081434.1, forward strand.
TTTTGATTAACGTCACCTCATTAGTTGACAAGAGGTACAACATTCCTACACTCTCTCCTTTGACTGTAAAGTCCCTTGACCTCGACTCAACCATCTCTTAATTTAGTTTAGACAGTTGGACTTCTTAAAGAGACACTGAGGTAACTGAGTGGGGGAAATCTCTGTTTTGTTATGGATGGAGAAGAGTGAAAAAGATGTGGAGAACAGGACCAAGAAGCGAGGAGGTTGCCGGGATGCAAAGCCTCGGCCTTCTTAAATGTTCTTTTCCTTCTGTAGAGAGCCTAAGCAACGTATTCACACCGATGCATAAATGACCCCAAGCCAAAACCAAGGGCACCGTTCTCAAATGGCTTATGCCAGGAAGGCTTTGTGTAGTCATACGGATTGTCTTAAGAAGATTTAGAAGATTTGCCTCTAATCCTATCTGCTACAGAGTCATGCCATAACCCTGAGAACCCCCCCGCCCCCAGGGAACCACACACAACATTCTAAAGGGATAATTCTTAAGATATTTGGGAACAGGTGCCATCACCCTCCTCCCACACTTCAGTTATTTAGGCTAAACATAGCTCATTCTTTTGGCCTCTTAGTTCCAGTTTACCTTCGATGCCCTGCTCTGGATGAGCGGCCATCTGTCCATGTCTATTTCAAGGCACTATGAATGGAACAGAAGATTCCAGTTGTGCAGGAAGCTCAGTATGGCTCCCTCCAACTCAACACCCCCATGGCTCATGAGGGGTTTCTATTCACGGAGTCTGAGTAGCAGTTCAGCAGAAAACGTAGCTGTTACTGTCCCATCGCGGCCCAGCTCCTCACTCACACTCAGAAGGACACTCCTATTCTCCCCAGATCTGAAGCCACAGACTCCTTTCTCCATACCCTAACTCTTTTGCACTTATAAAATTTTGTTGTTTTTAGTCTTTTCATCAAATCTATTTTGTTTCTTAAAATGCTTTTTAACCCATCCCTTCCTGTTTCCCTACTCACTACCATCTGAATAGTGCATTGGTCTTTGGTTCTCCCAGCCCCATGCCAGATGTTCAGATTGATGACCTTCTTTCCACTGACAGCTTGGCAGGGGGATCTAGAACCCTTCACAGGCAAGTACTTCGGACATAGTTTTCTGCCACCCATTTGGGCCTGGGCTAGGGATAGAGTCAATGTTCGGATTGTGTTGATCCCTCCTCAGGAGAGAAAAGGAATCTCCACATCTACTATTGTAACCTCCCTCGGGCTGGCCCCACTGTCTCTCAATGCTCTGATATTTGTGTCGCTGCCTGGACCTTTAGAACTGTGCTTTTTGTCATTTAAGAAGGATGCTAGAGTCCTTTTCCCATATTCTTTTTATTGTTGTTGGCTTTTTTTTAAAAAAAAATAAGGTCTCATGTTGCCCAAGCTGCCTTGAATTCACTGTGTAGCAGAGGGTGATCCTGGGCCTATTCTCCTGCTTCTATTTCCCAAGTACTGTAAACAGGTATGCACTACCATGCCCAGTTTAGAGTTTGGAAAGCAAACCCAGGGCTCCGAACATGCTAGGCAAGTATTCTATGAACTATATCCTCAGCCCCTACAAGAGAGTTTCACTTATTTCTTTGAAAACATCCTGTCTGCCTCAAATCCATTCCATGTAGAGCCAAACCAGTCCCTTTAAAACATGACTTTTATTTCCTAAGACTCTTCGACTTAAAAATCTCTAGTAGCATATGGTTCATTTCATCAGGGATGATGACCTCATCTTAACTTTCTCAAAGCTCGTCTTTCTAATTGATGAAGACACTCTTTTCTTCCCTACTCACCAGAGGAGGCATTAGAATCCTTCTCCAGGGCCCTTATTATCAGCTTCCTGAAAGTGGCATGGGAGAGATAAGTCTTGCATTCTTCAGCCTGAAAAATTACTGGCAAAGGCTGGGCTTTGATGGTCCCCTCTCTCTGAGTATGCTTGCATAGTAAATCACATCCTGCTGGTCCATACATATATAGGCCCTGCTTCCTAAAATGGACTGTGAGTTCCATTTATGTTTTTGTTTTATGGTTTTTTATTATTATTATGAAATGACTGGATTCTGCTCACAGACACAGTTTGTAGGTGTTCTCCAGTCAAAGAGGAGAAGTTGGAGGTTGGGCTGGAGCTGGTAGCAGCACAAACCAAGGCCCAGAGGAGAAGCAAGGTCCAGGGAGGATGGCAAGGTTGTGGACAAGGAGAGCCTAGGATGGAGAAGCACAGTATGGGTTGAAACCGGGATGCCGAGTGTGAGTTGGAACAGGGCAGACGAGAGCCTTCAGAGCTGAGGTTGGAGAAATGCGTCTGGGAACTGTCAGAGTTGCCTCTGTGCAGGATCAGCCATTAAAACAGAACTCTGTGTGTAATCGGCATTAATGCACAGAGACGCAAAAGCATAAATCAAGGAAAGACCGCCTAATCCTGTGTTGAAATGTCGTATTAACGAGAAATTTCTATGGTTCCCTCCATCTTCTACATCCAGTTTTATATTAAAATACCAGCTTGGCAACTTTCCCTTAAACTACTGGGGTCTCTTGAGGTATCTTTAATGTCGCGCTTAAGCCAGTCTGGAAAAGATCTCCTTCGCTACCCGTGCTGGTAATATAGCACAGCTTAGAAACGTAGTGATGGAGACAGAAAGGCACCACCTGGGGACGTCTGCCGATGAGAGCCACCAGAAACCCGGGATTCCCACCTGCTCCCACTAAGTCTGAGGGACATCCTTCTTGCCACAGCTGCAAAAATTAACAGCAGGTGACAAGCTCAATGGCTCCCCTTGGCTTTGGTTTTTGCCATGGCAGGAACACGGACCTTCTGATGACGCATTTGTTTGTGGAGTTAGAGCAACGGGCAAGGAGAGGAATACTAAAAAAGCCAGGTGATAGGAGGATGGGCAGCTTGCGCTTGCCCTGGAAACAAGTTGACTCATACATCCCCAGGAACAGAGGAGTATTTGCTTGTGTGCCATGAATCATCTAATGAGGAAGGCAAGCCACCAACTCCCATTTACCTTGTAGATGAAAACAAATTTGAGTATTTTGATCAGGAGCTACTGAAATTGATCTGTACTGCTGCATGCTCTGATAGGTGGATGACTGCATCAAAAATGAAAAGCCTGGGGGGTAGGGGCAGAAAGCTCCTTTCTTGGCAGCACGCAGCTCCACCCACGTGGTGCCCATATCGGGTGGTGGAGGGATTCTAGACTGAGCTGGAGGGGTTACACCATCCATGCTGCCTTCCAGCATCTCTGTTTGCAGGCTTTAGGCAGAGAGGGATATTTATAGTTCTTTGTGTTTGAGAATAGCCGTTCACTCCTACTGGCTTGCAGAATTTCAAGTGCTAGGGTGGCCAACGGCTGATGGTTATTGTTCAGGCTGGTTAGTGGGCATCTGTTGGGTTTTAGAAATTCAGGATGGGTGCCACATTCCCTTACTAATAGTGCCTGGTTTCTGTTCCTTGAGAATGAGGCTTGTCTCCCCTCTTGGAGACAATCTGATTTTTATCAGGTCCCTTCTTCTGCCCCAGACAAGGAGGAGGCCTGAGAACTGCAATATCCATGAGTTCCTCCTCCTCTGTGTTCTCAGTCATGTTTGTTTTTGGTTTTATTTTGATTTTTTGGTTTTCTGAGACAGGGACTCCATGTGGTCAAGGGTAGCCTGGAACTCACTACGGAGCCCAGGCTGGCCTCAAACTTAGGTTCTTCCTGGCTCTGCCTCCAAACTATGAGATCAGAGAAGTACACCACCACATCAGGTTCATGTTTGCTATGGACCAGAAAGGCTAAGAGACTGAAAAATAGTAAACTCATCCCATCTGCCATGATGTTCCAGAAAATGAAGCTGGGTGTTCAGACAATACCCAGATCCCTAAGGTGCCTCGGGGTCAGGCTGTGCTGGCTCTCCAGCCGTCTCTGTGTGAGATCTCCAAGTCTGTTCTTTTGGCTTCGCTATATGCTTTCAACCCTCCTTTCAAAAAGGGCTGAAGCTGCCAAGAGAATGTTTGCCACCTGTGACCAAAGAACTTTCTTTCATGCAGATCAACATCTGCCAGAGTCTCTTCTTAAAGGGGATCATCATCGGCCCAACGGGTTTGTTACAGGAACTTTGGTTCAGAAAACTCTCGTGTCTTTTTTAAGGCTCATTACTTAACCCTGTATCTTTCCTTCCCTATCTTCTCCTGCCTTGAAGTGCCTCTTATGATTAATTTGTTGTTCATTTTAACTCCTGTGTCTAATGTCCCCAGTGGATAATAAATGGGTGACGTATTATCTACCACCCTGATTGTCCAAAAATATAATTCACTCTGTCAAGTCTCCTTGGATAGAAAGTTTTTAGGTTTTTTTTTTTGTTATATGTGATATCTATGCATTTGGCTATCAGTATTTAAGAACAAAAATATGGTAAAATATGAAAAATAAGGAAGGAAAGGTGATAGGTCGTGAGTAGAACCTTGGCATAAATGGAACTCCCTTACCAAATAGACTGTGGGTGCTACTTCTGCTCTGTCTACATGTAAGGTTACAGTGGAAAGGGAGGTGGGTCCTCACACTCAGTCCGCGGCTGCCTTTATTCACCTTGATCTTCGGCTTCCCAACCTCTAGAACTCGGAGACATAATATTGTGCTGTATAGTAGCCACCTAGCCTAGGGTACTTTCTTTTTTTTTTTTAATTTATTTTTATTTATGTGTGCGTGTGTGTGTGTGTGTGTGTGTGTGTGTGTGTGTGTGTGTGTGTGACTGCTTGTCTGTCTGTGCACCACACGTGTGCAGGCATCCATGGAGGCCAGAAGAGGGTATTCCTCTGGATCTGAGTTACAAATGGTTGGGAGCCATCTGAAATGGGTGCTGGGAACTGAGCCCAGGTCCTCTGCCAGAGCAATGAGTGCTCTTAACTGCTGAGCCATTTTGCCAGTCCCTAGGATATTTTCTTAATAGCACACAGATAGATTGAAAACCATCCTAAGTACATAGATAGAGCGAAAAGCGATGTGGACTGTGAATATAACAATGATAACTGACTCTACGGAGCTCCAACTAAATAATAGGCCACGTTCTGTTCCCTACATACAATTAATTCAGTCCTAACTGTCTCACTAGGTATATGTCATTAACATAAGTAACACCCATAATTAACTCAACAGATGGCTTACACTTAATGTCAATTCAAAGTTGGGTTATTAAAGCTTTTATTTGAACTGACACATTTAATGTTTTCATCAAAGCAACAATGAAAAGTGTGTGTGTGTGTGTGTGTGTGTGTGTGTGTGTGTGCAAATACCGCTCTGATGTTTTTCATTTTATAAAATAAATATCAAAAATGAAGCCTTGTCTTGTACCCAGAAGTTCATCTGAAATTTGGTGTCAAGCCCTAAAATATGGAAAATGCTGTTGTTTTTATGCTTTGCTTCATAAATATTAAAAAGATTTTAAGCTAGCAGAAAAAAAAGTTTTGCTTAATTCCTTATTCTTACTCCTGGTTTGTAAACTGAAAATGCAGTGTTATTCAGCACTTCTCTGGAGATATTTTATGGAATGCTGGAGTGATGTTTTATAGCTTGAAAATAATTCCAGGGCTCAGCTTGCCAGTTTCAATAAAATCAGCAGTCACAAAAGCCATCCAATAGTCACGTGTGCTAACGACCTTTACCTTGTTTCATTTTGCAAATAAGTTTAAAGATTTTATTTTTAAGTTGTATGTGTGTGTGTGTATTCGTGTGTGTGTGTGTGTGTGTGTGTGTGTGTGTGTGTGTGTTGTGTGGTAGTTTGAAAGAAAATGACCCCCAAAGGGAGTGGTACTATTAGGAGGTGTGGCCTTGTTGGAGGAAGTGTGTCACTGTGGGGATTGGCTTTGAGGTCTCTTTTTTTCAAGCTTCCCTCAGTGTGACAGTCAGTTGACTTCCTGTTGCCTGCAAGATGTAGGACTCTCAGTTCCAGCACCACATCTGCCTGCATACTGCCATGCTCCCCTTTATGATCATAATGGACTGAACTTCTGAAAGTATAAGGGAGCCACCCTCAATTAAATGTTTCCTTTATCAGACTTGCCGTGGTCATGGTGTCTCTTCACTGCAATAGTAATCCCTAACTAAGACAGCGTGTGTGTGTGTGTGTGTGTGTGTGTGTGTGTGTGTGTGTGTGTGTAAGTACAGGTGCCTGACAAGGCCAAAAGAGGACAATGGCCCTTAAGACACAGAACTTGGGTCCTTTGCAAGAACAGTGCCTGCTCTTAACTACTGAGCCATGTCTCCAGGTCCCATGTATAGCATTCAAAATGAGCATTAAAAAAAAACAAAAAAACACATTTTTGTGATTTTTTTTTTAATGTATGGACTGTCCCACCTCTGTCTCTTTGAGATACATACCCTCCTGGCATGCTTTACCACAATCAGCCAAGAGATTTAAAGGGGATCCACTCATCCCATTCATCACCCACAGCATCATTTCTTGACTTGTTTTCCTCACTCTTCCCCTCTATAATGATCTCAATCTTGATGCCTTTCTAAGGCTTCTTCCTCTCTTGACGTGCTCAACTCCCCACCAAATTCTTGCACGCCCCCTACCCTTTAGAATCTTTACATCATTTTAAATTTCTTTCGAGAAAGCCCTGTCGTGTTCCTCATTCTAAGACACAGGCTATTTCAGCTGTGGTTAGCTGGACCATGATGTGACTATCAAGTGGAGAGAGAGAGATGCTCCATAAACTTTGTAGTTTTCATGGAGGATACATGTCAGAAAGAGGCAAATTAGTTACTGATGGATAAATGATACCTTGAATCCTTATTTGAAAAAAGATGCACTGAGGCCATTTCTGTTGATAAAATCGGGCATCTTTTGAAGATCTGCCATCATATTAGCATAAAAAAGCCCTGAGAAGTTATTGAGAAACAAAGGATTTCATTTCTCTCATATCATTTAATATTTCCCCAAACGGATTTCAGAACGAATCCTTTTGATCATCCCCTCTATCATCTCATATACAAAAGCACCTGTGGAACACAGTTTGATTAAAGTGCCTTTAAATAGTAAAAGAGATAACAAAAATAATGGAAGGTAGCTATCAAATACACAAGTGGCTGGCTGGCTGGTTTCCTGGGGACAGCAGCAGTCTGAACGTGGTCTAGATTTTCCATATGCCATGCAAGTACTGGCATTTTCCCCCTTTGTCTTAGAGATGGGACAGGAGGGAGCAGGCAATAAGGCCACTGACCAAGTGTGGGGTTATATTTAAAGAGGCCATTCCAATAACTTTAAATAGCAGTTGTCCTTGGGTTGGATTTTCCTAAGGCATTTTGTGTTACTTTATCTCAGGTGTCTTGATTTGCTTTGGACATTAGGTGGTGCCCTGAACTAACATGGCTATTAATTAATTGGCTGTTGCCTGAGTATAATAGCACATGGTGAAAAGGGTGTGATTAGGGTAAACAGAGTTGTCCATAGCTAGTGTGTGTGAGCAAGCTCTCACACAGCTGTTCTGGGAAAGAATGAGAAGCCATACTTGGAGCTACATGTGCTCATGTAGAATTCAAAACCTCACACAGATTCACGATTAGGGGCAACAACCATTGAATAATTTGCACACTCCAAAGTTTCAGATGGACCTGATAGGATTGGGGATCTTCCCAAAGGTTCCCCATCAACCGAAAGATAGCCTATAAAACGATTTTAGGTCATAAATGAAACACTGAAAATTTTGATTATTGGTGTCTAATTTCCTTTGCACTATCGGTATGTGGGTTGATGCTAGGTGTCAAATCCATCTATCTCTCAGTTTGGAATTTTGTCTTTTTTTTTTTTTGCCTTTTGGCTAAGATCAAGTTCAGAGTTTGAAATTTATAATTTGTTCAAAGTTTATCTCAACATAAACTAGCATTCCTAACTAAAGACATTAAACTTCCAGAAAAAAATATGTGCCTAAAAATTTCAGTTTTTATATTACATTCAAAGGTGGTAATCATTATCCACAGAACATTTCCAATTCTCCATCTGGACAAAGCTAGGGTTGCGTGTTCCTCCTCCTAACTTTGGCTAAGGAAATATGAGAGGAAAACCCACATGGCTTATAGGCAAAAATCTTAAGGACAACCACATAGTTTTCCATAGAGTAAGCAAAAAATTAAAAATTACCGTTTCGTGTCATCTAGGTTTGGGAATGCTTGTTACTGCAGTTTTGGCTGACTTGTTCTGACTGGTTTATTGCAATGGAACACTGAAAGTCCACGAACATCGTATGGTAAAAAAATTAGATAATAAGAAAACATACAGATGACATGTTAGATGTGCATTTAAAATATTGCTCAATCACTGGAAAAAAATGTATGAAACAGGGTTATCTTGGGGGCATATTGGACCTTCAGAACTTTGAAACTGGGGGAAAATAATTGAAAAGAGAATATTTAGTATGAGTCTATTGAACAGATGAATAGCTGTGCAAAATGTGATATCTTCACACCATGGAATATTACTCAGCCTTTGGAAGAAAGGACACATTGACATATGTCGTAGCATATGAAGACATTATGCTATGTGAAATAAGTCAGTCACAAAAATGTAAACACTGTGTAGTGGAATTGCTTAGAACAGTCCAAGTCATAGCCGCAGAAGACAGACCTGTAGATGTTGGAATCTGGGAGAGAGGGGATGTGGAGTGTTTATTGGGTATAAAATTTCAGTGGTACAAGATCATAAAGAAATGCAGAGATGTGTACGTGTCCAGCTGAGCACTCAGGTTGTATGTGTGTGGGAAACAATAAAAATTATAGAATAAGAGGTCATGAATTTGAGAGGGACGGGGGTGTAGGAGGAAATGGAGGGAGGAGAGGAAGGGAAAATTATGCGAATATTGTGGTCATATATGAAATTCTGAACAAAAAAGGTATGGAGATGAGCAATAGGGATAGTTGCACAATATACTTGTAAGTACATGAACTACCACTGAACTGCTTACATTAAAATAGGTAAGATGGTAAATTTTATGTTATGTACGTTTTTCTGAGACAAAAAAATGGGGGGATGTTTTTGTGAGAGGAGACCCAATACTCCATTTTCCCCTTAGGAGGTAAATCATGCCCTCTTTCTGAGCTTGAAGAGGACCTCAAGTCTCTCCTTTGAGACATGGAGAAAGCAAGTGATTCCTGTGTCTAGGACGACACTCACTTTGTCCGCAAGAGGTCACCTGATGGTCAGACGGGAGCCAACCTTGTTCAACCAATGTCTCTAAGCAAAGCTGTGCTCTGGAAGTTGTGGGGTTTATGTTGCAGTTTGAGGAAACAATCATCCCTTTCTGCTTCTCCCTGTGGAAACAAGAGGTCTGGTCTGAGCAAAGATAAACCTTGAGTACACCACAGAGAGAGGATTCCGCCTGACAGAATCCCGCAGGACCCTAGCCTCCAGAACGTGGCTGGTGATGTGGCTCATTAGTAAGCGCTTGCCCCTCAGGCACAGACTCTGGACTTGATCCTCAGTCCTAGTCAATAAAGAAGTACATAAATAAAAGCTCCCAATTCCCGAGGAAATAGCCTGTGGAGCATCCTGCTTCCTGTGCACGTGTCTTCATCTCTCTAGACAAGGTGGCACCTGTGATCCTTCCCTGCTCTCCTTGAGCACAAAAGAAGGTGACAGGGAAGGAAAGCTCACCACAGGGAGCTCTTCTCTGAGACTGCAATCTTCTCAACAGGGTAGGAAAGAGCACAATTATCCACAAAGACTGCAATTAGCAATGTCAGCTTTAACCTTTGTTCCTCTGTGAGAGTCCAAGGCACCATGTCGTCACCTAAGACCTACTGCTCTGTCTATGACAAAGGTTTTGCCGGTCTGTGTGGAAGTCAGGACTTACTCTATCCCAGGCCTGTGTTCCCAGAGGACTCATCTCTTTCCAAGACCAGCGGGCAACGACACCGGCAGGAAACGGGTCTGTGGCACTGTTGTTTAGCTGTTACCCAATCAGTCACTGTTGGACGGCCTCTCAAAGAATCCACTGCCAGACTGTGATGAGCGCGCCACTTCTAGAGTTCATGAGGAAAATGTGGGGAACATTCACTCAGAGCTGAGCGGTGGAGCAAAAACTCCACCTGCCTCCCATGCTCAGGTAAATGGTGACGAGGGGGGGGGGGCACAACGACACACGCATGCACATGCACTCTGGTGCACGCGAGTGTGAGGGTTTAACTGGGAAAGCTTCCTACAGGGCAACGATACAGCAGCCTGGAGCATTTGTGTGTCTGGGCAGAAGCGGAATCCACATTTTTGCAATGCTTCTTTTTTTTTTAAACTTGGGCTTCACAGTCAACTGCCATTTTGTTTAAAGCATCTGTTCTGCGAGCCAAAGCGGGAGGGAACATACACCACCAGTTAAGTGCTTGGAGAAGGAGCTCTGGAGAAACGCTCCCCACTTAACTCCTCTTAGCTCTGTGAGTGATTACAGGGTTTGGGCTATTTCTGGCCACATCTCCTTGTCTTACGAAAAGTGGAAGTCAAGTCATTAAGGAGCATGGGCATCTGTGCATTTAGTAATTCGCCTTGAGTCAGAAAGTCTAGACACTCCCCTGGGGATGGGAAACAGGCAGGATGTTTCTATGCCCTTCAAGTCTCTTTTGTAACCCAAAAGGCATTAAGCAACCAGATCTTGAAGTAAATGGGCTCTGGAGCTCCTGGCTAGGACATGGGAAGCGTAGGGAGAGTGCACTGAGCTGGAGACTCACCACAGCCGGTCCTACCCTGAGTGAGTGATACCCAGCCAGAGCCACTGGTCAGGCAGAGCTCAGTCCCATCCAAATGCCATTGATTTCCTACCAGAACAACCTGAGAATTTGACCTGAGCCTCGGTTCCTTTTGCTGCGCATCACAATCGGAAGAGCTCATATTTACTGGGACTGTCAGGTGCTGGGCAAGGGTGCCAGGCATACAACCCCTGATTCACTTGTACCTCGTAGTAACACTCTGGGGTAGGTGGATAACACTGGCGTGCTTCAGTGATTCTAAGACGTCCATTGTTTTGTTTTGTTTTCTTTTAATATTTACCATTTCCAGGTGTATCACAGAATTGATGAAGAAGTGTATAAGTCATGGCAGATCATACGCTTTCACGCCTTCCTCAATGGTACGTAAGTTGGTGGTGTGCTACATTCAGTGAGGAAACAGGCATGGGTGGATTAAATAACTCACCCAACTAGAAAGTGGTAGAGCTAGAACTGGAATCCACGTAATTTCTAGAGTAGACTTTCTTGAAAAAATTCAGACTTACTGGATTTGGTCATGAAACTCATTCTTTTGCATACTTGCTATATTCCGGTTAAAACTAGGTTTGCAATCCAGTTCGTCCCTGTGACTGCGGGCAAGCCTTACCTTCCTGGGCCTCAGCTTTTGCAATCTGTTAAATGGCGACAATAATAACAGTAACTAACCCACAGGATTATAATGGGAACTGAACAAGTTTGTACACATAAAGCCCTTAAAAATCACATCTGACATATCTGGAAATTCCCCTTTAACATTTAGCTATGATGGACTTCCATGTGTTTCAGAGAAAGGCCACTAGAAAAACGTATAACGAAAGAATGTGTTAAATAACACGTCTCATTGGCCCTAAAATTATCTTGACGCCAATAGAGGTGCCTTCGCTATATTTTCGGAAATTTAGTTTTATTTGATTTCTTTAAAACCAAGAGATGACGTCAAATGAAATGGAAGACTGTTCTGAGAGGAAATGGCTAACATAGGTGACAGGTGGGGACAAGAGGAAGAGACCCCGGAGCAGTGAAATCTGGGGCTGCCTTGGGCAAAGGGTTTGTTTGAGGGGATGGGAATAACAAGGGGTTGGGCTGTGTGGCTGGAAGTTTCTCTGGCCCTGCAGTGGGGATGAATCTCTCCTTCCTGCTGTCGGCAGCTGCTTATAAAACAATCACTCAGAGGCTTATATTAATTACCAACTGTATGGCCTATGGCTCAAGCTTCTTGCTAGCTAGCTCTTATAACTTAACCCATTTCTATTCATCTATATGTTGCCACGTGGCCATGGCATTACCAGACTGTTGGCATCTTGTTGTTCCTTGGGCTGCGGGCTGGCATCTCTTCTGACTCCACCCTTATTCAACTCATCTTCAGTCTGAATGCCCCACCTAACCTTATCCTGCCCTGCCCTAGGCCAATGCAGCTTTATTTATCAACCAATCAGAACAACACATATTCACAGCATACAGAAAAGACATCCCACAGCAGGCCTGAGCAGTTGAGAAAGTTGTGCCCCAAGAAACAGCAGCAGAACTGGGGACCAGAATTGAAACCTAGTTTTCAGGAGATTCCTTCTGAAACTGTGGAATGAATTTGGTCGGTCACAGCCAGTGTCTGTGAAATACAGACGGAGAGGCAAGAGGCAGGTGGACACAAGGGAGGATGTAAGACAGTACCAGAGTGTACGTAATAAGTACAAGCATTGTTTCATGGAATTCGGATTTCAGTTGGGGGAGTAGAGATAAGGTGTCATGGATTGTGAGGTAAAGTGAATTTCTTTCTATTGGTTTTACAACAAACGTTTGAAAGCTAAAGCATTAAAACAAAGAGGAGAGTAGGTCCTGGCTGAAAATAGATGCAGACCACACATTTAAAGTGACATGTTTTATATTAACAAGCGTATTTGTTGCCTCACTGCTGTGACTAAATGCCTGGTCTGGCGTCTGTCTTGAGGGCAGGCGGTCCATGATGGTGGTAGGAGTGTGAGGCCTGTGGTCCATGATGGTGGTGGGAGTGTGAGGGCATGTGGTGCTGTGGGATGGTCTGTATGTCAAGTGTGTTGCTGATTGGTCAATAAATAAATCACTGATTGGTCAGTGACCAGGCAGGAAGTATAGGAGGGACAAGGAGGAGAATAAAGCTGGGAAGTGGAAGGCTGAGTCAGAGAGACACTGCCAGCCGCCACGATGACAAACAGCATGTGAAGATGCCGGTAAGCCACGAGCCATGTGGCAAGGTATAGATTTATAGAAATGGATTAATTTAAGATATAAGAACAGTTAGCAAGAAGCCTGCCACAGCCATACAGTTTGTAACCAATATAAGTCCCTGTGTTTACTTGGTCAGGTCTGAGCGGCTGTGGGACTGGCAGGTGAGAGAGATTTGTCCTGACTGTGGGTCAGGCAGGAAAACTCTAGCTACAATGTGGTCCATGATGGTGGTGGGAGTGTGAAGCATGCAGTCCTATGGTATCTACAATCAGAAAGTAAAGAGAGATGAATGCTAGCATTCAGTCTGCTGTCTCCCCTGTCTCCATTTTATTTAGACCAGGACTCCAGCTCCTGGTTTTACTATATTCTATTCGACCTTGCCGGAAACACCCTCACGGACATGTGCAGAGGTGTGTTTCCTGAACTATTCTAAATCCAGTCAAGTTGACAACAAATATTTGCCATGACAGCAATCAAAGACCCCCCCCCCCCGAGAGCCCTGGTATAGGCTCTCAGACATGCCTTTAGACCTTGACAGATGTTTCTGCTTCTCTGTGTCTTCTAGCCTCGAGACTGCTTCCCTACCCTCACCCTGTGCCTTTCCTTGACTCAGCCATTTTGCCTTAAATGCAACTCCCGTCCCTCCCTGCCACATCCTTCCAGATGCCATGCCCTAAGCCTGACCTTCACTGGGATAAAAGCCAGCTGAAAACTCCACACAGGATACCTGGCCATCTCAGGGAGCCAAGCTGTCCCCTTACGTCTTTGTATTATTGCCGTATAAATGGCAAAGAGTAGTCAAGTCGTGGGCAAGTCACACTCCATGGTACTCATACAACTCAAGCCAACTCGGGACCTGACTGAGCAGTTTGATTTTACACTCAGACCAAGACTCAGGTGAAGGAGAGGATTCCCACCTAGCAAGCTCCCTTCTCGCTTCCGCATAAAGACCCAGGGTGACAAAGGAATGCCTGCCTGTGTTTTCAGGGGATTGACTGCTGAAGGTGAGCTCTAGAAATCCACAAGGACATGTCAGAAAGCTCTAAGCCACAGAGATGGTGGTCTATAGACACAGTGCACTGCAGCAAAGACCCTGGTTTCCTGCTCTTCCATCTCCAGGCACAGGGAAGCAGGAAAGTCCAGGCCCTTGCCATCAGCACCAGGGAATGCTACAGTTCCCACAGACTTGAAACTCCATCTGTCTGCACAACTGCTTTGCTCCACAGGAGGAACACACACTGAGTCTCCAACAACCAGAGCCCAATTTGCTATAGCACAGCGCCATATCAATGGGACAGAACCATCGCTAGATTCCATCTTGCCCCGGGATCAGTAGGTAGACTTTTCATCACAGCAGCTGCTATCAGAATCCCAGCACCATCCCCGCTCTCCTCTTGCAGCCCAATGACATGGCCCTCTGCAAAGCACAGCCTCGGGCTCATGGTTTCCACTGTGTCTCTGGGGTCGAGGACAGGGGGCTTCCACAGCAGGTGTCTCTGGCATTTGCAAAACTATGGTCCAACAGGATGGTACTGGTATAAAACTGTACAGATGAACGGAACAGCATGGAGTACCCAGAAGTTAATCTGCATACATACGGCCAAGGGATTTTCAACAAAGGTACCAAGAAGACACATGGAAGAAAGGGCAGTCTCTTGGATAAGTGATAATGAGGCACTAGATATGCATCCACAAAAAAATAAAACTCGATTACTATCCCTCTCTATATACTGTTGTGTGATATTTTGCTCATATTCTGACAATAAAGTTTGCTTTGAAATCAGAGGGCAGAGCTAGCTACTAGCTGACCAAAAGTAATCATAGAGGTTTTGGAGGACTGAGGACAGATAGAGAGACAGGAAGTAGTAGGGTAGGGCTTAGAGAGGATCTCAGTCCTTTTGGATGGAGGAACAGAAGAGACAGGAGGTCACTGTTCGCTTCTCCGTCACTTCTCTGATCATTTAGGTTCTTACCCTGATATCTGACTCCTGATTTTTTAATTGATAATAATTAGATAAATGCAACAATATTAAAAAAAAACACAACTCAAAGTGGATGAAAGACTATTAGATCAAGACTAAGAAGCCCCTAGAAAACATAGGGGGAATGCTGTAAGCCGTCAGCACAGGAATAGGATACCCTCCTCCATGGTCACGTGTGCAATTAAAGTGAGAATATGCAAATGGAATTGCATCCAACAGAGAAGCTTCTGCTCCATAAACAAAATCATGAGCAGAATGAAGAGACAAGTGGAACAGGAGAAAATATCAGCAAACCATCCACCCAGGAAAAGATCAATATTCAGAATATATAATTATCTGATTTAAACGCTGGGCAAGTGATCTCAATCTCATTCGTGTTTCAAAAGAAGACATAGAAATAGGCAAGAAGAACATGAAAGAAAAATACTCATTATCACTAGGCATCGGGGAAATGCAAATCAAGGCCACTGTGATGTACTAATTTCACCCTAATTAGAACTGCTATTATCAAAAAGTCAAGAACAAAAAAACAACAAATGCTAATAGGGATATAGAGAGAGGGCAGCTGGTATGCAGTGTTGGTGGGAATGTACAATAGTACAGTTGTTATGGCACACAGTGTGGAAGTTCTTCCAAAAACTGAAATTAGCCTACTGTGTGACTCAGCCATCCCACTATTGGTCATATACCCAAAGAAAATGAAATCGGTAAGTCTAAGAGATCTTTGGGCTCACAAGTTAATTGTAGATCTGTCCATACTAGCCAAAACATGGAATTTTCCAAAGTGTCTATCAACAGAAGAACAAATAAGACAGGGTAAGTATACACCATATGTATATACATTTTTAAAATTAAATATTTTGATTTGCAGCAATATGGATGGAATCAGAGGGCATCACGTTTAGTGAAATAAGCCAGGCAAAGAAGACGAGTGCTGAGTGGTGGAGGCTGAAAAAACAAGATGACTACGTAGAAAAAGAGAATTATAATTAGATAGGGAGTGAGAGAAGGCAGGGGGACGATGGAGAGAGACTAGGTAGCATGCACCAGCACACAGCTAGATGGGAGGGATCAAATCTGGTGCACAGTAGGGTAACCATAGTCTACAAATTATATTTCAAAGGAACTAGAAGTGTTTGAAGAGGTAGAAATGATAATTACCCTGATTTGATTAGTATAAACTGCATAGTGCACCAAATTCTATCCTCTACAAATATGTATTATAAAATAGTATATCCATATGTATAATATATACAGATATAATACATATATCCACTTAAATAGACTTCAGGAAAAAGGAGTCTGGTAGGAGTGGATTCTAAACGAAGATCTTCCTTTCAGACTGGGAGGGGTAAAAGGGAGTAGATCTAACTCCCTTTCTATTTGAAGTGACCAGTGATAAGCATTAGGTCTGACTCAAATTAGCACTATTTCAAAATGTTTACATGCATGCGGTTTACAGCAGAACATGGGAGCAAACACCCGCTCAAGTCTGAGAGGCCCCTTCTCTGGAAACATCAAATGTGGCCAGGGCAATGTATGAAGTGACTCTGAGAAAGACATTTGGTTTGGTACCAGCTGCACGATTGAAGCTACATGAGCCTGTGTGTGTGTGTGTCGTCAAATCAATGTCGATGTAAAAAGGCAACTGGAACTCATTGGTAAACATAACATGGAAGCTCCCAGAGGGAAAGAAAGAAGAGCTCATTACCATGGTAAAGTAGAAGTCAGTTTGCCTTGAAAATGTGAATGAGGGAGTCCAAGTGCTGAGGCAGGGGTCGTTAGGTCCTGAAGGATGAAGTTTTGAAAGCAAGGCCATGGCTGAACACCTGAATGTAGTCAGAAGGTTTCTCAGGTCCCACCTGGCCCCCCAGTGTACCTGCAGCCACTTGTAAAATAATCACTCAGAGGCTCATATTAATTATAACTGCTCAGCCATTAGCTCAGGCTTGTTACTGACTAGCTCTTAGATTTATATTAACCCATAATTCTTATCTATGTTTACCCACGTGGCTTGGTACCTTTTCTCAGTTCTGCCTTGTCATCTTGCTTCCTCTGTGTCTGGCTGGTGACTCCTGACTCAGCCCTTCCTCTTCCCAGAATTCTCCTAGTCTGCTTATCCCACCTATACTTCCTGCCTGGCTACTGGCCAATCAGCATTTTATTAAACCAGTGTACAAGAGCATTATCCCTTAGCACCTGTTACCAGGACTGTGATGGTCCAGGAGGGGAATGTGGAAGGTGTGTACAGAACCCGAAACAGAATCCTCACTGCTGATGGCGCTTCTATGAGAACCCTGCCACCGTTGCCAGCGGGAGAGCTACAAAACACCCCAGAGGATCTACACCATGGAAATGGCTTGGAAAATTAACTTCTTGATGCAAAAGAACCAGGCAGATTCACAGCAGGGCTGCTAAGGCCCACATTAATTCTATGTCTAACTCTTTGTCCAACCCCAATTTCTGTTACCTTTCTGTACAGTAAATTCAATCACACGTGAGAAAAAGAAAAGAAAAGAAAATGGTGAATGAAGTACTGGTGTTTGGGCTGCATGTAGTAGTACATGTCTATGAGCCTCATACTTGAGAGGCCGAAGAAGGAGGATGATGAATTTAATGCTAGCCTGAGCTACACTGTAAGACTTGTCAAACAAACAAACAAGCACAAAACCAAACCATTAGCAGATTCAAAAATAATTTACTAGAACTCTCTCAAGGCTAAAGAAAGCACTAAAAATGGGACCACTGATTATGACAAAGACTTCACACAGAGGATTCTCAGAGTCGAGTCTGCGATCATAACTTTGTGGTAGAGTATTTACCCAGGCTGAGGCTGTGAGCTCCTGGGCTTAGTCTCCAGCACTGCAAAAGAGAAATGCACACATACCAGAGGGGTGGGAGGTGGGGGGACGAAAGAAAACGTGAGCCTGTGGTGTGTAGAGTGTAGGAGGCTGAGAGAAGAGGAAAGCAAATTTGAAGTCACCTTGAGCTACATACGCAATGAGACCCTGTCTTTAAAAAAATAAACTGAAATAGGCTGGACACGGTGGCATATGCCTGTAATCCTAGGGAGGTTGAGGCAGGAGGGTTAAGAGTTCAAGGTTATCCTCAGCTATGTAGAAAGTATGAAACCAGTCTGAGCTACACGAGACTCTGACTCCAAGAATAAAACAACAAATAATAAACAAAATCCCCATGCCAACATTTAAAATACAGCTATTACACATAAGCTCATGTCTGCCATCCAATTAGACCATTTATTGAGGCTTCCATTTTGGTCCCCATTACGTAATTGACTTTTTGGTTAACTATTCTTCCTATTAATCAAAGATAGGGCCGGGGAGGCTGCTAGAACATATCCTTTGCTCTCAGTGTCTTTAGAGAAAATGGGCTTTGAAAGAAGCATTAATTTTTTTCCTGAACTTACATGAAGCTGACTACTAAGTGAATTCAGAAATGAATGTTCTACTATTAGGAAATGCTGTATTATCAGGAAACCTAGGCAGAACTCAGTAGGGGGTAGAAAGAAAGATTAGCCTGGGGTCTAGTCGTCCCCAGCATGAGGCTCTGTCCCCTAGAGATGAACCAGGCTGAGGCCTGGTTCCTTTGCCTGCCATTCTTCAAAAGCAGTCTAGAATTCCTCATTTGTGAGCCTTCCAGGGCTTCCAACACTCACTCTGTATGGGGCTTGCTTGGAGGTGGGCAGCTTTCTGCTTTCCAAAAAGGCTGGGAGTCAGTCAGCTGCCGTCAGATCTAATCCATCAGAGCACATGTTTGAAAACCACGCCATGAATGTGAACGTGGCAGCAGGTCTTTCTCTAGTTCGTAAGCAGTCCCTACAGGAGTGATGATATCAGTTCATTAAGGCTCATAGCAAATGGTGACAGGGAACAGTCGAGGAACCTTAATGGCACGCAGCTACGATCAGAGCTAATAACGTTGACGATAGCTTTTCCAAGTTTGACTTTTAAGTTGAAGAAGGAAACAAAAAATGAGAATAAGGAATCCACTCTGTGTCCTCTTAACGGAGCTCAATACTGGGACAATCCAAGAATTCTGAGGAGAGGATTTCTCTTGAAGGTGGCTCCTTTTGTGGCTGATTCCTCTCCATCCTCAGGATTGAAGAATGATCAGTTAACATTGGGGAAGCTCATGGGACAATGGGTCATGGGAGAGAAGAGGAATGCCCAGGCCTTTCTTCACTTAAATCACAGGTACAACACAGAAAAATCGGACATAGAGACAAGAAAATAAAACCCTAGAAACCTGCTACCAAAAAATAAACATCTCAGCAGAGTGTAGTGGTGCATCCCTTTAATCCCCTCACTTTGGAGGCAGAGGCAAGTGTGTCTCTGAATTAGAGGCCAGCCTGGTCTACATAGGGAATTCCAGGACAGCCAAGACTACATGGTGACACAGTGTCTCACAGGGAAAAAGAAAACTAAAAAAAAAAAAGAAAAAGAAATATCTCTAATATTAATATATGCTTGTGTATCAATTTCAAATGTTTGTGTGTAAATAGTTTGCATAAAGATATATTTGCATATGCACATAAAGTCATGCACTCATAAAATATATTTTTCCTTCCAAATGGCATACTATAGATTCTTTAGAATAGTTTTCTTTTCTCTTAACAATAAATGAGTGTGTCCCATGTTGGTAAGTGTATCTCATCATTTTAGATTGCCACTTGACAGTATTTTCATGATGGACTATAACATATTAACCAAAGCCTAATTTTAGACCTTTACACTTCTACTGGTTCTTGTGTGGTTTTTTGTTGTTGTTGTTGTTGTTTTGTTTTGTTTTTTTTTTTGTTTTTTTTTTTGTTTTTTTTTTTTTTGAGTAATGCCGAGTCATCCCAGCTTGGATCTGATGCTTCAATCTCCTCTCCGATGTCTCCTTCCCCACAGTGATGTGAGCTTTTTTCTCTAGAGCTGGGAAGAGCGGCTTTGGTGTAAAAAAGAGCTCAAAAGCTTTACCGTCTCCCTATGCCCCGAGAAGCAGATAAAACACAAGAGGAGAGGCAGAAAAGATGACCGTCCATGAAGAAGTGTGCAGGTCCTTGCCTGAGCAGACTCTGAGTCACCTTCACCGTGGACTTCCTAGTCTTCAGAATGGTGAGACATAAGCATCTGGTGTTTATAAGCTGGTCAGTGTATGGTTTTCTGCTATGGTATCTAAGATGCTCCTGACATCAACTGACCATGTTCATTGCAGAGAACTAACACGCTAAGGGGGAAAGTCCTGGGAAAGAGGAACTAAGTGAGGAGTCTTTCATGTAGCTATATATTATGTAGGAATAAGCATACTAGCATATGCACATGTAATAGATGTATGAGCACACACACTTGCAAAGTTTAAGGATGTACTTACTTTGTTTTAAGTAAAGTTGCAGATGAACAGTCTTGTTAAATAAGAAACAGAGTCAATGCAGAGATGAAAGCCCAAGAGGTCAGAGCTAAAAACCTTACCCTTCACTGCTGCTGTTGTCCTCTTCAGCAAGAGACCTACTTCCTGTCTGTTTGTCTTTTTTATAGACTTTCTATTCTGCCTTCTCATTGGTTGTAAACCCAACCACACAACCTCCTTGTCACTGCCTGTCTGTAAAGACTTCCAGGTCTTCTATGGTTGGTATTGAGATTAAAGGCGTGTGTCTCCAATGCTGGCTGTATCCTTGAACACACAGAGATCCGCCTAGCTCTGCCTCCCAAGAGCTGGGATTAAAGGCGTGCACCAGCACCACCCAGTTTCTGCTATGGCTTGCTAATAGCTCTGACCCCCAGGCAACTTTATTTATTAACATACAAATAAAATCACATTTCAGTACAATTAAAATATCACCATATAGGGGGCAGAGCCAGGCGGATCTCTGTGAGTTCGAGGCCAGCCTGGGCTACCAAGTGAGTTCCAGGAAAGGCGCAAAGCTACACAGAGAAACCTTGTCTCGAAAAACAAAAACAAAAACAAAATATCACCATATAAAGTGGATGTAGATTTATTAAGGGACAGTGAGGAAGAACTCAGGAGAAAGGGAGGGGTTCTGAGGAAGGAATACCCTAAGTTCATATTTCCAAGGGGTTGGTGACATATAACTCTCTGTCTCTTCCCAACGTATAACAGAAATTACTCCAGGTCAACTAGTGTTGGTCATCAATATTTAATTCCTACTTAATATTCTATCCTAAGGATTGTCACAATTCATCCAGGTATCCTTTTATTAATGGATTTGGTTTCCTGTCAACTTTCAGTTATTAAAACCAAGGTCGCAATGATCAGCCTTGCACATATGTACTTGAACATTAGGGGTTTAATTTCTGTAGTTCATGGTCCCAGGAGTGGAACTCTGGGTAGAATTGCATGTGCACGTACATTTTTAACCGAGGTCATAAATCGCTTTTACATGTCTCTACAGTGATACAGGAGTGCCCTTGCCCAGATTCCCATCCCTGGTAGTAATAGGTGCTATTATACTTTTATGCTCACCGTAGTGATGGGTATCTTCATGGTCATTTTAATTTCCATTTCTCTGCCCATTGGGGGAAGCTGAACATTTTCTCTTGCTTGCTCTTCTGACAAATTGCCTTTTCATATCTCCAACCCATTTTGCTGTTGGTTTGACTTTCCTTATCTTTTTTAAATTGTAAAAGAGCTGTTCTGAAATTATAGATATAAATGTGAATGTATCGTTTGAATTTAAAGTATTTTCTCCAACTTATTTGCTTTGGGACTTCAGACTTGGTATCTATTGGACTTTATACTTGGTATCTATTGAGCTATAAATGATACCTGAGAACTTTATGCATATATACATAGAATACACACAGTACATGTATATTCTGGTATTAACTGAGAACATTTCCCCTGGGCCAGGGAGATGGGAGAGTAGATAAAGGCATTTGCCACCAAACTTCAAGACCTGAGTTCAATCCCTGGATTCCACATGGGAAGGTAAGAACTTACTCTCACAAGTTGTCCTGACCTCCACATATTATAGCATGTACATGTGTGCATGTGTCCACACTCACACCCCTCCTCCATGAATGAGTGAATATGAATTAATAAATAATCATGTACCTGGCAGTTAGAGCCACAGAAGAACAGGTGGTTGAAATCTTGCTATGACCTTTGCTCTGCTTTCTTTCAGCTCCGGCAGAATTCAAAGTGGCTGGTGGTAGGGCTAGGAAGGACTCCAGCTAGGCCAAGCCAAGCAGTTCGATGCTCACATGCAGCCTTGACTGGCAGTTGCTGTGGACGTACTCACGACTCCAGCTAGGGCTTTCATGCAGTCGCGGAGATTTGGGCATCACTGCTGTCGAGCACAGTGGACTCCTTCTGGATCACTGGTTCTCAACCTTCCTGACGCTGCGACTCCTTAACACAGCTCCCCATGCTGTGGTGACCCCCTACCATAAAATTATTTTCGTTGCTACTTCATAACTGAAATCTTGCTACTGTTATGAATCATAATGTAAATATCTGTGTTTTCTGATGGTCTTAGGTGACCCCTGCGGTAGGGTCATTTAACCCCAAAGGGGTCGTGACCCACAGGTTGAGAACCACTGTTCTAGAGTGTGTCTCTAGGAACTACCTAAACTGGCCTCATCTAAAAGGCATGTGGCTCCTTATTCCCTCAGGACTCAGAACTCTACAGCTCGTCAGCATTAGTGATTCCAGGGCACTGTACCTCGGTGAGAAATCACAATAGCTCATCAGCATTAGTGATTCCAGGGCACTGTACCTCGGTGAGAAATCACAATTTCGCACTTTAAATTTCTATTTGATTATGTTGGGGGTTTAAGTAGCTTTCCAACCAGCCAGATTTCTGAACTTAAGTCTAAAACACATTTAAGTTCAACTGTGGGTTCAATGGCACTGTAAGCGCCTGTGGGTTTTGTTTGACTTGATTATTTTTAAAAAACTGTTGGGATCTTAACTGTGACACAGCAGTTATAGTAACAAGCATTTGGTTTTGTAGAGACATTATTTCTGCTCTGTGCACAAGCTCAACACAGGTCACAACTCACTACCCCAACCTTCCTCTACAATGATTATTTCTTCAACTCCCTATTTTTTTTCTAAAATGATTATTTTATTTTTACTCCTGGGTGTCAGCCTATCAGGAATTTATTTTTGAAGCTGACACTAAATTCATATCCTATCTTCAGGAGAACAGAATTTTCTTTTCCTTAGGGAAGGAAAGGGCTTATTTGGATTACATGTCTAGATCATATTCCATCATAGAAGGAACTCAGTATAAACTTAAACAGGAAGTTGGAGGCTAAATACACAGAGAAATGTTGCTTTCTGGCTCACTCACAGCTCCATGCTTAGCTAGCTTTCTTATGCTGCTCAGGACCATCTGCCCAGGGAATGGTGTTGCCCGTAGTGGACAGGACCCTCCTGTATCAATTGAGGCAATCGAAATAATCTTACACAGACATACTCACTGGCCAGTTGATCTAGAAAATCCATCCGCTGAAAATTCTTAGAGGAATCTAGGCTATGTCAAGTTGACAGATCTAACTGGGACAGAGGGCTTTAAAGCTTTTTTGTTTTTATTTTTTTTTACAAAATACAACTTCTGTAAAAGCTTTCTTGGTGGTTCATACTATCTAATGTTTTTATCACTCTCCTATTAACTAGATAACATTTTGAATAATTACTCCTATTAAATGGTTCGAGGATGTTGCGTTGCTTGTTTGTCTTGAGTCGGTCTCAGTATATACATGATTTAAGAGATTTCAGCAGAGATTGCAAGATAAGTGATTAACCAATGTAAGTTTTCATTTTGCATAATATGTAAAGATTATTAGAGATCAGAATTTTTGTGATAATGAATATTCCTTTCCAAGAAAATTGTATAGATTCCTATTTGTTCAGGTCATATTTTTTTTCCCACAATAGGACCTAATTTTCATATATTTCTGATTTTTATCATTTGCTATAATTTGGATGTTTTCCTTATTTCCATGTGCAGGTGAATTTTGGTCATGTAGAAAAAGCTAACGGTTTTATCTCTTTATTTTGTATCTACCTAGCTTCTCAGATTATCTTTTTACCCTTTTTGTTTCTTACTAGAGTTACTTGGTGATGTGAGGTATAAAATTATATTACCAACCAAGTTTCACCTCTTTCTTCCATATTTATACTTTGCATAGCATACAACATATGTATTGGGTGTGCAACTCTTTACTAGGATGTACAGACAGTATTGAATGATAATGTCAATGCTGTAAGTTCCTATCTGGTTCTTGACTGGCAGGAACTGTTACTTTTAGTACTTGTTGTATAGCCAAAGATGATCTTGAGTTTCTGACCCTCCTGCCTCCAGGATATAGTCACTACTCCTGATACATGTGGTGCTGAATATTGAACCCAGGGCCTCAGGCATAAGAAGTAGGCACATTACGAACTAAGCTGCCTCCCAGCTCCAAAATGTCATTTTTAATAAAATAACTCACCTTGATTCTTAGCTGGAGGCTACCCGTGTCTGCGCTTCTGTTTTCTCATTCTAGGATCCAGCGCAGCCCAGTTTTCTGGGGATAGTTGCCATTTTTATAACTGAGAAAGGTGCCATGGCCAGTTCACACAGTGGCCCTTAGACTTCAGCTCTAAAGCAGTACGTACCTATTCCTCTCATGTTCCGTTGCCCAAGACCAATACACGGCCAGATGAAGGCCCTGTGGTGTTGCGATGTTAATGTTGTGGAGAATTCTAATCCTCCCACAGGCAAAGCAATAAGTAATAAACAGTACACTCTACCACACTTCACCATTTATGATTATATTTGCTGCTGCTCTCTCAAGCTGACCTTTATAATCTTCATTAAGAGCCAAGTACACTCCTTCTGTGCCCACGGCACTTAGCGTGTTTTAAGTACGTGTCAGGTCCATCCAAACACAGCACCATTCATGGACGGGGTAACATTGTTTGATGCCTTTAGTTTGTTGATGCAATATAAACAATTTCCCCATAATCAACCCTTCTTGAGTTCCCAGAATAACTGTATTCAGAGCCGTGAACTATTCCCCTGATAATCCCATGAATTCTAGTTCATAAAACATAGAATTGTTGTCTTTTCCTTCACTAGTGTAATTAGTTGATAATGATCTACTCTGATATCGTTTCAGGTTCGGCTTTTAGGTGATGCACATTTCATAATGTGAATTTGGATGTTTTTAATTTTTATTTGCACAGATTAGAATAATTTATTGGAGTTAGTTTGTAGAAATATTTCCTAATTTCCTATTCAAATTTAGTTCTACATTGTTGGAATCTAATGCATTTTTCTTTTCCCTTTCTTTCTTTTCTTTCTCTCTTTCTTTTTCTTCTTTCTTTCTTTTTTTGAGAGATAGAATCTTGTTATACAGCCCAGGCTTGCATCCTCCTGCCTCAGCTTCCCAAGTACTGAGATTGCAAGGGTCTGTCACCACTCAACAGCAATCTAATGCTTTTTTAATTTTAATTATCTACTACCTATCCTTCCCAGTATTTCTGTGGTAAATGATCTAATAAAGTTCTCTCTCTCTCTCTCTCTCTCTCTCTCTCTCTCTCTCTCTCTCTCTCTCTCTCTCTCTCTGTGTGTGTGTGTGTGTGTGTGTTCATGTGTATGTGTGCTTACTTACGTGAGTGTGCAAACGTGTATTTGAAGGCTAGAGGTCAACATTATGCATCTTCCTCAATCACTCTACCTTATTTTTTGAGATAGTCTCTCATTAAGTTTAGAGCGTACCAATTCAACTAGGCTAGCTGCCTAATGCGCCCCAGGGACCCATCTGTCTCTGCTTCCCCAGTGCTGGAATTACTGTGGGGTGTTCACCAGAGAACACTGCTCAGACACTGTTTTAAGCCAATAGAAAGTCTTTATTAGCCAGCCAGTGACTACACTAGGTGTTTGGGATCCCAGTGTAGCACTGAGCCTTTATCAGGGTGAGCTTTTCAGCACAAAAACCATATTCTGGGGTTGACATACTTCAGTTAACAAGAACAGTTAGCCAGAAGCAGAACTATAAAAGCTAAAAGGCAAGATTAGTACATTTTGAGACTTTCCCAGAGCTGTATGGACCTTGGATTAGGTCTTTGTTTTAGTTTTGGCAGGTGGTGCTGTCTCCATGCTGAGTTTTACAGTCTGAATGATACTTCTACCATGGAGTGAGTTGTGCTAAGGTCTGGGGCCCTGCTACAGACTCACAGATGCATACCACTCACCCGGCTTTTTACATGGATGCTGGAATCCTAACTCGGGTGCTCATGGCTACACAGCTGAGCCACCTCCCCAACCCCTAATGTTTTTACTTTTGAGGTCACCTTACAAACTTAAATTCATATTAAAATCCTCTGTTTAGCAATAGGTTTTCAGCTGGGTGGTGGTGGTACACTCGGGAGGCAGAGCCAGACAGATCTCTGTGAGTTCGAGGTCAGCCTGGTCTACAGAGTGAGATCCAGGACAGGCACCAAAACTACACAGAAAAACCCTGTCTTAAAACTGCCCCCCCAAAAGCAATAGGTTTTCAAATATATGGTAAGCCTACCTTTATTATAATCCTTTATGTTTTGTATGTGTGTGATTGTGTCTCTTAATTTGTTCCAACCTTATACTTTCTTTTTCATAAGCATGTGTATGATTTATAAATCTGTATCATTGATCAAGAAGTAGCGTTTATCCTGGCCAGTAAAGTGCTTGCCTGTGAGCATGAGGCTCTCAGTATGATCCCAAGAACTGATGATGTAAAAGAGCCAGACATGGCAGCTTAGCTTGGAATACCAGTGCTGACGAGGTGGAGACAGATGGATTCCTAAGGCTTACTGGCTAGTCAGTGTTCTTTCTACATGATGAATTCTAGGTTAGTCAGATGGCCTGTCTAAAGACAAAGAAAAAAGTGGACAGTGTCCAAGACATTACACCCGAGGCTGTTCTCTGGCTTCTGCATGTATGTGGACGTAAATGCACATACACATACACATGGACACACATGCATACACAGTACTCTCAGATCTCCAGAGGCTAAGCCAGGAGGATCACAAATTTGAGGTCAGCCTGGGTTACATGGCAATATAATGTTCTAAAAAAATGGAAGGAAGGTATCTTTTAAATTAATATTCTTTTCACTATTACTTCATTTTCAGATTCACTGCTTTCAGCTTTTAAAAAATATTTATTTATTTATTATTATGTATACACTGTTCTTCCTGCATGTGTCCTTGCAGCAGGCCAGAAGAGGGCACCGGATCTCATTACATGTGGTTGTGAGCCACCATGTGGTTGCTGGGAATTGAACTCAGGACCTTTGGAAAAGCAGTCAGTGCTCTTAACCACTGAGCCATCTCTCCAGCTTTTTTATACATTTCATTTTTAGTTTATTTTCTTGCTCATTTTGTAATTTCTCAAGTAAACTACTCATCTTTTGCACTTTTTAATCATAGATAATAGAGATATCTATAACTAAGTTTATCTTCAGCCGTCTTTCATTTCTTACGATATAGACTGACTCTCATTGCTATCCAGTGTGTAGTACCAATTTTACCACAGCCCCACCCAAACTATCTGCACACACACTCAGATACACTCATGTACCCTCTTTGTGGTTCATCTCCTCCCCTCCTATGGTTTAAACTAATCATTTCCAGACTTCCTCAAAGCTGGAAGCTCATATTCACACATTTCCTATTGTACAAAACTAGTTCCATAGGCTTTTAATCCTTGTCTACGTTTCTCCCAATCAACAATAAATATATTTTTCTTGGTTATTTGTAGCATGGTCACCCAGTATAGAATATAAGGATTTTCTTGCTTCTCTGCCCTGCCCTTCACACTCATTCTGTTCAAACACTAAATCCTGGTTATTTTATGGCAATAAAGATTACCTTCCTCCTGTCTCTGTGTCTGCCATTGCTGCCTTGGCTTGAATGCTCATCTTCTCTGGCAGATTATCTCAAAGATGCACGACTTCCCTTCCATTTCCCTTCTCCCTGTCCCAGTCTGTTCCAGACACATCCCCTAAAACCTCAACAATGATCTATCTAAGATGCAAATTTCACCGTATAAAAGCTCTTAGGATTCTCTCTGTTTCCAGAACAAACTCAGCATAGTCTACACACCCTTTTTCTTCCCTCTGGAAGAGAAAAGCAAAAACAGCCTGAGAGACGGTTTGGCTCATTTCATGAACTCCTCTATCAAGACATCTTTATCCTCAAAAAGTATTGAGTGGGGAAAAAAAGTACTGACATTTACTATTGTTTACTGTGAGCCAGGTCTTGTACCAGGGTTTCTCTTTGCTTTATTTTATCCTTATAAAATACGTGGAATGTTTTTAGCCGTGAGTCTAACTAACTCATTGATGGTGCCTTACTCCAAAAACATGGCACATTCTCTTGTGTTATAACAAGTCTCAAGGTGGAAAGGTTCCCAGACCTGGTTTTCCGTTTTAAAAATGGAAAATTTAAAAATTAGCAGATTGGCTTCTATGTGAGTGTGCTCATTTCATCAAGAAAGTAAGATGGCTGATGAAGCTCCAGATAACAAAGGGAGAAGGGAGTGGATGGCAGAGGGCTCGCTTCCCTAAGCCCAGTCCCTCTACAAGGATGCAAACATTCTCACTGAATCCCCAACAGGTCTCCATTTACGTCTCATTAGCCAGATGCAGTCACCTGACAGTCCCTATCTGCCAGCAAGTGAAATTTCCAGCCTCTGTAGTGAATGGAAACCAGGAGGGGTGGGTAGGGGAAGAAAGACCAAGAGATGGGCCCAGAACAGAGACATGACATCATTATTGTCTTCAGTTCATAGATGAGACGAAGATTACCCAAAGTCATGCTATCGGTAATTGGTAGATCTTGGATTGGACACTGAGTTTTGTTACCAGATTTCCAGATTTTACACATCTTCTCAACAATACCTTAGTTTCTCATATTTCTGACAGGCATGATCAAGGGTCATTTTCCAACACCAGTTGCTTTTCTTGAAATCACCCTGCATATATTCTCATGCACTAAGTAGAGTTCCTTACAATGTTCTTAACACGACATCTCATGGAACCTGGTTTCCTTTTTTAAATGGAAACTTTAGGGACCACACTAAGGCGGCCCAGACTGGCTTTGAAGTATGTTACATGGAAAGCAACACCCACACTCTCTCTCTGACCTTCCCAATCCCCCGTTGGGACTCCGCGCCAAGTTTCATCATTTAGCTATGAAGACAGTTTTAGACACACTCTTCCTGACCTTCGGCCCACTTCACTTTGCCTAATGAACAGCTTGTAACTTGGAAAAGACAGTTAAACCTCCTCTAATATATCAAAGAGAAGAAATGAAGTAACTACCTCGGGAGAAGGTTCATTTCAACAGCGATTTCTAAGGGAATAAAATATGCATATGAGACTTTGTGCCTTATGTTTCTTTCATCCTCCCGTTAATAAATGAGAGTCCACAGGGCGAGAGTCCAATTCTGCACTGGTGCAAAAAGAATTTAGACCTTTTATTAACAACTCTGTGATGTTTGTGACACTACAAAGGAAACATGATTTCAGATGGTAAGAGAAGGGAATATCTATAAGCTACAGGAAGCGTTAAATGGTACTAATTCTACCCGCCCCCCCCAGTCCATTCTCCCCTGACAATAATTTTCAATTCCACCTGCTGCAAATTCATTTTGTATAGAAGTAAAGTGATGGGCACCTTAGCAGTCAGGGCTACAAAGCAAGATCTGAGAAACATGTAGGTGAGGGAAGAGATATCTGTATTCTTTTCCTTTTGAAGCAACCCCAACTTAGCTCCTAAAAGGGGCTAAAAAGCTTGCCATCTATCCCGAGAGGCTGGAGAGCCAAGAATACTCATGCCACTCTGAGAAACAGTAGACCAAAAACTGTCCGTATCGTTTCGACTTCTCTAATGGTTTTAGTGATGGCTTCCTTTTCTTTCCAGCTTAGCCAGGGAGTTTTCCTGTGGTGGAAGCATGTTACCCCTCGAGAAATAAGACAACTCATGTTGAATTTGTCAGCTGAGAAGAAGAGGCAGGACATTTCCTGTGCAAACATTTCAAAAACTTCTGAAAGACTTGGGTTTCTGCTGTGGTGTGAATTCAAGGATGAGACAAACGTAAAATACACAACTGCAGTGAGTAAATGAGTACATAATACAGATAATTTGGATACAATAGTATAGATGGCCACTGCCTGACTCACAAGTGTTCATATAATACAGATAATTTAGATACAATAGTACAGATGGCCCCTGACTCACAGTTGTCCATATAATACAGATAATTTGGTTATAATAGTATAGATGGCCCCTGACTCACAAGTGTTCAACCTAAGATTTTTGACTCTATAGTGGTGCAGACTGGCACACGTTCAGTAGAAACAATATCTTCAGATTTTGAATTTTGATTTTCCCCCGGGGCTGGTGACATGCATGATAGAACACTGTCTTGGCATGTTGGGCAGCAAAAATTGGGCACAAATTCACCATCCATACAGTCAGCAGAATGGACAACCCACATGCTGCCATGCGCTGTGATGCCGGGTTATGATATTTGGCCGGTGGGTATATTAATTGCATTCCCAACTTCAAATATTTTCAAATTGTAGTGAGTTTCTCAGACTATAGCCCCATGGTTAAGTGGGAGTGTGTCTGTACATAGGCTTAACCTGGAGACTCTGTGCTATAGGGAACAGAGATGAAATATGATAGGCAGAAGCAAACCCAGCAATGCTCTTTCATACTTAGTTTCTGCAATAACTGTTGCTATGGCAACATTAAATCCTCAGCAGATTTCCTGGAAGTTAAGGATCCGCCTGCAGACTTCTTTCCAGATGCCAGCTTGCTCGCTTGTTAAATAAAACTTGGCATTTATCACATGGGAGATTTTATCTCGCACTATCCCACACTAGGATCCCTCCCCAGGGCGCTGAGCACAGTGCTCACTTGGAAAGGGTTTTTAGAGAGGAAGAGTCATTGGCTAGGTGTCTCAGGGTTTTAGATTCAAGGACCTGTCAACCTAATGGTTCCTCCCTTCCCCATCATCAACACTTCCCGTAAAGAGACAAGTTGAAAATAGACTCAGCTCTTAGAAGCCAGATGACAGAAACTCACTTTATCAATGAAGTTCTCTGCCTGTGTTGAACAGCTTAGGTCGTTCTGGATGCGAGCGAGAAAATCACGTTTTGCTGTAGACACTTTGGGTTGTCTCTTTAAGAGTAATTTCCCCCTAGCAATTAGACAGCAGTTTGCTCTCGGAAAGCAGACTAATTAATTAGGAAGCAATTAAATGAGTTCTTTAAAAACGTCTGAACGTGTTCTTCTCTTTTTTCCTAATCCTCCTCAACTTAACTAAGAGCTTTTTTGTTGTTGTTGTTGAAAGAATCCCCTCCAATAACAAATGAATGATAATTATATCGGCACTCTTACTTCTGGCCCTAGTTTAAGAAGTGACTTCAAATGATAACAAGCACTGCTATGTGTATCATCAGGCCTTCGGTCCAAAGCTGCCCACCCCTGATACAATCCACATCTCTAGCTCCCTCTTACCCTGCTATTGTGATTTCATTTGACTGTCTTGGCCAGCGTGGGAGAAACCCAGCCTATGTCCACATGGACCTTTTTTTGTGCTCCAGCTGTGGCCTTGGCCTTCTCCTGAGATGTCTTCATGTCTTGCTAGCCACTGTGCATTAATCAGATGATCTCCAAACTGTACTAAAAATATGGAGATAAAATAAAGGGCATTCTCTCTTCTGCCCTCAGAAGGGTGGCAGAAAGGATGCCTGGTCCAGTATGGGGCTGTTTGTAGTGACTCCTTCCAAGAGTACAGTGTGGAGGGGTAGGCAAAGGAGTGCATTCACAGTAGAGGTCTGATGACTGCTGCCTCAGCCAGCTGATCAGAGTCAACCTCAGGACCCATAAGTCATGCTGACGGTTTGTACCCTCAGTGGACGTGAAAAAGAGGCACAGCACCTCTGTGACTTTCTGCCCCCAAATCTATACAGCATCAACACCAAAAACCACATCAGACAAACCCAAATAGTGGAACATCTCACAGTGTGCCCGCCTGGTATTCCTCAACTCTCGAGGTCGTCAGAGACAGGAAAGGTCTGAGCACCTGTCACTGCCAAGAGGACCCAAAGGAGACAGGATAACTAAACGTAACATAGTGTCCTAGATGTGATCCTAATTAGAGAAGGAATATTGCGTAAGCACTAAGATAGCCTGAATAAACTGTGGGTTGTATCATTGGTTTGTTTGCGGTTATATGCATACTATAAGATGTGAACTCTAGGGAATACTGTAGGTCAGGAAGCTGTCTATGGCAACTCTGTACAGTCAGCTGATTCATATTTTACTTAAATCTAAAAGTGCTATAAAACAAACAAACAAAGAAACAAAAAATCACCTCTTTTTTGTATTTTGAGAACAGGATCTCATGTAGTCCAGGTTGGCCCCAAATTGCTATGTAGCCAAGGATGACCTTAAACTCTTGATCTTCCTGCCTCCACCTCCCAATTCTGGGATTACAGGCTTGCACCACTATGCCTGGTTATACTGTACTGGAGCTCAAACCCAGGGCTTCATGCATGCTGGGCAAACATTCTACCAACTGAGCTACATTCCCGGGAATAAACCCCACTGATGAAATATGAGAGAGGAGATTAAAAGAGGTCACAGTACAACTCCCTAAAACATGCTACTCCGGCAAAAGGATTATGTCGAATTGAAGGTAAGTGAGAAGAAGCCAAGGAACTCTCCGGCCTTCCCTCTCTGTCAGCCTGGAGATGGTTCCAGAGGAAAAAGCACAGCAGATGTCATTGAATGACCCTTCTCCTCCATTACATTTTCCCACCCAAGGCAGGTTGTCCGCTTCCTTTTCTTTGCTCTGGCCTCTCCGCAAATTTGTTGTTCTTTGTTAGGATGCTACAGAAACCCAAGATGCGCTCCCCTCTCAGATGCCAATCAGTTTCTTCTCCTGTATGTGTGCGTGTGTGTGTGTGTGTGTGTGTGTGTGTGTGTGTGTGTGTGTGTGTGTGTGTACTGCCTCCCCCAGGTCATCTCTCCTGTCCCCTGTCATCCTAGTTTCCAGGGTCCCACACAGGGAACCCAGAGAGGAAAGGGAGGGTATTTTTTCCTTCCCCTGAGTAGGAAAGATGGAGGAACATGATGGCCAATGAAAAATATGCCTTTGATTTGGGGGACCCATGTGCAAGTCTGGGAGGGATATGGAACCAAGATCTAATAGGAAGCTTGGGAGCGATGCCTTCCTCTGCGTAATTCTATGGCCAACTTGGTACCTTCACCATGAGTAGTGCCAATGATGGGGTCCACATCAGCCCCCCCTCTGCTCTAAGTGCCTTGCTGCATTCTCTTGAGTAAGTGTTAACTCAGTTCTACAAAAGGAAGACTGAGGCCTGGAGAAATGAACAGCCTATCCAAAGATGGAGAGCTAGCAAATGGCAGAGCCAGGATTTGAACCCACGCAGTTAAGCTTTAGAGCATCACATTGTTGGGTGCTAATACCACAAGCACAGTGTAAGTGCAGGCAGAATGAAACTGAATTATCTTCTCACATGCTGCTTTCAGGGATGAATCACTAGTTTTGAGCATTTGAAAACCCTGAGTTGGGTTTGGCAGATCCCATTTATCCTCAGCACTGGGAGATTTATGGGTCTTGGATTTGACTATGGGAAGAGTCTCCTAAAAGTCCATGATACATAGTAATTTATAATGCTACTGGGAACATGAACCAGACTCACCCTCTAGCAAGGCTGGATGGCCAGATTCCATATAGTTACAGTGTATTTTGAGAACTCTTGTATCAAACCCCTGTAGACGCTGGGTGCTGGATCTAACCTAGATTAAGCTGTCAGCAGCCAGGAAGACAGAGGAGGCTCCTGTTCAGTGAGGCATCATGAGTGATGCTAGTGAAAGTCATTCACGTGATACTCTTAACCATCCTATCTTCTCAGCTGTCCGCCACAACATCGAACACATATGTCACTAAATGGATGTAAGCAGCATCCTTTCTACTTAGACATCATGGTGAATCCAAGGTGATTCTAGCTTATGACTGTTGTCCCCATACATGGTAGCTCCCCCTTATCTTTGAGATTTATGCTTCAAAATCCTCAGTTAAATGAGAAAAGCTGCAGTTGGTAATGAACACTATATACCAGCAATAGGAATTATATTGGTAAGCTTCATGTGCTGTCTAAGATTGTTAAACATCGACTGTGGAGCAAAGAGGTCTTCCCTTGATCCCTCCGATCCCTTCCTCCTCTCCCCACTCTGTCCTGGCTCAGGCTTGTCCCCTTGGCTTTGTGACAGGGAGAGAGGAAAAAAACAGGCAGCTAAAAGCATTAAAAACATTGCATCCTTGAGAACAGCTAGGAGACAAACCATTTCCAATAGACATCTCTGTTGTTCATCCCGTGATAGAAGCATGGCCGTGGCGGGAAAGGGAAGCTGGATGCTCATCTATTAAGAAGAAACTCCATCAGAAACTCCAGCTGACTCTCCCAACGTACCTAGTTGATTTTTGCTGAGATGCTTCTAAGCCCCAGTGGGATGACGTCACCTTGCTTCTCTTCTCTCAGTCAGACTGACCCAGTCTTCTGTGCTGGCTGCTGCAGACTCCTGCTTTGGTACTTTTCTATCTCCCATGGTTTTTATTTGTCACTTGCTATTATTTGTCCTTTTACTTTTGCTTGTAATATACTTAATAAACTTACTCATTCAAAGCCAAAAGCAGAGCTGTCATGGGTCACTATAACAAACAATGCCTAGACCATTGTTTCTTCTACATGTCCTCCTGTGTTGCCACATGACACCAAGAAAATCTGTCTTTCCATGGTCCACCTCTGGTTCCTCTGTTAGCCCCAAAGATGAGAGAAGCAAGACCACTGACCCAAATCATCATGGCCAAGTTCATTAAAGCAAGCAGTTCATTAAAGCAAGTTTTTTTATTCATGTACACAGGTTGCCTCCTCCTTAAGTGAGGGTTCAAGAGGTCAGCATTGGACATGAGGAAGCCAAGGCTTTTTTAGCTTAGGGGTAGGGGTTTTCCAAATGGGAGATTTAGTTGGCAAAATGGGAGGGGTTACAGGAGCAAAACATAAACATAACAAGTTAGTCCCTCCTGAAATAAGGACATGATTGCAAGGTGGGCATAACAAGGTAGTCATAACAACAGGTAGTCATAACAATAGGTAGTCATAATAACAGGTAGTCATAGGTGGTCATATAACCCTTTGAACAAAGGTAGGGCTGTGAGATGTTTATAAACAACTTTTTGAAACAAAGACATGATTGCCATTTCTGGAGCAGGCAGAACAGAACCATTTGTAGTTAAGGTTACAGGTGGGGGCATATCCCAAACCTTGAGAAGCAGAGGTTTAATCATAAACAGGAGTGAAGCTAGTTTGTCTTTACTTGTGAGATGGCTTTTAAGTCTAAGATGGAGACAGGCTGATTCTTTACTTCCTTCCCTTTGTACTTTGGGGCCTTGTTAAATAGAAGAAGGGTTTCTTGGACACACTTATGGCAATACTGTGACATCTGGTAACTGAGAGGGCTACTCAGTGAATAGCATGTAGGTAGTATGTATATAGCATGGATACCCTGGACCAAAGGATGATTTGTGTTCCAAATAGAGCAGGGCTTAATGGAATGAGATTTCACTGTACTGCCCAACACTGTAAGTTATAATTTGTGGGTTGAGGTTGGAAGATGGCTCAGTGGATAAAGTGTTCACTGCCTAAGCAAGAGGACCCAGTCCAGATCCTCAGCACTCATGTAGAAAGCCAAGCATGACAGTGTGTGCCTATAGTGCAGAATTGGAAGGCAGAAAGAAGAGGACCCCAGGAATTCAGTGGCCAGGCAGTCTTGACAATTAGTGAGCTCTAGGTTCAATGAAAGACCCTGTCTCAGAAATAAGCAAACAAATAAAGTGGAAAAAAAGAAAGCCACCCAACATTGACTTCTGACCTCTGTAGACAATTTGCACACACATGAATATAGCACCTACATGTACACAAAAAACAGATAAATAAAAAAGGGAAACTCAGCTAGATAAATAAATAAAACTTATCGATTTCTTGCTTTCAAAAATTTCCATTTAACACTTTTTTAGACTAAAGTTGGATTGGGGTAACAGAAACAGTGGGGAGCAAGGCCACAGGTGAGGGGGTGGCTACTGTAGTTGTTAGTAGTGTCTTCCACTCTCAAACATGCTGTACTTTGGGAAGTAGCTTGTACAGTCACCATAACTGTATCACGGAGTCCTCTGATGTTCCAGGCTGAAACCTCCAGAAACCATGCCTGCTGCTATTCTAAAATGTCAGGGATGTAGGGATGTTCTAAAACGTCAGGCTGCCTGAAAGGACAACTCACTGTGAAGGACATGACGTCCTCCAGGAGCATGACGACTCACCCTCTCCACACGGGTAATTTCCCATCTCCGTCAGTCTCAGGAATATGTCTTTTGCTGGGGGCAGTGGCAGCATTTGAACAGAATAGACCTCCGTCAGTAACCTGTATTCTAAAAGCTGGATAAGTTGTCCTTAAGAAGTGACAGATGGCATCTCCCTCTGTGGAGTCTCTAGGCATGGACTCACGAGATGCCACACTGAGCATCAATAACTAGCCTGTTGGAACAGGGCCTGGAGCAAGAAATGCTGTAGTTCAACCCTAACTTCCTTGTCACTGACAATTTGCTGCACTTTTCACCCTTGACAAGCATCCTCAACGTCTCTTCTGGCCTAATACATCTTGTCTTACACTAAGTCCCTAAACTTCAGCAGTTCTACCCTAGAGCTCCTAGATAGTTCTTGGCTTTTCTCTTCTGATTCAATTTTTCTTGTTTTTAACGTGGGCACTCCCCACTTTTTTAAAAAGGCATTTGCAAAGTTAATCTAGTCACAGATGAATGCGGAGTCTTCAGCCATGGGTGGGAAAGGGCTCACAGGCCTCTAGCCCTTAACTGTTGAACTGTTGACTACCAAGAGAGTCTGGGAATGAGGGGAGCCGTTACCTTCAGTTACGTACCTGCTGCTGAGTCTACCAGGTACCGATGGATAATGACAAGTCTGTGGTCACACGGATAGCCTGGCCAAACTCAGTGGGTTACAAGCAAAATAAAAAGGCATGAGGGGGCTGGAGAGATGGCTCAGAGGTTAAGAGCACTGGCTGCTCTTCCAGAGGTCCTGAGCTCAATTCCCAGCAACCACATGGTGGCTCACGACCATCCGTAATGAGATCTGGTGCCCTCTTCTGGCTTGCAGGCATACATGCAGGCAGAACACTGTATACATAATAAATAAATAAATCTTTAAAAAAAAATAAAATAAAAAGGCATGAATGTGGGAAAGAGATTATAGGAAAGAAGGGAAGGAGCCAAGAGAGGGAAGGAGGTAAGAGAGGGTGGGAGCAGAGAGAACAATCAGAACGCATTATATACATGTAATGAATTACGACATTGCCTAAAAATAATTCTTTTAAAAGAATATGGAGTCTTGCTTCCAAAAACCTCTTAAGCTAAGTACCAGCTGTTCATATTATTGTTTTTTTTTGCTGATGAGTTCTGTGATTTATTGCAAAATTCTCTTTTCCCAGGGTCGCAAATCTCTAGCAGCTACCAAAAATTGCAAATATGCACTCAAGTCTAAGCCTCTACTAAGGCTAGCGATAAAAATGTGGTCTTCGGCCTTGCTGTGGCCAAACTAATTGCAAAATACATAAGATGGATCAAGCTGTAGATAGAGACAGTAGTAATGGCTGCTCAACAGTGTGAACATATTCATGCTACTTTATTGTGCATTCAAAATGATTGGCAGTAAAATTTACATGATGCATGCTTTACCATAGTTTTTTAATATATGGAACATAAAAATTAGAAGCACTAAAGGACAAGGTCCATGAGAGAGAGAGAGAGAAAGAAAGAGACTGCCTTTATGGATGTTACAAGGTGTGGCTAAAAGAAAAAGTAAATAGCTAAGAATTAAAGAGGAGAAGTACAGTTTTTAAAGAAATGGTTTCCCATTTCAGATGGTCTAAATAAGGTGTGGGTTTTCATGAGGCATGGCCTTGTTCTCCAGCCAAAGAAATGGGAAAATTACCGTGGGTCCTCAAAAGACAAAAGATTTTCATCATCCAAAATATGGAAATAAGTGATAAATGTATTCATTTATTCAAGTAAGAGCTACTGCACTCCTGATACCATATTTCATCATACCTAATGCAATGTGAATTATTAAATAAGCTATGGATTACATGTGTGGTTATTACATAATATTTTATTTTTGTCTATCTAAAATACGTAACTATTTAAGAGTGCTAAGATTCCCCCAAGTACTGTGATTCCTGGAGTTTACTTCATTTACGTGAGACCATGACAGGAACAGTGGCTGGAAGATCTCAAAGCTGGAACTGCAGAGTTGGCTCAGTGGTTCAGAGCACTTGCTGCACTTCTAAATAACTAGAGTTTGGTCCTCAGCACCCAGGTCAGGTGGTTCACAACTGCCTGTAACGCCAGT
Source organism: Peromyscus eremicus (assembly GCF_949786415.1). NCBI lineage: Eukaryota > Metazoa > Chordata > Mammalia > Rodentia > Cricetidae > Peromyscus > Peromyscus eremicus. Next base: position 32,301,599 of record NC_081434.1, read on the forward strand.
TCCAGGGGATCCAACACCCTTTCCTGGTCTCTGCATGCATAAGCACAAACAAGACAAAACTAAGAAAATGTGGGAAACACCCGAAGGAGGCTTGAGAGAGATCAGGTCACAGACACTGTTGTAGTTTACGCACACAATGAATTATCATCTGGAAAAACCAGACGCCCAAGTGATAAGATGTCACTGTCACATCCCAACCCAAGCTGCTCTTCACAGGTGGGAAGGAATACTTCCCCTCTGTCTGTATCTCTCCACACCTCCTCTCCATGGAGAAAGAAGAACCTGATGGGCCTTGCTTCCTGACAGAGACTGGGTTATTCACCAGTGTGCATGAGGGCTCACTAGGGTGTTCAAGTGTCACGTGAACATGTGTAAGAAGCACAGTGTGGTCAGAAGCCTCCACATCTCCACATTGCGGCTTGCTCTGCCACTAACATGTCACGTGACCTCGATCAAGACATTTAGCCTAGCGTGACTTCCCGAGACTCATTGTATAATCGGGAAAATAATGGACTTGAATCATAAATAGAAAAAGACAAAATTATGTTCTTCATGAGGGGTGCTCAGCTGGGGATCTGGTACTTGACCAGGGCCAGTCACTGTCCCTATCCATGTCATAAACAGGTCCATCAGGCCCACTCTCCTACACTCTATATCTTTGCACCCATGTCAACCATACGCCTCATTTCCTCCAGCACAACCAGAACTGGGATCCAGACTTAAGAAACACATGGCTGCACGCTTACTTGTACCCTAATCAGGGCCACAGCCCTGCTTTGACCAGAGCTCTCCAGCCAGAGTATCAGCAGTGGTCCTCATGCAGCAGGACATTAATTACCCTTTTTAAAGGAGTATTTCTCCTTGTTTCTGGGGTGCTGGGGAGATGGCACAGTCAGAAAAGAGCTTACACTCCAAGCCTGAGGATGTGACTTTGACCTCTGACACCCACGTAAAAAAGCCCGGCTTGGTGGAGTGTGTTTGAGGTCCTAACACAGGAGAAACAGAATCAGCAGCATCCCCGGGGCTCCCTGCTCAGACAGTGTAGACTGATCTTCAAGCCACCGGTCCCTGTGGAAGACGCCATCTCAAATCAAACAAGGCATATGGGTTCTGAGAAATGACGGCTAAGGTTGACCTCTGGCCTCCACACAGATGTGTGCCTGCATACATATGAACCTCTACACAGAACACACACACACACACACACACACACACACACACACACACACACACACACACACCTCTACAGGGTAGGACAGAGATATAAGAATGAGGACTCCTAGATCCGTAGCCTAAATACTATCTGTTTATTATGATTTGAGCATCGTGAGGAGACGGTTGCTGTTCTGGATACTGGGATCCTGCTGAGAAAACCCAAACAGGACCCCTTTCACATGGGCTTAATTGGTCCTTAAACCTATACTATTACAGTCCTTGCTGCATTAGGTGATGACTGCTAGTTTTCTTCTCTGTCTCACTCTAATAAGCCGTGGAGTCTTAAGATGAGGTCCTCTAGTTCCTCTTAGTGTCCACTAAAGTGACAGAGATGGATGTGTAAAACCACCCACTGAGAGCTGGCTCCACTATGCACATTCCCTTTTCTCTGTGTCCTGTTCTGAGTATCTTAGTCCCCTCTGTCATAATTGATTCTTACTCTAGCTGCCGAATCTGCTATTAGCCCTTCCCTGAGAAGTTCACTCTTATCTGTCTTTTTATTATGTCTTTTCTAAATCTTTCTAGTCATCTTTGATAATATGTTACTTTCTTGGGTTTTCAATTGACTACTGTCTATATTGTATACTGGACAATTCTATTACTTGAAGTTCTTTGGAGAGCATACCACTTGGTCCGGCTTCTGGTAACCTGCCTATATGTGTTTGCAATTTGGGGTCTTGAGCCTCAATGCACATACGTGGAAACTCAGAGGCTTGCATTCAAAGTTTATCCCTTCAGGGAGGAATTTTCCTGCTCTAACCAGTGCCTTGGAGTCACTTTATAATTGCTCTTTGCTTTAGAATTTCCAGGGCTATGTAGCTATTAGTTCAGGCTGATGTGCTAACAGATGTGTGGTCATTACCTCTGAGGGAATGTTCTACTCACTCCGAACTTTGGCTGTGAAACACATCTCCATGACGAAGCACATGTTTTTCTAGACCATGTTTTCACTGAGTGTGTAACTTTTTTTTAGTATTTAAAATCTTCATTAATTTTTGTTTTTAACTATTTAAAATCTTTATCATCTTTTTTCTTGCCTGTTGTATTTGGTTATACCCTAGGGATCTGGGCTATCCAGTCTCCAGTTCCTGGCTATCCAGGCAGTATAAGGCACAGGATCCCTAACTTGGGGTGGGCCTCAACTACCTTCAACCAGACATGTTGGCCACTCCCACATGTTCTCTGCCACCATTGCCCCATTGGCTGCCAATCCTGCAGGGTGGACAGATTGTAGGTGGGGGGTTTTGTGGCTGGGTTGGTGTCCAGGCTTCTCTTTCGGTAGCCTGCAGAGTACCTTCTTGTACCAAAGAGACTAGAATGTAGGGGTGAAGGCTGTGTTGGAAGACTCAGGACCTGCTGTGGTAGGATAGCTGGGCTCTGGTGGAAACCATTTACCCTGGCTGTTATTGATTGTCCTTTTAATGCTGGCATCTAGGCATCTGGGTTTGGGGTGACTATAGGTCTAGCTGCTGATTTCTGGGTTGGTCTTGGTTGGGTGGGTATTTCGTTCCTTGGTTTCTGTTTTCTCTCTGGATTTTCAGTGAGTGTGTTGACTGAGCATTTTCTGTTTTATTAACCTGTTCATCTGGTATCTTGATGGGGGAATGCTTGCTGCTATTGGGAGGTGGGGGAAGGGCAGAGCAGGGGGGACTGGTCTGTGGGATCTGGGGGGGGGCGGGAGGCACATGGGGAGGGAAAGCTGCAGCTGGTGTTCTGTTGCAGTGCTAGGGTTGACCCCGAGAATTGGGTCTGAGGTAATAAAGAGAGTGGGGAATGTCTGTGGACAACTTACCTGATGGGCTTGTCTTCTGGCCGGCATGGCCTATGGTTGAGCAGGGGACATCTGCCTGGGTTAGGGGCTGGACACAGCGATAGAGTATGTGACTTTAAGGACCCTTAAAGAAATATCTCAGTCCTAGCTTGCTTTTGTTTTTCTTCACAGAGCCATGAATGTCATGTTTCTTGATTGCAAAATTAGAAAGAAATCTTGAGATTTGGATTTTTTCATTTGGGATACCCCCCCAAAAACCAACCTGTTCACCTCTCCCCACTCTCTCTCTCTTCACCTTTGCATTTATGAATATGTTTATTTTTCTGTGTATGTGAGTGTGTGTATGGCGTATGTTTACGTGTATGCATGTATGTGTGCATGTATGCACATGCACTCATGTCATGAACACACAAAAGCTGAAGGATGCCATCAACACTCAGAACTCTCCCCCTTATTCCCTTGAGACAGGGTCTCTTACTGAGCCTGGAGCCAGCCTTGTGACCCACAAGCCGCAGTGAGCCTCTTCTCTCCACCCCACCCAGTACTGGGGTTACAGGTACACACGCCTGGCTTTTTACATGAGTTCTGGGCATTTGAATTCATGTCCTCAGGCTTGCCCAGCAAATGCTCTCATCTGCTAAGCCTTTCACAGGGGTTCTCCTAAGACCACCAGAAAACACAGATAGTTACATTACGGTTCATAACAGTAGCAAGACTACAGTTATGAAGTAGCCATGAAAATAACTTTATGATTGGGGGTCACCGCATATGAGGAACTGTATTAAAGGGTCACAGCATTAGGAAGGTTGAGAATCACTGAGCCAAGCCATCTGCCTAGCCTGAGAATGTTTATTATATTTTATTTACTGTTTCAAAGTGTCTTCTATTGGGAAGGATTTCAAATTACTCCTACATAGCCGGTAACGAAGAAGAAGAATGCCATTGGGAAGTACAGGAGTTTTTACTGTTGCTTTGAAGGGTCTCTAATCTTTTGCAGCATTTATTTGGAAATACATTTAGGAAGATATTTTTAAAGATATTTATCTTTAGGGACTGGAGAGAAAGAGAGCACATCTTATTCCTGTAGAGGACCCGAATTCAGTTCCAAGCACCAACATTGGGTGACTCATAACTGCCTGTAATTCTAGATCCAGGGGATCCAACACCCACTTTAGGAATGTCACTTTTGTGCTCATATTCCCACACAGATATACATATACACACATAATCTGAAATAAAAATAAATATTTTTTTAAAAAATCTTCAAAATGTCAACTCTCCCAGATACTGCTCGGTTAAGACAGTCGTGATAGATGTAATTGTTCTTGTTTATACAGGTTTTGCGGATGGGAGCACTGTTGTTTGTTACCTAGGCTATGTGGACACAAAACTCAACAGGACAGCAAAAATGTAGTGAAGCAGATGTGAGAGTTGGAGCAAAGATACCCCCTAAGGCAGCAGTTCTCAACCTGTGGGTCGCAACCCCTTTAGGGTCACAGATCAGACATCCTGCATATCAGATGTTTACATTACGATTCATAACAGTAGCAGAATTACAGTTGTGAAGTAGCAAGGAAATGATTTTATATTCCTATCATTAATTAATTAATGACCCACCATTATGTACGTGGTCACCACAACATAAGGAATGGTATTAAAGGGTTGCAGCATTATGAAGGTTGAGAGCCTCTGCCCTAAGGGAGACATCTTTTGAGAGGTGGAGATGCTTTCAGTCATCACTGAGACTGGGAGATATGAAGTTCCCAACCCCAGTAGGGGAATCCCACTGAACCATTGTACCAGGTAGGCATCTAGTCAATAGCGTCTTTCATTCATTACGTTGCTGGGCCCGTAGTCTGAGGATCATATGCAAAGCTTGTTTGGAAGAGTAGGACTCTGAAGCTCTGCTCTCTGTTTTGGTAGAGTTATCTGAGATGGAACCTGGAACTCTGCATTTTTAACAAGCATCCCCGGTGACTCTTAAGTACCCTGAAGTGGGGAAGCTCTAGAGCGTATTTTCACTTCAGCAGCGTCTGTTGCCATAACTCCAGGAGCCCCACTGATTTGCACAGTTGGAATAAAAAGAGTCAAACAAGATCAGTTTCAGCACTTGACGTGAAAGTCTTCAGGATTCGGATACGTTAAACCCTAGGATTTGAACCACGACAGACAGACAGTTGCGACCGACAGACTGCCCACTGTAGTTAGTTCAGCAGTCTTCACATAAGTGCGTGCCTATCTAAACTCCCATGATGCCTTACATGGTCACCTTTAGGTGCAGAAGGGCCTAATGATGGTCAGTGAAATAGAACCAGGACCATAAGAAACATGCCTTCTAGAACCGGAGCAGATCTGAAACTTCAGGCCATGTCTTCCTGGAGAAAAAACCTTTCCCACTGCAATTCAGGAAAGAGTTGTAGTTAGTGCCAAAATCACATGTGTCTAGAGTCATGTGTTACTATCGTACACACCGTCTTTCATTTAGCCATTACTTAGTTATATCCATTTCCTCTCATTTTGTGTCTTTGGTTCTTATCCCTGAATTGTCAAGTCCAAGTCCAAGTTAGAAGAATACCTTCAGGGGCTAGGGGCGTAGCTCAATAGTGGAGAATTTGCTAAGCATGAGAAAAGGAAGAAAGGATGGATAGAAGGAAGGAAGGAAGGAAGGAATGAAGGAAGGAAGGAAGCCTACCTTTAAGAAATTTCATATAGATGCTAGAAATACTATAATTCTGCTGCCCAGGGTAGGTACATGTCACATCTACTCATATGGACCACTGAAGGAAAAACAGAGGAAAAAAGCCCTCCCTAATATGCTAAGTGTGTGTGTGTGTGTGTGTGTGTGTGTGTGTGTGTGTGTGTGTGTGTGTGTTGGTGTGTGTGTGTGGGATATGTGGCTTATGAGGCTAGTAAGATAAATTAGAATTAGGCTTGGGATGAGGAGCACAGTGTAATGGTCCTGGCCCTTTAAGCCATGTTATGAAGATAGACTGGTTTAAAGAATGCCTTCCATTGGAATTTTATGGGGGATGGGGGAATGGCACATAGAGGAATTTCAAATAAAGAGCTTTGCTGTAATTGTTTCTTTAAGCATCATTTTTGGTTTGCAAATTACATGCCATTTTATAGACAACTACAGAAACATGATCCAACTGTATTCTTCTGCTCTCCGTGTTTGCGCATTTCCATATGGCTAACATCAGCCTGGAGATTTCTTTAGAAACAATTAAAGATCTTGCCAGATCTATGAGAAGAAACCACGTGAGCAGGCTTTCTGCTGGCTAGTGACATTTTGTCCCTCCCAACCTTCGAGGCTCTGGCAGATCACTCTGCCTGCTGGAGTAAGATGGCCTCACAGTGGCTGGGGAACGGCAGCCCTTCTCTGAGACATCTTTTACCACAACCCAAATCGGGCCTTAAGGAAACAGCAACACAGAATGTAGACTGTTGTGTTTCTATGGCGCCCAAAGGACAACAGCAGGAAATGAAAACAGCTGGCGGGGTTTATCCGCTCAAAGGAAAGGAGTTGACGGTAAATTAATAGAATGTGGCCCCACGTGGGAGACCATGTTGATCAACAGAAGTTAGGCTCGGGAGAGATAGTACCCGTTTGAAAATTTTGGTGGCTTATGGCCTCAAAGACTCATTTCTCACTCTTACTGTTACTTGGGGTAGGAGTAAGCCTGCTTGGATGCTCCCATTCCAGCTGTGGGAAAAGGAAAAGTGGAAATCCCAGTTAGGATTGGGAGATGAAAGAACCCTGCAGGCAACCTCCAGGGTAGGAGCAAACACAGGTTAAGGCTGGCTTAATGCCACCTGGACAGATGGTGTTCTGCTGAGTGTCCTCTCAACTGGAGGCTGGTGTTGTATGATACTTTGTTTGTGTTCTGACAAATAAAGCTTGCCTGGAGATCAGAGGGCAGAGCTAGCCACTAGTTAACCATAGAAGCTAGGTGACGGTGCCTTACACTTTTAATCCCAGCACTTGGGAGGCTCATGCCTTTAATCCCAACACTTGGGAGGCTCACACCTTTGATCCCAGCACTTGGGAGGCTCATGCCTTTAATCCCAGCACTTGGGAGACTCACGCCTTTAATCTTCACAATCAGGAGGTTGAGACAAGAATATAAGGCAGGTAGAGACAGGACCTTGGCCCCTTTTGGTCTGAGGAGTCGGAGAGGTAAAAAAATCACTAGTGGCTGCTCCTTTGCTTCTCTGATCTTTCAGGTTATTACCCCGATATTTAACTCCTGGTTTTTATTGATAAGGCTAAGTAGGGATATTTAATTCCTGGTTTTTATTGATAAGGCTAATTAGGTTCACGCTTCAGAGTGGTTAGGACAGAGGGCATATTAGTGGGGGATAGATGGGGCAAAGGACCAACCATTACTCCTCTCCATTAGACTGAGCCTAGGGATGTGGAGAAGTCATCAATTAGTAGAGATTTGGCATGCCCTGCTGAGCAAACAAGCCTATATTCGAAATATAGGCTTTACTCTTTCACCAAAGTAGGATAAACTCTTTCTATTCTACTACTGCCTACACACGCACACACACACACACACACACACACACACACACACACACACATGCACGCACGCACACACGCATGCACACACACTCATCTACTTGGAATGAAACCAATTGAGACATCAAGTATCTTCTAAAAGTCTGCTGCTTTGGATGGTAAAAGTGTTTTGTGAAGCGTGGGATGATGAAAAGATCCGAATAAGGAATCACCCCCTGGGGGATTTATTTTTATTTTAAATTATGTGTATATATGTGTATCTGTGTAGGGATATGGGCATATAATGCAGTTGCCTGCAGAGACCAGAAGAGAATGTTGGGTCTAGACAGTATCTTCTTGCTTTATGCCCTCCGGGGACAAGGACAGAAATGATGGGGCCTGCTGATTCTTGCAAGTCCTCAGTCCACATCTGTCCTCCCCTGTTGCTTGAGAATGAAAACCACCTTCTAATTTAGAACTCTTTGGGTGTCAGTACTTTCTAATTTTCTCCTCCATCAGGATATTTCCATCAGGCAAAGATTTATATAGCAATTTTCATCCGAGGGAGCTCAATTTTTTTTTTTAACAGAATGAATATCTCAAATCACCATTCACTATCATAATTGCCCTTCAGGTGGGTTAGAGGCATTGACTATGTTGAGTCACTCTGAACAGCAAATCCAAGAGGCCTTCAGGAGCCTCTGCTGGAGCAAGGACAAGAGATCAGGTAGTCAAAAAAACTAGAATAACCTTACTATCTTTTACATTAAAAGCTTAGGGACCCTGAATGAATGGTTCCCTTGGAGAATATGGAAAGAGGGGTTCTCTTAGCTTCTTTCATCTGCTTTGAAGCCATTCAGCAGTGAGCACCAGGACTCAACCTTCCCAGCGGGGCTGTTCTCGGAATAGCATTGTGAGCCCCCAAGCCCCAATCTGTCTCCTCTCTCTGTCTCTCTCTCTGTCTCTCTGTCTCTCTGTCTCTCTGTCTCTCTGTCTCTCTCTCTCTCTCTCTCTCTCTCTCTCTCTCTCTGTGTGTGTGTGTGTGTGTGTGGTATGCATGGTACATGGGTGTTCGTGTGTGTGGCACATGTGGTGTGCAGGTGTATGTGCACATGGGTGTGGTTGCTAGAGGTCCACATTGAGTGACCTTGATGGATTTCCACCTTATTTTTCCAGACAGAGACTCGCATTCAACTTGGAGATCACTGAATAGGCTTGGCTGGCCAGCCAAAGAGCTTCAAGGATCCCCCCTTGTCTCCACCTTCTCTGTGTTGGGATTATAGATAGGTGCCGCCCTGCCCAGCTTTTTATACAAACACGGTCCTCGTGTTTACACAGCAATCTCTTTAACCAACAGAGGCATCTCCTCAGCCCATTTTATCGTCATTTTTTTGTCCCGCTAACAAATAGTCCCCCAAATCATTGTGCGTTAAGGTATAACAGGCTCATTTCTTCCTGAGGCCACATGTCAGCAGCGTGTGTTAGCCATGTCCTCCGCTCCATAGACTCCCCAGTTGAGGACATAGGCTGATGTTTCCAGCCTGACAACAGCAGAGAAAGGGCCTGAGAAACTGCAAAGATGCTCCTCCCAATTGACACGCCCCCCCTCCTCCCCACCATGGCCACACACACCTCTGCTCACCTTCCCTTGGCTGGAGCACATGTCACGGCTGCCCTTAACTTCCCTAAACTCAAAGCAACATGACCCTGAGCAGCAAGTAGGTGGAGGTGGTGGTATTTACCACACCCGTTATGGCACCCAAGCTTTGAGTGCCTTCCACCTTTGTTCGGTTTTATTAGCTTGGCTGTCAGCGTTTGGAACACGGAGTGACTGTATTTCACTTGGTCTCTTTCTAACTTGGCAACATCCGTAATATCATCTGAAATCCGTGGGCTGGAGCTCAGCTCTTCGACAGGACCAATTCGTTCCTTCCGGCTCTGGCTTGCTCTGAAACGGTGCCTTTGGTGTTGTCAAAAGTAAGCCTGTTTTCCTCTTGTGTTCTCTGCCTTTCCCCGCCCCCACCTGGGTCTAATTGTGAGAAGCATCTGCATGTTTTAAAGGCTCATTATGTAAATGTATCAGAGTCCATATCCATCAACAGATAATTAAGAAGACTATATACATATGTATGAGATAGCTTAATATCGCTTTAATGAGGAGGTTTACTAGAAATATCAAATCAAGGAGGCAAAAAGAAAAATGATCGGAACAAAAAAGTGTACACGGCTTTCATCAGTTCTTGGTAGTTCTGAGCTGTCTGTCAGAACTCAGACTTCCGATTAGCCTGCCATACATGGTAAGAAGCAGCCAGGCAGACAGGAGACAAACTCACTCCAGGCTTCTTTGAAAGCAAAGCTTTCTTGTTTCAAACTAGAGACTTTTCAAGGAGCCAGCCTCCTGTTCCCACACCTGGGGAAACATTCACTACGGGGAATGGCTGCACGTCTCATATGGTGGCCTCCAGCTGGTGCCAGAGAGGGGATACGCCCCCTTCTCAAGCAGGCAAAGCCCCACAAGCATGTGCCAGGGGAAAGAAGAGCTATTGTCCAGACTCCTACATGCCTCTTGTCCTGGTGCCAGGACACAGACAGGTGGGAAGAGCATGGATAAGGGCTCCGCCTTCCCTCACTTTGTGGGCCAGGTATCACTGTGCGGCACACAGCAGGTACAGTGCCAGCCCAGTCTAGAAATCCCTTGAGTTTTCTTCAGGAGCTAGCTAGCCTACCTGCTACAGGAACAGCGCTGCACCCTTGTAATATCCAGCCCTGTGTCCCTTCTGTTTGCCTACATGTCTTCTCAACCTCTTTGGGACACCCTTGCATCAGTCATTCTATAGGCCACTCTTTGGTCAGACTGTGTCTTAGTCAAGGTTTCTATTGCTGTGAAGAGACACCATGACCACAGCAACTCTTATAAGGGAAAGCATTTAATTGGGGTGGCTTACAGTGTCAGAAGTTTAGTCCATTGTCATCATGGTGGGACATGCAGCGTGCAGGCAGACATGGTGCTGGAGAAGGAGCTGAGAGTTTTACAAGCTGTAGGCAACGAGAAATAAACTGAGACACTGGGCGTGGCTTGAGCATATATGAGACCTCAAAGCCTACTTCCACAGTGACACACTTCCTCCAACAAAGCAATACTTATTCCAACAAGGCCACACCTCCTAATAGTGCCACTCCCTTTGGGGGCCATTTTCTTTCAAACCACCACCCCCTGTATCAGGAAAATACAAAGAAAACTGGGAAATATAGGCTTGCTCGGTGGTCAGGAACAAAATGAAGCTAGATTTGTTCACCACATAGTCTTGTCTCTGGCAGAGTCTACCTATCTGGTCAACAAATATCCATTTCACTTTTGGTCCTCATCACATCACGTCAAACGAGAAAACCCAAAGACCATCCAGTTACTTTAAATAGCTCAGAGTCAAGGACCCCAGGGGCATGGTTAGTCCTCACCAAGGATCTGGACTGGCCTTCTCTGCTCTGGAGATCTGTGAACTGGAAAACAAATTAGCACCCATTTTGACCCCCCCACACTGCTGTAGTGAAGTGGTTACCCCAAACAAAAGCTCTCATTCAAACAGAGGAGTCACAAAAGAAACAACCCTTGTCCATAGCAGTTCTGAAAGGCTAGAGTGATGGGAAACTCCTTGATTTCATCCAGTACATGTTCCTGGGACACGGCTTTGCCTGCCAATCTTCGTGGCATGTCTGGGCTAGACAAGGACAACAAGGCTTCTTGGGAAGCGACACAGTTTTGGGACCCTGGCCTCCTTCCAAAAGCAGACTTAAAAGTCTAAGGTGTGGAGGCCACAAAGGTTTCCTAGTGAGCTTGCTTTATGCAGCAGGCCTCCATTAGAGGATTGCTTGATCATGTGCATGGTCACCAGGTAATTAGAAAGGTTTGCACTTGGCTGTACTGGGGGGAGGTCTTTGCTCTACCCCTTGGCATTCCTATAAAGAGCCCTTTAGAAGGGGCCGGTGGATAAGGATCCAGGCCCTCCCGAGGCTATCCTGTGTTTCTATCTGTGTCTTGTCTCCCCTCTATATTTCTATCTAATATCTCTTATCCCTTTCTCCTCAAGAGTACCCTGGGGAAAAAGTGGGAGCTGGTCTCCCAAACTAAGGTAGATTTATAACTTCACCAATCCAAATATTCCATTTTCCTTTAAATGCATGCTTGTGATTTCTCTGGCTTCAACAGTTCTCTAGCGTTGAGCTGGTACAGTGTCAGGAGCTCCTTACAACTTCTTCCTCTCTCTCTCCTCTCTCTACACCCTCCCCTTCACATATTTCCACAGCCCATGCACCAGAATTCATTCACCACATCTGTGTGCTCAAAAAGGAAAAAGAAACAGGGTTCAAATGCCTATCATCATTTCTCCCTCACCTGCAGACCTCCATGGCCTGGTAGATGAATGATCCTGACCAGCAACCCACTACAAACACATCTTTGGAGTGAGGTAAAGTATTGTTTCCAGAAGAAAATAAAATCTGAAGTTGACCAAAGAGGAAATTCAAACTAGGATAGAGGGCCTCAGTTGCCTCCATTATAAAATGGAATTCATACTAGAATGTCTTTCATAGATTGTCATAACTTCTACCAGAGAATGTTGGTCAAGTACTTTGCATAGTATCATGTAAGAGGAACTACTTAAATGCCACAGAATGGAGAATAAAAGAGGCTGAGTTCATAAACTCATCTATGTTATAAATTTAACTTTATTTTTCCATGTTGGAACTTAACATCTTTAAGCCATTTCCTTCCTGGTGACAGAAATTGAAGCTCAGTCCAATTCCCAGCCAAGGTCTATGACCCAAATCCAGCTCCAGGTACAAGGGCAGAGGAGGAGGCGTCTTCTGGCCTTCTTTGTTGTTCTCTGCCTATTGAGATAGCCTTGGCTATTATTTCGTCCCTGGTTTGTGTGGATCATGTCTTGTCCCCACCACTAACCATCTACAGGCCTGCAAATTCCACATGCCATATCTGGATGATGACTCCAATGTACACAGGAAGCGCCCCACGTACTGCTCAGATCATTCTGGAACCTTAGTATTCTCACTGAGGCAGCCTTGGTCCTTTCTGTCTTGACTCGCTACACAGACATGTCTTCTGTTGTCACACCTCATATGCCTAGGGGCTCAGGAGTCTTCCCACACCGTAACAGTGCAGCTCAGGTGTACTCTCTGCTTTTAGACCCCCAGTGCTACCTGGGTATCCCTTCACTTAACATCAAGCACTCCTTTCCTTCCAAGACTATAGAAAGAGGGAGTTCTCCCAGCCTCAAAGGCTGTGCTTCCCAGTCCCATAGACACTGGCTGAATGTGGGTATTCAAATGCAAATGAAGCGAAAGTGTGTTCGTTGAGTTGTACTGGCCATATTTCAAGGGCTCCTTAGCCATGCACACTGATGCCGGCATTCCAAAGGCTTGTGCTGTGGAACATTTCCAGTGCCCAGGGAGGTCTATTCGATGGCACTGGTCTAAGGCTGCTTCCTTGGGTGGCTTTCTGCTCCTCCTCCCCTCAGAATCCTTACTGACCTGGGGAAGAAGGCTTGCTCTTCCATGGTCTCCCAATCTTATGTACCTCTTGCCTTGTGTTTGTCCTTAGGTTTGGAAACCCACAAGCCACGAAGTGACTCCTGTGTTTTCTGTGTTGTACTGGGTCTGTAGACACACGGAGAGTGGTGTGTCTTTAATGTAAGCAGAGTGACGGATGACTCCAGTTTGCTAGGTCAAGAGGATTTGTGGGACATGGAAGCTATGAAGGAAGTCCAGACAACTGTACAAGTCAGTCACCCTAGCTACAAAAAGGCACGGTTTATCCGTGTCCATGGGATGGAGATATATATATTTCTTAAAATGCATTTCACTTTGATAGTCATTATTAATTTGACAAAAATCACACATTAACCTCCCAAAATAGACTCAGATATTATATTTCTTCTCCTCTGTCTAGAAGTTTCCCTAAACCCTACTCTCCCACACCCTCTCCTCCTAGCCCTGCGACTTCAATCAATTCTGGTTGGTTCCACCCGATATTAATAGTGCAATATTCACTTTCACCTTTCACCCTCACCAGGGGAACTCTGTCAAATATTTCAGCCTTCTCTTGGGGGAAAAATGATTAATCCTGGGGTCAACTCAGGAGTGAGCCCCACGTAGGGCTTCTCCTGGACAAACAGCAAGGGCTCACTCCCCAGAACCCCTGTGGGCATTAGACTCAGCCTTTCAGTGTGTTGCTAATGACTGCCTTTTGCCCCGTTTCTAACTGACGTAGTGCCAGTTCCAAAGAGAAGGTGACTGGAGAGATGCTGCTGTCACTCTCCGGGGACTAATCCCCGTCCCCACGCAGTCCTCTCTGACATCTCCCTGCCCTGGGTGATTAAGTGTGTGAACCACCTAAAAATATCTTGATCGAAGCAGCTTGGAGGGATTGGGGGGGGGGGATGAATGAACTGTTCATGAGGATGACAAATGTTCTTCCTCGACCCCAGGCAGCCCCCCATGAGGTCCTTGGCTTGTCCGTGTGTTCTCTTTCCCACGTGATTCCTGTTCCTCTGCCCCTGCAGTGTTAATCTTCCCTCTATTAATTTACCCTGTAGAGGTCATTGCAAGTATAGCCTCCTCCAGGAAGCCACTCCTGATTTACGTTGGTCAAACCATTATCTCAGCTGCCAACCTCACAGAAGATTCAAAAAGGCAGCAGTGTTTTATATATTTCCCACCAGACTCAAATCAAACTCTTGGCATGAAAGTTCTAAGGTTTAGGCGATAGTAGATACAGAGTCTGGGGCCTGGGGGATGCTGGGCAAACACTCTCCCACTGAGCTGCGTCCCAAGCACTCCTTTCACTTTTTTATTCTGAAACAGAATCTCTCTAAATTGCCCAGCCTAGCCTTGACCTCATCCTGTAGCCCAGGAAGGCCTTGAACTTGTGATCCTTCCGTTTCCGCCTTCCCAAGTACCTGGGTCATTGCATCTAAGCAGAACGCTATGACATGTGGTCCTGCCTGGCTTCTGCCACTGAGATGATTTTTTAGGATTCCTCTACATTGTAGTCTCATGGACCCTTTTCTCCTTTCCTTTTCTGTCCAAATAATATCCCATTGAACGTACATGCCAACTTTTATTTCCCTAGTCATTAGTCGCTATACATTTGGGTTTTGCCTGCTGTCGGCGATCATGAATAATGCTGCTATGAATATTCATGTACAAATTTTGTGTGCACATACGCCTGGCTATATGCCCGGGAGTATAATTGCTGGTTCGTACAGCAACTCTAAGTTTGTGAAGAACTGTTAGACTTTTCCACAGTGGCTTCACCGTTTTACATTCCCAGCAGCAGTGTGGAAGGATTCTGGCTTCTCATCCAACAGTTGTTAGTGCCTGCCTTTTATTAAAACCGTCCTAGTGGCTGTGAAAGGGGTATCTTATTGGTGCTTGGGTTTGTGAGTCTTTAATGGCTAATGAAGAGCTTTCTTATGCTCCTTGGAGTGTGGGAGTCTTTGATATAATACCCATTGAACAGTGGTGGTGGTACCTGCCTTGTGGCCCTTGCTATATGGTCAGCTCCCAGAAGGCCCAGTACCCACCATATCCTCTTAATGTTTTCTCAGTGCTGGCACAATTTATGCCACTCCCCATAAATCAAATAATGAGTTGCCAAAACCTCCTAGCTCTTTCTAATCTAGATGGAGAAGCGACAATGGGAGCCAGCAACAAATGGCTGAAAGGCCCTTTGTCTGGCACCATGAAACAGGGAAATCAGCTAAGCCCAGATGCACAACGCAAGCCAAAGCTACCATTCCAAACCAGGCTTAATTGCTCTTGATATCAGGTCCTTGAAGACGAGCTTAGCAATTGGGGAAGGCTTGCATTATGTATGCACAGGTTAAACAAATTAATTCACTGAGCCATCCCAGCACTCTCAGATAGGAATGATTTCTTTTTACCATTTTTCAGAGCAAAGAAAGGTTAATAATTGTCTAGAACTACTTAATAGAAAGAAGGGCAGCCCGCATTGAACTGAGGCTGCCCAGTGCCAGGCTGGACTGCCTCCTCTAATGCACACTGGGTAAGTAAATGAGTGAATTACAGATCCTACAAGGGGGAGCCAATGACTGAAAGCCAACTCTCTAGATGACCAAAGCCAGGAGCTTGAGGGGCCTTGTCCCACTGAGTCTTGACTCCTGTCTTGACTCCTGACAAAATTACAATTTCTGATGTGGGCCTTGGAAAGTTTCAATGGGCTCAGGATATTTATTTTCATTTTTTAAAGATTCATTTATTTTTTAATTTATGTGTATGAGTGTTTTGCCTATGTGTGTGTGTATATATATATATGTGTGTGTTTGTGTGTGTGTGTGTGTGTGTGTGTGTGTGTGTGTGTGTGTGTGTACACAATGTGCAAGCCTGGTGCCCGTGGATGTCAGAAGAAGGCACTGGATCTCCTGGAACTGGAGTTGCAGGTGGTTGTGAGCTGCCATGTGGGTGCTGGGAACTAATCTGGGTCCTCTGCAAGAGCAACAAGTGCTCATAGCCACTGAGCCATCTCTCTAGGCCTGGACTTGGTTTAAAAAAAAAAAACAGACACAAATCCTGAGCCTCTATACCCATATCAAGAAATATTGTTGGTAGAAATGGAAACAGACTCATCGTGCGCAGGCATGGGTCGGCACATGCTCCCCAAACCTTGAGCCGATGCAGGGGATGCACTCAGAGTAAGGTAAGAAGGAGAAAAAAAGCCTTGGTGGCTCTGAACCGAGCTACTTCTTATTTGAGCTCTCCGTAAGATGAAGGCTGGTGAAGAGAAACCCTTCAGTACAGCCTGCCTGTGCAATGCTGTACACCTTCTGACTCTGTGGGGATTAGTCACAAAGGGACGCATCTCTCTGAGAAGGGCAAATGGCCTGGTGAGCTGAAGTGGGGCTGGATGTCTTAGCTGGGAAGCTCTTGTAATGCCCTGAACAAGCCTATGTGGTATCCCAGAACCATCACCCAGAATTCCAAAGACTCAGTCATTGCCTTTTAATGAGTACGGGATCCTGATGCTGGTGAATAGAGGAATCTTGGCAATCAAGGAACAACTTGCCATAAATCTAAAAACGGGTTGCCAAAAGCTCCTTGTTCTCTCTACTCCGGATGAAGAAGCAACCGCAGGGGCCAGAAACCAATGGCTGAGAGGATCTCCGTCTGGCATCGTGAGATGCAGAAGCCAGTGAAACCCAGACACACAATCCAAGCCAAAGCCACCATTCAAAACCAGACTCATTCATCTTGACATCCGTGTCCAGTTCAGAAAACCAGGATGCTTTGGGGCCTTGAGCTTAGAACAGAACAGCCCAGGAGCGCAGGCAGCCTGATCACGCCGGGACCCAGGGCGTCCTCAGCATACACACTGCTTCATAGGCAGGTGACAGCACACTGGAGACACCGGCTTTGGGAAGTGACCTGTTAAGGTCCTGGACACCACTGCACAGTGTCTGCCTCAAAGTACGAGATAAGCATAAGAACCGTAGTCAGGGAACAGAGCTGGAAGAGGTACTCACTTGGTTCCCAGGGGGCACGGTTCCATGAAGCAGTGAGGAGCCTAGTCATAAACAACAGTCAGCGATGTGGCATGGTGGTCATTTTCTCTGAGACTGTGATCATAGATAGAGGAGCAGCGCTGAGATAGGAGGATGGCCATCCATGGGCCAAAAGGACAGAGGCACATCACAGGCAGTACATGGGCATGGTGTAAGTTTAGTCACACTGGTAATTATTACTGGTGGTAAGTGTCCTGATAAAACCACTAAACTTCTAAGTCTTTGCTAGGGCTCTCCTTACAGCACCGCACTTTTACCATCCTTGGAGATGGTGAATACTCATGGGAGCGTCTTGAGGAGCTCCGGGGTACAGAGGAGTGAAACAACTTAGCAAAGATCCCACAGCTCCCACCCAGTGGTGGAGCTGGGTCTAGCGCTCTATAGTCTGACTCCAAAGCCCAAAGCCCCCAGCATGACCACATGGTATAATACTTTACTCCCAGAAGGACTCTCAGTATGTAAAGACAAAATGTGGAGGAGTTTGGATCACCTATGTGTCTCTTAAGTCACAATGGGTCTTTGAAATCATAAGCAAAAATGCTGGGCATCTTTCCCACCCATCTATGCATCAACGCACATGTAGATAGGTATTCAAGGAATATTTATCAAACTCTACTCTTTGTCTTCCTTGTTACGTTTAATATCCCCAGCAACTTTGAGGAATGATTTATGGTAGATAGGTTCCAAAAACAGCTACAACAATATCTTCCATCTCTCTTGTCTTTGTGGGCAAAGTGTGTGTGTGTGTGTGTGTGTGTGTGTGTGTGTGTGTGTGTGTGTGTAGTGCAAAGGTCAACCTCCAGGTCATTACTCTGCACTATGCACCTTTTTCAAAATCAGGGTCCTCTTGCCAAGTAGGCTGGAGCCTCAGAGATCCACCTGTCTCTGCCTCCTCAGAGGTTGTGGTGATTTTTAAGTGAGCTATTTCTTCAGTCCTCACTGTCTTTGACAGGAAAACTATCTCAATTCTGCCATTAAGAGGTAGGATCTATCTATCACTTTGACTTTGGCCTGTTTGTGAGTTGCTTTGACTAATAGTAGGTAGTGAAAGATTGGTTAGTAGATTGGTAGATGGGCAGATAGATAGATAGATAGATAGATAGATAGATAGATAGATAGATAGATAGATGGTAGATAGATAGAGAGTAGATAGATACATAGGTACATAGATATATAGATACATAGATAGAAATAAGTAGATTTGCAGAGAGATGGTTAGATTTAAGGAATTATCCCATGTGATTGTGGAGACTTGAAAGCCTAAAATCTGCTGATGGCTAACTGTAGCTGGAGTTTTCTCCAGTCCCACCCAGGCCTGCAGCCACTCAGATCCAAATAAACATACAGAGGCTTATATTAATTAAAACTGTTTGGCCTAATGGCTCAGGCTTCTTGCTAGCTAGATCTTACACTTAAATTAACCCATAATTCTTTTTATGTTTAGCCACATGGCTTGGTACCTTTTCCCAGTTCTGCCTTCACATCTTGCTTCCTCTGTGTCTGGCTGGTGACTCCTGACTTAGCCTTTGTCTTCCCAGAATTCTCCTCTCTCTTTGTCCCACCTATACTTCCTGCCTGGCTAATGGCCAATCGGCACTGTATTTATTAACCAACCAGAGCAACACATTCACAACATACAGAGCAATATCCACAGCAGCTAACTAACTGAAGACTGGGGTAATACCAAGGTTCAATTCAAAAGTTCAGTCCCAAAGACTATCTACTGAAGAATTCTCTCTTGTTCAAGATATATCCTGTTGGTGAAAGTTTCCCTGTCCTGACTGCTTGCTTTCAAATAACCAGCAGCTGCTTCCCAAATAGCTGACTCAGAGACTTAATAGACATTATAAATGCTTGGCCGATAGCTCAGGCTTGTTACTAGCTAACTCCTACATTTAAATTAACCCATATTTGTTATCTATGCTTTGCCACATGGCTCTTGGCTTGTTATCTCAATTTCTACATGTCCTGCTTCCTTGGCAGCTGGCTGGCTGGCATCTCCTCTGACTCCACCCTTCTTCCTCCCAGCATTCTCAGTTTGGCTGTCCTGCCCATACTTTTTACTTGGCTACCAGCCAATCAGCATTGTATTAAACCAATTTGAGTGACAAATCTTTACAGGTTACAAAGGGAATATTTATTCCACAGCAAAATCCATCTTTTCTTCTATTCAATTCTTCAACTGATTGGACAAAGCTCACTACCTTCCATAATGGAAGGCAACCAACTCCACTCAGTGTTTACCAATTTAATTGTTAATTCCATACAAAATACCTCACAGTGACTTGTGACCAAGTATCTAGGCCCCATGGTCCAGCCAAGTGATATATAAAATTAACCATCACACTGAACCCTCAACCACCAACATACTACACTGGAGTGATACCTGATGACATCACAGGGAACCGAAGAACCACCCAGCTGAGCTGTGCCCAACGGCTGACTTCCAGAATCATGAATTTCAGGCTGAGTTGTAGGCTGTTCAGGATACAGCTTTGTAAGTCTGACAACTGCTGGTAGTATTTACTGTTTGACAATGTTAAAATGTAAACAAACATGTAGTTGTTGCATATTAAGAACAGAATCAGGCATGGCCTGAAGTGCCGAGACACCCGGTGCAGCCTGAAGCAAGCAAGTATGTGGTGGAGAGATCGGAGAGAAAGAGAAGCAAAGTGGCTTGTGTACTATGAAGAGAGATAGAACTGGAGATGCTAGGGTGGTGAGGGACTATGTGAGAGGCCTATGCTGCCACCTGAGGCCATGGTCTGGGCTCGTGCTGCTACCAAGGGCCATGTCTAGGTCCGTGGTCCTATTGCAGCTGCGTGTGTGTGTGTGTGTGTGTGTGTGTGTGTGTGTGTGTGTGTGTTGATGACCATGCCCAATGTTACCACTGAAGACTATGCAGATGTCCATGGTCTGTAATGCAGCCTGAAGCCATGTTCATGTTCAAGGGCTTTGCTGAGCTGGCTGCTCCCTGTGGTGAATGTATTGTGTCCCCCAATATACTGTGTCTCCCAATAAAATAAAACTTGCCTAGAGATCAGAGGAAAAAGCCAGCCACTATACAGAAGTCAGGCAATGGTAGCACACACCTTTAATCCTATCACTTGGCAGGCAGGAAATCTGTCTGGATGTCTGTGAGTTCAAGGCCACACTGGGAACAGGGCCAGGTGTGGTGACACATGCCTTAAATTCCAACACTAGTTAACCATGGAGGTCTAGAGGTCTGTACAGACAGACAGGAAGTGATAGAGCTGGGCAGGAAGAGGAAGTGATGTAGCTGGACAGAGAGAGCAAATCAGATGGCAGAACAGCAAGGCAGATAGAGGTGGGTAGACAGGAAGTTGCTCACCCTTTGGGAAGCTGCGGAGTTGGTGAGGTGAGGTTAGCTGTGGCTTTTCTTATTCCCTGATCTCTCAGGTTTTCACCCCTGTATCTGGCCCCATGTTTTTTATTTAATGAGACTGTTTAGAAATTTGTCTACAGTTTGCTGACCTGGCTGTTCTCCTCACCAGGTACCGCACTGTGGTGCTGCCTGGGAGAGCTGGCCCCACCCCTTGCCTGGCCAGTGGGAGAGCTGGCTCTGATTGTGTGGGTGTGGGAGAATTGGTAGGCTGACCAACTCAGCTACCACCCAGGCCCAGATCTAGGACTTTTGAGTTGGCCCACCCCAACATCTGCCCCACCTATGCGCAGCTGGACCGCATGAATGAGCTGGTCCTGCAGAACCACAGCTTCAGGATCTCCATGGCTCAGGGCAACAGCAGGATGTCAGAGAGTCTCTATGAGGGTCCAGTATTGATGGACTTGAACTAGACTAGTGAGTCATTGCAATGAACATTTGCAAGTAAAGCTGTTTGGGAAAAACTACATACTGCGTGACCCTCCACAACTTCCAGTGTGACTGTGATGAATGAAAATGCAATGGAGATACAGGAAAACTGGAGGAGCAGAATGGTACATGCACAGAAGGCTGTGGTTGATAGAGGAGCAGGTCATTGCCCAGAGGAGTCAGCAAGGTAGTTTTTTTGTTTGTTTTGTTTTGTTTTCTTATTTTCTTTTGGGGGTAGAGGGGGTTATAAAGGTAGAGGGTGGATATGGAAGGCCTGGGGCATGTGTGGGGTGGGGTGCATGATGCGAAACTCTGAAAGATGCAACAAAAAAAAAATACGTTAAAAAGAAGAGACTCAGTCCCCAAGTGCCTTTACTAAACACAGAGGACAAAGTTCCCATGGCACAGGCAGACTGCCTCCTTTTCTAGGCTCTGACTCACTGGCAGCCATGTCTGGACACATCCCTGAGCTGTTCTGGGCCTGGATTTCTCCATCTGTGAGATGGGCAGGATTGTGCATTCTCTGTGCCTCGCCGGCTCTAGGGATGAAGAAGAGAACGGAGGAAGAAAAGTGCTGGGATTTCGGAAAAGTCCTGCAAGCCGCTGCATAATCAAAGTTCCCATAGGCCCCAGATGCAAAATCACTTTACCATGCAGTTCTGAAAAGGAGACATCTGGCCCGGGAAACCTAAAGGAAGCCACAACCTTTCTGACCAAAGCGATTTCGTCTAATAGCTGGTCCCAGGAGTCTCCTCATGCTGCCCTGATTCACCCACCAACTCAAGTCCACTCAGAAACACATCAGCTTTGTGTTTGCTCAACATCTGCTGTGTCTATTTTTACTTTTGACCAGAATAGAAAAGGAAGCCTTTTAAATTACCCTTCTAAATAGTAGCTCCCCCACCCACCCACTCACCAGACATTCCAGCAAAAGTATAGAATGTCTTATTTAATTGCAGTTACAGTACAAACTGCTGTACTGAGTTGTGGAGGGATTTTAGACACAGCTGCATTAGGCTACAGTTAGTCTACAAGTGAGTGAGATCCTACCTGGGTGATGAGATAGCAAACCCAGAAGCCAAATCCAGTCACATCCAGTCTTCATTTAGAAACTTCTACTGATAGACCAAAGCCCTATGTGACCACTGGGGTGGTCAATATTGATCGCCAAGTAGACAAGATCTGGAATCAGCCATGAGTCAAGCCCCCTGGACACACCCATGCGGGATTTTGTTGATTAGGTTATTTGTAGTGGGAAGACCCACCCTAAATGTGGGGGGCTCCTTCCACCAGTGGCCCAGAAATAAGGAAGTATGAGCGAACAGATGTGATTTTTTGCTTGCTTTAGCATCTGACGGCTGAGTTCATCTACCCTGTTCAAGAGTTCATCTACTCAGTTCCTCCAGCACTGTTTCCACCCTGCCTGCTGTGTGCATGGCCTTTGAAGACTGCTGAATGAGGTCGAAGCATTTCTCTCCCTGTACTGGTGCCCTTCCTGAGAGAGCTTCCATCTCCCCCAGACCAAGGTTCCCCGTGGTCAGAAATCAGAACAGCCATCTAAGTTCTGGTCTCTCTGCATGTCCCCAGACAAGTGAGTGTCCTTATCACTGTGCCCCGTTTCCTTCCTTCACGAGTCCAAATACCTGCCTCGGGATCAGGTCTGCCAGGCAAGAATAAAAAGGATGGAGGTCTGGAGAGACGGCTCGGTGGATAAAATACTTGCCACACAAGCATGAATGAGACCAAAGATGGATCCACAGAACCCATACAAAGGCGAGCAGGCATGGCAGCCACCGTAATCCATTCCAAAGGAGGCAGAGGTAGGAGATCCTAGGGGCAAGCTGGGTAATTAGACCAGCCAATCGGAGAGTGCTGCATATGACTGGGATTGAAATCAAGTAAATAAAAGGAGGGTGCGGGCAATGGAGGAAGACACCCTAAATCAACTTTGGACCTCCACAAGCATGTATACATATGTGCTTGTGCATCTGCACACACTTTACACACACACACACACACACACACACACACACACACACACACACGGAGACGGAGACGGAGACGGAGACGGAGACAGAGATACATACAGAGAGAAACAGCAGCATAGAAGTATATCTCTGGTACTGTCTCCAGGCAAGGATCAGACCTTCCACTGTCAAAGTTCCAATCTGCTCCCTATCTCAGGAGATAGGCCAGAACCGTGCCCTCTGGCTGTCTGTCTGAGATCTCAGTGCTACTGTAGAAGTGCTGGAGTCAGTCTAATCTTGCCTTCACTTCCCAAGGACAGCCCCTGTGGCTGCAGGCACAGCGCTCATTACTCTGGCATGCTCACAGGGCAACCTGATTTCCTCATAGATAACGAACCTGGATAATTTACGTCAAGATGCATCGATGCACTTCAAGGCATTATTTCGGAGCTGGGCTAACTGGCCATGTCTGTGACTTGTAAGAGACAGGTGAAACAGAAGTGTGGGGGTTGGGGTGCCCTCACAACACCTTTGAGCTATGGAGACAGTGAACAGGTGTAGAGAAAGAGGAAACAGTATGGGATGGGATGACGTTGTGACTTTACCTCAGGCCATGGCCAGTCCTGAGAGCCGAGAATGTTCAAAAAGCAAGGAGTTGTCTGTCTTCAGACAAAGGCCACAGGAGGGAGCCTTAGACTTCCGGACTATGTGGTGATTCCCATCACTTTGGGGGTAGAGAGGCAGCAGAGAAGGGTACGAACAGAGCAGAATGGCAGCAGGGAGAACTGGAAGTGGGTGCCTGTGCAGAGCAGTCAGCTTCTCACTCCCGGGTTTTCTCTCCACCTCTGGCTCCTGTTTTCCTCGCTGGGCATCCTGCACTTCCGCCCTCCCAAATCCCAGACCATGGCGCTGGCCACTCACCCTCTCACCGTGAGTTTGCAAGCTGTGAGTTCACTTTTCCTCCTTGAGCCTCTTCTCTCTGAGGAAGGAAGGCACAGAGCGGCCCCGTAACTGCCCATCCAAGAACATTTTCAAACGCTCTGAGAAACACACCTGAGCAAGGGGAACGCATCCGACTGTGTTGGAAGGATCTCAGACAGACAGCTGTAGTCAGACTTATTCGTCGGGACCATCAGCTCCCCGATAATGACATGGAGACTTATTATGAATTATGAAAGCTCAGCCTATGGCTTAGGCTTGCTCCTAACTAGCTCTTACAGCTTAAATTAACTCATATTTTTTAAATCTAAGTTCTTTTATGTGGCTTGGTTACCTTCACTCTGTACCCCCCCCCCCCCCGTCCCATCCTGCTTCCTCTCTGGCTGGCTGGCGACTCCCTCTTCTTCCCCCCAGCATCCTCTGTGTCTGGAAATCTTGCCTAGCTATTGGCCATTCATCTTTTTATTAAACCTATCACAGCAGGACATCTTCACACAGTGCGAGGGAATATTCCACAACAAACAACCTAAAACCCACCCCAGAAATGAAAGGTCTTGCCTCTTGTTTGAGATCCCTGGGCATCACTAAACAGATGCACGGAGGTCTGCGGTTCCTTCCAGAGGGGAGGCAGGAGGGGAGGAAGAGATGGGAGTGAGCATGGATGTATCACTAAGAGACTTCTTGTTGCACGGAACAGGTGGAAATGGGCTGAAACTATAGGCCTTTCTTTTTCTCACATAACAGTGGTTAAGGGAGTTGAGTCAGTGGTTCAGCCGTCTGGGCCTCTCTCAGAATCTCTTGAGACTATTCCTCATTCATGCAAGATGGCTGCCAAAGCTTCATATATACTGCCTTGACAAAAAAAAAGAATGTACTAGGAAAAGTAAGATGTGGATTTTCTCACATGCACTTATTTCTCTTGGTTGTATCTTGCCTAGAAGCCCCACAGCCGAGTTCTCCCCACGCATAGCTCACCAGTGTTGCCAGAGCAGGCAGTGAGAACCTGCACTTCCTGCCCCTGGGATGGGAATAGACTCCGATGGCTGGGAGAAGGTAGAGAGACTGACTGGCAGCAGCATGACGGGTAGCCAACAGTGTCTGCCACAGCCAGCCTTTCCTAGACCTTCCTCTGAGTCCTGATAGCCCTGCCTAGGATATGACCTAAAAGTGACTCCCAGGGGCAGGCCCAGAGAAATCTAGAAAGTCCCTCATGCACATTCCCACAGGCTGTTTCCTCAGGGATCCTAGACCCTGTCAAGCTGATAATCTATATTAACCATCCCAGCGGGTTACCTTATTTGGAGACTGAGCAGTTATATAGGTAATGAAGTAAAAATGAATTCACTGGCGCGTGCTCTCTAATTCAGCATGGGCCTTATAAACAGAAGTTTGGAGAGAAACACCCATCACTGAGAGACAGGATGAGGACACACGAAGGCAGGCATGTATACAAACCCAGGAGGGAGGCTTCAGAAAACCCCTCCCTCACAGCCCTGAAGGGAATCAGTCCAACCCACATCCTTTGGGTTTTGTTTATTTGTTTGTTTGTTTGTTTGGATACAGGATCTCACACTGTAACCCAGGTTACCTTAGCTTTGTGGTCTCTCTGTCTCTGCCTCTGGAACATTGAGGTTACAGTCCCATAGCAGCCTGTCCAGATCCTATCAACAGCTCGCTCTTAGATTTCCAGTATGCAGAACAGTTTGCTTAAGCCACAGAGTCTGTGTTCTTTGTTACAGCTGTTCTGGCAACCCAATGCAAAGAATAGGGGCGATCAGCAAACAAACAGACTCCCAGGTGACTTCACGAAACCAAAAGGAGGGTAGTAAGGGCTCTGGAGAGCAAGAGGGCAGACTGAGCAGAGACGCTGGCCAGAGAGCAGAGATGCAGCGACATTTCACAGACCTGGAGGGAGTGAGGGGGCGGGATGAAGGACACCGAGGAAGAGGTGGTCTGCAGGACAGCCTAGAGTGTCCCAGGGGTGGGAGCATGCGCGGTGCGTTCAAGGAAGGACAAAGAGGCCAGTGATGTTGCAGCAACGAAAACCAGGTCCAGAGGGACAGGGCAGGATGGAGAGAGAAGGGACCAGAGGTCGTGAGCTCACGTCATGGACAACTTTGAATTTTCCTCTAAACGAGAAGAGAGTCCTGCAAGGTTTTGAGCAGAGGACTGATATAATGTGGCATGGTACTTTAAAAGCCCTTATCTGTTGGGGATTTAGCTCAGTGGTAGAGCGCTTGTCTAGCAAGCACAAGGCCCTGGGTTCGGTCCTCAGCTCCGAAAACAAAAAACAAATAAAAGCCCTTATCTGGCTTTTAAGGAGAGCGGAGAGAAAGACAGATGTGGAAAGGTCAAGGGTGGGCATGATTAGCTGAGGGATGAGAAAAAGAGCCGTCAGGATGGCTGAGGTCAGACTGCAAAGGGAGCGAGCAGATGTTGACATCAGCATAAGGTACAGGAGAGATGGTGTCCCTCTTGCCTAGTGAGCGGTGCTATACCTCTAGACATGCACATGGTGGGAAGCTGGATACAGGAGTCTACATAGGGGAGAGACGCTTGACCAAATGTAGGCCTGCAGAGTCCCTGGGTCCCCGATCTAGTGCTCCTCTGACTCTGCCATGACTCGTGGCCATCTCCTCCTTGGGCAGAGTATGAGGACATATGCTGCCTGTAGAGGTGGCTTTCCATGGCTTGCTGGAGTGGAAAGTCTAGTTAGTTCGGGCTATCCCCTAACCGGCTGGTTGCCTGTGGGCAGCCTGGTGAACTCCCTGGCTCAGAGGCTATTTTTCCCTCTGCGATGCAGCCAACATCTGCCCTGACACCCTGCAAACCTCGTCCAGCAGGTATTAAGAATATACTTCCTGCTATGCTTTATAATAATCACTGAATCAAAAAAACACAAGGCTTGTAAATCCAGTGAGGAAAGACCGACATACAAAACTCAAATAGATAAATGCATAATTAAAACCAATGGGATATTGGACACCAAGGCCTGTCTCTGTCACTTCTAGAACAGCCTTGAAGGTCTCCTTTGCTCACACAGGATCCACCTCATCTGTGGGCCTCTGCCTTTTGGATCCCATAGTGTTTCCTCATGCCCTGAGATGCTGGAGGTAAGAAGGCTGTGAGTTCATTAGGCTCTGGACCCTTCAGTGTCCAGAGCTTTTGTCAGGAGCTGGGGTGCTTATCTGTGATGCTCTGATGACAGCATCCAGCAGGATGAGCCAGTGAGTCTATGAAGGCATTGCCCTCCCCTGGCCTTCCCACAGCAAGGCCAGAAGAAACCACTTCAGACTGGCTTTTGCTAATCTCCATTCAGGATCCTCGGCCCTTGCATGAATCACTTTTTTCCCCCTTCACCATGACAAAATACTTAAGAAAACGTCAACAGGATGTCTCAGTGGATAACAGACACCAATCTTGAAAAGCTGAGTTCAACCCCAAGGACTCACAAATTTACATGGTAGAAGGAGAGAATCAACTTGGTGTGTATGTGAGCACACACACACACACAGGCACATCCTCACACATCATATTCATACACACACATACACACATACAGTGGCATACACACACACACACACACACAGTGGCATACACACACACACACACACACACACACACACATACACACACACACACAGTGGCACATCCTCAGACATCATACTCGTACACACACAATGAACAAATAAACAAACAAATGTAAAAATATTACAACTTGAAGAAGGATTTCTCTTGGCTCCTGGATTTAGAGGCTTCATGGTCAGCCTGAACCACTGCCATGGGCCTGTGTTCAGGAAGATCATAGTAACTCAAGCAAGACAGAGGAGGCTGCTCGTCTCATGGGAAGCAGAGACAGACAGGAGAAGGGTCCAGAGACAAAACAGACCCTTCAAAGGCACGTCCCCAACTGTCTACTTCCTCTAATCAGAACTTCCATGGTTTCCCCCATTCCCAACAGTTCATTCAGCTCCTGGTGAGCCCATTCATGGATTAAGAGTCTGCATAAGTTAGAGTTTGCACAATCCAGTCACTTCTCAACAGAGCTACTGTCTGGGACCAACTCTTCAGCGCATAAGCCTTGGGGGACATTTCCTAGCCAAGCCACAACATCCCGTTCTAGAAGTCTGACTTTGTTGGCCCTGGGTACAGATGAGGGCATTCCCCAGCCCTATTCATGCGGAATAAGATGGAAAATTCTGGTTTCTGCAGAAAATACATTTTCCAGCTTCATAGGTTGTTTGGAAATGGAGTGACCATGGTGCTAACAAGCTGAGAACCTTGCTTCCTTTGCTGAGAAATGGAAAAGGGCAAGCCAAGAAATCAAAGTCCCCCATTTTTGAGATCTGGAATCCTTTCTCTCATTCTGTTACTTAAAAAAAAAAAAAGTCTCCAAAAATGCTCACATGTAAGCAGCATCACTCCATGGGCTGTGGTCCCAGAGTGAACAAAGAGAAAAAGCTGAGATGAACACCAGCAATGTCTTTGCTTCCTGAGTGTGAACGAAACGTGACCAGCTCCTGAAATGCCTGCTCCACCATGATGGACTGTGTCCTCTCCGACTGTAAGCCGGTGGTTCTCAACCTTCCTAATGCTGTGACCGTTTAATCCAGCTCCTCATGTTGTGGTGACCCCCCCACCACCATAATTTTTTTTCCTTGCTACTTCATAACTGTCATTTTGCTAGTTATGAATGTGATGGTAATGTAAATATCTGATATGTGACCCCAAAAGGGTTGTGACTCACAGGTTGAGAAATGCTGTTCTGAGCCAAAATAAAGCTTTCTTAATGCTGTTATCATCAAGTATGTAGTCATAGCGATGAAAAAAAAAATAAACCTTCCGAGGCGTGGGTGCTCAGGACTTCAAAACGTGAGTCTTGGGGAAAAACATTCAACCTTTATCTCACCTTAGAATAGGACTTTCTTCCTCCGTAGTAGAGGAAGCACTCATTAATCTTTTATGAGTGAATCAATATGCAAATATCCACCATTTTATTACCAACTTCATTATCTCTAGCAACTGGAAATCTTTATCAGTTATTTCGGCACATCCACAGGTTACCGAGAGCTGATACTCATAATGATATCCTGGAAATATGTGCAGCTTCCAAGGGACATTTGAGCAATTGGACGAGATCACATGAAGCTCGGTGTAATTTTAATGCTGGGGACGCGGCGTTGTGTTTTTCTAATATAAAAGCCAGTCATTGATAAATGGGATTTATGTTAATCGCCAAATATTTACAATGCTCGTTTCTACTCTAATCCAAAAGAACATGGGGGTTTAAGTAGTGTGCCCGAAATAGGATTTCAGTAAAGTAAGAATAAAAATAGGCAAAACAGAATGAAGCAGAGCAAAGCACATGGGCTAACTGTGGGAGTCATTGCGACTGCCTACCGCAGCATGAAATTGTATTTAAAATGGTGTGCAACCCGACAGCAGATGCACCCAATACCTCAGAGGCCGACTTGCACCAGTTCAGAAGACAGAAGAGCAGGCCTTACATAAAATGCCCAAGTTTCCACACGGGCAGTCTAAAAAGCACAGGGTCTGCCGCGTTGTTAGCATTTCCCGGTGCCTTCGCCATGAGTTCTGGTGCATTCAGGGTGCTTCTTATAGCCAGCATCAGAAAAGCCCGTCAGCACCACAGAAACATTATTTAGTGCATGCTGTGGTTGCGGTGTGTGGTGAAACGCCAAGCCCTCCACCTGAGGAGAGCATAGGCTATCTGGTGGGGTACTTGGCTCCCCTGGCCCCCTTGGGATTTCTCCAAAGACCTCACTTCTGTTCCACGGAGCTCCTTGCAACAGCAGGCTCCCTAGCGTGGTGGTCAAAGGAGGTGGCTCTCTGGATTTGAACCCAGTTTTCAACACCTCTAGACTGTGTGATCCAGGGCAATATTTTATGTATAAAATGTGCACGGTCTTAATGCCTATTTTGTAAGTTTGTGGTGAAAAATGAAACAAGTAAAATGTAAACAAAGCTCTTAATGCAGGAGCTGATGCACCTAAGCACTTGGTAACATTAGTGGTCATGAGTTGTGACATATTCATGGACCATCAGAATGTTTGGCAGTGTGTGTGCACGTCCTACATGTGTGTGAAACTATGTGAGTGCCTGGTAGAAGTCACACAAGCAACGTCTTTTTCAGGCTTAGATGGAAAGTATCATTTATTCATAATGGTGCCATTGTTTAAGTCGGCACTCCATTGAGAATGAAAAATATAATCTTTATTCTAACTTTGCCTTCTATCATGGAGGTTATAAGACGTGAACTGATCCCCTTTCTTGACTAAAAACATCATAAGTTTCTTATGCGGTTCTATCCCCCGAATGTTCCTAGGACATGTGGGGGTGGTGGCTCCCACACTGTGTGGTCTCAGACTGCCCTGTCAGCCTGTCTGTCTTGGACTACTCTCTGTCCCTCTGCTGTCACGTGTCACCGCTGATAATTGTCACTGCTGATAATATTCCCGCACAGAATAGTCAGTGGCCGGGATCAAGGCCCAGGTGTGCATCCTCCTTCCTCCTTTGAGTAAAGAACAACTACATCTCTATGGACCATTCTCTTCGAATTCAGAGTAAAGTTCTGAGGTCTGAATGGTTGGCCTTCCTAGAAATGTGATTCTGGAGAAGAACTATGTGATTTAAATTCCTGGTAGTTTACCTACTTGAAAAAAAAATTAAGACACTAAAATCATAGACTAATTTCACAAACTACTCTTTTTTTTTTTTTTTTTGGTTTTTCGAGACAGGGTTTCTCTGTGTAGCTTTGCGCCTTTCCTGGAACTCGCTTTGGAGACCAGGCTGGCCTCGAACTCACAGAGATCCGCCTGGCTCTGCCTCCCGAGTGCTGGGATTAAAGGCGTGCGCCACCACCGCCCGGCACAAACTACTCTTTCCTTGAGGCTTCCAGAAAGTCTTTCTAGAAAACTGTCCATGAACCCAGAAAACAATCAGAACAAAGGAAACGAAGCTAGAGACTATATTTTTTCTCTTCAGCAAGGGCGTGGATGTCACTCAGGTTCTCTGGGGAAACCCATTATCACAGCTGAAAGGTGGCTCAGGCATTACTGCTCCAGCAGAGTTTGAATCCCAGTGCCCACAGTGCCAGGGGATCCAACATCTCCTTTTGGTCTCCATGCACACACACACACACACACACACACACACACACACACACACACACGTGCATAAAAGTAAAATAATTAAATTATCAACACTTGAGTGCTGCCAGAAGAATCAGAATGAGCTATTAATTATTAATCTGCCATGACCATTGAAACTGGAGATCCAGGGGTTCAAACAAGTCAAGGTGAAATGTGTTGTGTTTAAGGTGGATTTCCCTCTCTAAAGGCAAGTCAAACAAATTGTGTTTAGCAAAAGGCCAGATATTACAGTCTACATAGGTTCTTTTTTGCATACTCTTTTGTAGTGAGTCTTTCTCTTTCCCTCCAGCCAGCTCCCAAATAACCAAACAGAGACTTATTATTAATTATGAAAGCTTGCCTGATAGCTTAGGTTTGTTACTAACTAGCTCTTATAACTTAAATTAACCCATTTCTATTCATCTATGTGCTGCCACGTGGCTTGTGACCCCATCTCCTACATGTCAAGCTTCCTCCATGTCTCCTTGTGACTCAGTCCTTCTTCCCAGCATCCTCTGTGCCTGGAAATCCTGCCTACCTATTGGTCATTCAGCTCTCAAATCAACCAGAGTGACACATCCTCACAGAGTACAAAAAGACCACTCATAACACTCTTTTCTGTTATTTTTATTTTATATATTTAGGCAGGGGGTTGAGACAGGCTGTCCTGGAACTTAGAGATCTGCCTGCTTCTGCCTCCCAAGTGCTGGGATTAAAGGCATGCACCATCACCACACAGCTTATATTTATTTTTATTTTTTTTTTTACTGTGTTCTACAACTCTTTAAAATCTTAGGAAAATTATTAGCCCAAGGGACCATACAAAATTGGTGCAATATGCCCTGCAGCTGTTGTTTGCTGGTCTGAGTCTTAGACCACTAAGACATAAGCCCTGTTTTGCTACCGTGAGCTGAGCAGAAATGAACCCCGTCAGCATGCCAAGACTCGGGCTCATCGCCTGTAAAATGAGAATCCAGAACCCGTACTACAAGTCTGTTCACTGGGCTGCTTCCTCACAGGGCACATCCACACCCGCTGGAATTGGTACTTCCAGAGTCACCAGGGAGTCTCTGCTGCAACTTTTGAAACTTCTGTACTCTTGAAAAGTCCCTTCAGTGTTATGTCAGGGTTGACATGGGAGTTGAGCCCATCCCAAGGAGGCCTGGAAACAAGGTAACCTCACATCTTTCCTATCAACCAGAAAAGGGCATGACTTCCATGAGAACTACTCTTTTGCCACATGACACCACCTCTTTGTAGTCCTGTTACACCTAGAGCAGATGGGAGTTGGGACAAGTGGCCAGCCTCAGGACCCTGCGGCACAAGCTTGTTTAGAAAATGAGCTCATCCCTGAACAGAGGCTGAGAGGAAAGTCCACAATGACGATGTCATTGGCCAGAAGACAGTCTGTAAAAAAGTCAAAGTGTGGGAGAAATGAGGCCCCCCGGGGGGCGGGGTGCCAAGAGGAAGACAGAAATCACATATGGCTGCTGCCTCATAGCGTCGGTTGTTCTGAGGCGTCTTTCACACTCCTAGGCTCTGGCACCAGCTCCCTCCATGGCTGCATGGGCAATGTGTGCTCTCCCAATCCCAAATCTAGGTGGCCACATCTGTCTCTAGGACCTTTCCGGAACTCACCCCAAGCAGCATTTGCTGGCTGACAGGGCAGCTTGTCTTTCCAATCTCCTGGGCTTGAAGTGAGGGGCAAGTGGATTTATATTTCACTTTTTTTGTGCATGTGAAGCCTAAGAAATGGACAGAGATGTCCATAAATCCTGAACCCACAGTGAAAGATGTCCATCTCAGTCTCTTCATGATTGTGACAGCATCCCCTACTACAGAGGGAACACTGTCCTCAATGTCGTAGCATCCATTGCCTCATTCTTTTCTAAATTACTCTTCTTTCCCAATTATGTATGAGTTCAGGAAACAGCAATAATTGTTGTCTATCTTTAACTTTGGTGGTAGTTCGAATGTAATTGGCCCCCATGAACTCATAAGGAGTGGCACTATGAGGAGGTGTGGCCTTGTTGGAGGAAGTGAGCCGCTGTGGAGGTGGGTTTTCAGGTCTCATATATGCTCAAGCCACCCCCAGTGAGACAGACTACTTCCTGTAACCTGCAGGATCAACATATAGCAGCTCTTTCTCCAGCACCATGTCTGCCTGCACGCTGCCATGTCTGAACTATAAGTCACCCCATTAAATGTTTTCCTTTATAAGAGTTGCCGTGGTCATGGTGTCTCGTCACAGCAATAGAAACCCTACCTAAGACAACTCTCATGAGCCAAATTTATACACTTTTTAATTTTGTATGCCTGGTCTCCTGTTGAACATCAGCTCTTGTAGGGTTCCTTACCTGCTGGAGCCTGACACAGGCCTGGTGGACTTTCATTGCTCTACAGAAGCCCACGTGTGAACACACCCTGGTTACTTTCTCCCTCTTCTGTTCACAGACATTTGACTTACTTCTACCTTGGGGCAATTGCAAACACTGCCTGCTGCCATGGCCCTTTTAAATCACATAGCCTGCTGCCCTCAGCTTCCATTTCTGATTCTTCCAGCTGTGGAATTGTGGCAACCAAGCATGTGTATCCTCACTGACACTAAGTGCCACCAGGTGTCTTTTATTCTTTACCTATACTTTTCTGGAAATGGCCTACTTGACTCCCACAATAAGAATTTTTAAAAGCTGTTTTTCCCACATTATTTTTAATCACCTATTGTCTTAGTTAGGGTTTCTATTGCTGTGATGAAACACCATGACCAAAAAGCAAGTTGGGGAAGACGGGGGTATTTGGCTTATACGTCCATGTCACTGTTCATCACTGAAGGAAGTCGGGGCAGGAACTCAAGCAGGGCAGGATCCTGGAGGCAGGAGCTGATGCAGAGGCCACGGAGGAGCGCTGCTCACTGGCTTGCTCAGCCTGCTTTTTTATAGAACCTAGGACTGCCAGCCCAGGGATGGCACCACCCATGTGGGCTGGGCTCTCCTCTTTCAATGGCTAAATAAAAAATGCCTTATACCTGGGGGGTTTTTTTGGTTTTTTTTTGACAGGGTTTCTTTGTGTAGCCTTGGCTGTCCTGGAACTCACAGAGATCCACCTGCCTTTGCACCCTAGAATTAATGGCATGTGCCACTACTAGCTTACAGCTGGAACTTGTGGAGGCATTTTCTTAATTGAGATTGCCTCCTTTCAGATAACTCTAGCTTGTGTCAAGTTGACATAAGACTATCTCCTACAACTAACCCCTTGTGAACTTGACACACAAACACATCGCAATTCAGCCATAACCCTTCCTTTCTTGTTCATCCACAACCAGGATTGCACATTAAAATCATAACATGACTTTAAAAGACCCACAGTCTTTACAAATTCAAACACGTTAGAATTGCAGTCCCTTTAAAATAGACGATCCTTTTAAATCCAAAGCCTTTAAAAATATTTTTGAAGCCTTTCAGCCGTGGGCCCTGTAAAAATCAAAATTAAATTAAATATCTTCTTCAAGAGGAAAGAATCCGGGCACAGTCACAGTCTGAACAAAGCAAAGCCAGACTCCAGCTGTACAATTATCTGGGATTCATTCATGATCTTCTGGGCTCCTCCAAGGAGCTTGGATCACTTCCGCTCTGCCCTCTGCAGCACACACAGCTTGTCTTCTAAGCTCAGGCAGGCTCTGTTCTTCACTGCTAATGTTCTTGTTGGCTGTCCCATGGTACTGACATCTCCAAAATACTGGAGTCTTCTGTTGCAACTGGGCTGCACCAATAGCCTCTCATACATTCTCTTCGTGGTGCCAAACCTCAAATTCTCGGCATGACCCCTTCAGCCCTGGACCTTCAGCTGCCACTGAGGCCTCTCACAGTGCCAAGTCCTAGGTACTCTCCATGACCCCTTCGTGCCTTCAAAACCAGTACTGTTTGGATGACCCTTAAACTACCAAGTTCAACATGAAGTACAACCTCGGCTACTTCTGGAACACAGCTTGTGTGTGCTGACCCTGAGCAAACACTTACCAGAAGACCTCACTTCAATGACGCTGGTTTCTTAATCACCAATAATTTCTCAGCTCCAGCTGACCAACACCACCAGTCCCAGTAATGCAAAAGTTTCCCTTCAATGGTGCTGGTCTCTTGCTCATCATGGCTGACTCTTCAACCCCAACTGAACAGAATGACAGCATCTTAATTCAAACAGCCAGTGGCCCTGATAGAGTCATTAAACTTCCCTTTGAAACTTCACAAGCCAGCTCCCGCGCCCCCCCCCCCGCGTCCCCCCCCCCCCCCCCGTCCTCTACACGGCTCTCAACAGTCTTAGTTTCCAAGCTCCTACAGAGCATCCCCCTGAGCTCTCAACACTCAATGGTTCTTCTAGCCCGAAGTTCCAAAGTCCTTCCACAATCCTCCCCCAAACATGGCCAGGTCTGTCACAGCAATACCCTACAACACTGGTACCAACTTGTCTTAGGGTTTCTATTGCTGCAATGAAACACTAGGACCATAAAGCAAGTTGGGGAGGAAAGGGTTTATATTTGGGTTACACTCCCATTATGTCATAGTACATACTATCTATCATTCATTCAACAAATAGCATCTACTTGTGCCTAGCAAGGTGCTAAGTGCTGAGCTTGCAGCAATAAAGAAAATAGATAAATATTTCTAACTTTAATCTATTGATAATACTACACAAGATATAATTATGAATAACATCTTTTTGGTTTTTAATTATTTGTTTGTTTTAAGACCGAGTTCCTAGCCGGCAGTGGTGACGCACGCCTTTAATCCCAGCACT
Source organism: Peromyscus eremicus (assembly GCF_949786415.1). Lineage (NCBI taxonomy): Eukaryota > Metazoa > Chordata > Mammalia > Rodentia > Cricetidae > Peromyscus > Peromyscus eremicus. The sequence goes on from NC_081434.1 coordinate 32,337,362, forward strand.
CGGGAGGCAGAGGCAGGCAGATCTCTGTGAGTTCGAGGCCAGCCTGGGCTACAGAGTAAGTTCCAGGAAAGGCGCAAAGCTACACAGAGAAACACTGGCTCAAAAAAAAAAGACCGAGTTTCTGCAGCTGAGGATGATCTTGAACTTCTGATCCTCCTGCCTCCACTTTCCAAGGGCTAGGATTACAAGTGTGTGCACTATTCCTGGTTTAGGAAAGCTGGGGATCGAACCCAGGGCCTCATGCATGCTAGGCAAGCATTTTACCAACTGAGCTACATCCCCAACTCAGTAACACCTTATTCAAAATACACCAGGTATGAGCTAGATGTGTTGACTCACACCTATAACCCCAAACCCAAGATACTGAGGCAGGGAAAGCTTGAGTTTGAGGTCAGCCAAGGCTACATGGTGAGAATATCTCAAAAAGCTTGTTCTAAAAAGAAAACTGGTTAATTAATTTATTTAAAACATTTTACAGACACAGAATATTTAAAGAACACTTACAACTTAGGGCAGTAACAAAAATAACTACACAGCCTGACTTTAAAAATTGGCAAAGGCTGGGTCTGTGTCTCAGTGGCAGAGGACTCGCCTGGCATCACATGATCCTAAGTTCAATGCCTAGCACCACAAAAGAAAAAAAAAAAAAAAAGCAAAGGGCTTTAATCACTGGTTCAGCTGGTTCTCAATCTGTGGGTCACGACCCCCTTGACAAACCTCTATTTCCCTAAAATGTTTACATTATGATTCATAATAGTAGCAAAATTACAGTTATGAAGTAGCAACAAAAATAATGTTATGGTTGGGGGTCACCACAACGTGAGGAACTGTATTGAAGGGTCGCAGCCTTAGGAAGGTTGAGAACCACTGGTTTAGACAAATCTTCAAAGAAGATATGCAAATACCCACAAGCACAGAAAAACATATTCAATCTCGCTAATCACTGGAGAAAAGCAAAGCAGAACTATAAAGAGCTGTCCTATCCCAGCCATCAGGGTGACTGCTGACGAAGAAATGGATGACAAGCGCTGGTGAGGATGAGGAGAAGCGGGAGCCTGTGTGCACTGTCGGAACATGAATGTTACCGCTGCTGTGGAGAACAAAATGGCAGCTCCCCAAAAACCGAACACAGAATTACCACATATCCAAGCGTTCCACTTCCGAATGTGCACCCAAAAGACCTAAAAGCGGGATCTTGAGGAGCTGTGTGTATGCCCATGCTTACAGCAGCATTACTCACAACAGCCAAAGAGAGGAAGTGACCCAGTCCTTCAAGGGATGGCTAGATGAGCAAAACTGGTGCATGCGTATGATGCAGCATTGTTCAGCCACACACACACACACACACACACACACAAGAAGTCTGACCTGTGTGGGATAAAATTGAAACAGTATGCCAAGCAAGATAAGCCTGTCTCCAGAAGACAAATATTGGATTATTCCATTTAATATAAACAGCCAAATTCTCAGGGACAGAGAGTGTGCAGAATGAAGCCTTCTGGAGACTGGGGAAGGGGGAAAGGTGATTGTGTTATAGGTTCAGAGTTTCCATTCTGCCGAATGAAATGAGGTTTAGGGAAGCGTGGTAACCACTGTCCACTGTTGTGAATCTACTTAATTTCACCGAGCTGTGTGCTGAAACACTGTTGATAAATGTTACCTGCATTTTCCTATCCTTTTAAAAACATATATACATGAATAGGTACAGATACAAATTAGATAAACTAGCATATGGATAAATGTCAGGCGTATATCAGATGGTCAAGTAAGATAAAAGTGAATACATTGAGGGGACTGCAGTCTTTAATGGGTGACCTTCGGAGGTGTATTAGTTACTGTTGCCTGTTGTACCCAGATATCTGACAAGGGGCAATGTAAAGAGGGAGGGGTTTGTTTGGGCTCACAATTTGAGGATACAGCGCATCTCACTGGTGAAGACGTAGAGGCAAGAGCATTTCGGGACGGTCACATTGCAACCACAGACAGGAAGCAGGGAGGTGAGTGCTGGTACCCAGTGGGCCTCCTCATTTTTCTCCTTCTTATTCCATTTGAGACTTCCAGGTCCTCCTTCCTCCAGTAAACCTCTCAGGAAATGCCCTCACACACATCCCAGGCTCCTCTAACTTCAGTCAAGCTGAAGCTTGCCCATCACAGGATGCGTTCTCGGCAAGGAGCTATTTGAGCAAAACCCTAAAGGGAGGAGGATTTGGAGGGTGGAAGGGTATTGACCTGAGCTCTGAAGGAGACGTGTGTCCAGAACAGCAATGAGCTGGAGCAGAGCTAAGAGGAGAAAACATGATCGAAGAAGGCAGGGTTGAGGCAGAGGGAGTACAGTGGTGCAGGGCCCATCAGACAGCCCCACTGGGGGGTCTGAATATGTGGGTGTCTACTCTGTATGAATCACAAATCACAACCTTCCTAAACTATAGCCTTTGATTATAAAATCATACCACACCACCTGCCCCGACCTATCACAAAGGTTTCAGGAAGATCACATTAGAGGACTTAGGTGAAATAAAATATAGTAAGTCACAGGTTATGACATTAATTACATGCAAATGTATAGACCATAATCCCAGGCACCTTCCATTATATACCACTGTGTGGCTTGTGTGTCTCCATCTAGGAGGCCGAACTGAAGTTTCCGAAGAAAATATTGAACTCTGGACCTAATATTGGCCCAATCTAGCCTACCTCCACAACTAAGACACTCCTCAGTGCAACAAGGTTTGGAATCACTTACCCTAGAGTTGTTTAATAAAACAGAGACTAGACAGTGTTCCCAGACCCTTGGCCTGTAATATACGTGATGGACTGGACTTAGAATGTTTGACTCCTCCCAGTGCTTGAATGGTACATTCAATCCACGAGAACAGCTGGGGTAGGCCACGTATCAGAATTTTTGAATAGGTGATGTGAATCATCACATGTGGCCCTTCTGACGAGACATCTTTAATACAGAGATGAATTCCTAATGTTCTTCCCCTGTGAATGCTATTCCGACAGAACACTCACCCTTGGCATCTCTTGATACTTCTGATAAATGCCACAAAACCGAGGACTTGCTGCCTTTATGGTCAGCCTCCCCCCATACCCCAGCCAATCCATCACTAAGCCAAATGAGCTGTCACACCTGGGACACTGATCTCATCGGTGTCCGGCACAGATCCAGAGGACAGTCCGTCCTAGTGGCAAGCGGGCTCTGAAGCTCTTGATTCAGGATTCAGATCTTTCCACACACCAGATGGGAACTGGGAGTTTCTGCACCCTCAGCCTGCCATCTATTTAGTTCAGATAATAGATCTGCCAGATGGCTAACCAATCCTAACGTTTCAGCTGGGCGTTTCTCCATCCACTCAGGAGACAATAAGCCTTGCGGACACATGGATGCTCCAGAGACCATTGGAATGAGATGGGGATGCAGCAGGGGAAGAGGTCAGAGGAAGTCTAAGGATACTAGCAGCAACCAGCCATTTACCAGAGACGTCACTGCACGGAAGTACACACTCACACTCAGAGCCCAGTGCTGTAAGTGCCAAGAGGCAGCTTAGGGTCACCCTTACAGCGGGTGTCCCACTGGTCCCTAGAACTGAGTTGGAACAGGGATGCTGTCGGCAAGATGCCTCAGGTGATCTTGAGAAGGCATTTCCCCTTTCCCCAAGAGGTAAGCTTTGAGAAGGCTTGGGATACATGTTTGCACTGAGGTTATCAACATACCTAGGGGTCAGGACACCCCAACGGACAGCCCATTTACATTATTCCTTGTTCAGTTGACTATTTTTGTTTACATCGACCCAGGCCCTTCTCATGCTCTTTCTCTGCTGGAATTCAAGGGCTTACCCATCCTCCTCACAGCTCACCTCCTCCACGCAGTCTTCCCAGATCCCTCAAGGCCTTGCTTGACCTCACTACTCTGAGAGCTCCTAAGAATCCTTGTATTAATCTCACACCCTTCCTTGCATGTGACTCTCACACCCCTTGTTCAATTTGATGACAGGTACCTACCACACCTGGGTATCCTTGGTTATCCTGCCTCATTGCCTAACCCAGTGAGGAACCATAGTGGGTGCCTGCTGACTCATTAGCATGATCTGGGACATGCAAATAACCTTTAAAAACCAAACTGGGTAATACAAGATACTCGACGAGAAAGAAGCGTCCTCTTGAACGAATGATGAGCAATGATGGAGCTTTGGCAAACGAAGATGGTAGATCATTCCATCATCCTGCACCTTTAAAAGAAAATACAAAATGAAAGGGAGAAATCGAATGCAAGTTCCCAGTGACATCAGCTTTGGCAGTCCCTGATGGAAAGTGACCTTGCCAGAGCCCTGCTCCCTATTTCCGTTGGAACACTTTCCATTAGCACTATTAATCTGGCCCAGCCGTCTGCGGCAGAGCTGGCCGGGCCAACCCCTCCTGCTTCAGTCCAAATGCTGAATCATCTCTCTCTCTCTCTCTCTCTCTCTCTCTCCTTTGCCCTTTCTAATACCTTCAAGAATTAGAAGAATCAAGAGAGGAAGAGAGAAGCACAGAGCACCACCCACACCCTCAGATGGACGACAGGAACAAAGCCTTCTGTTACTCTCCATCCCTGGGAAGCCTTTCCTTCAGAAACATCTTTCTGTCGCCTCCTCCATGTTTTAGATTTCTTCTCGTTAGCCTCAGCCCAGAGGAACCTTCTCACTTACCACCCCCAACCACATACTGTAAACAGTTTCCTTCCAAGGACTTCTTCACTATTTTTTTTCCCCCAACTTACAGCTAGATTGCTTGGCATCAACCAAGAAACCCTAGTAACATCTTGGCCTCCCCCAAGCAAACCCGAGATCAGAAGCCTCCGCATCTGCCTCCCGGACTTGGCCGTGATATAACGCCGCGAGAAGACACTGGGAGTAGAAATGTTAAGTTTTAAAAAAAAAAAAAATTAAACATAAAAAAGCACCTTAAAGGAAGCAAAAGGCAGACAACCAAGAAGCAAGCAAATCTGATCTCCCTGAGCTGGAAAACAAGAGCCAAGGGGATTCTAGTCTCAGCAGAGGCTGAGCCAGCTCCAAGGGTGGGGTAGGGTGCAAAGAAGGCTATAGCGCCCTCTGTCGGGGACCTACCAGCATGCAGCTAAGGGCTTTTCATTCATGATCGTTGAACAACCCTTGGGAGGTCTGATTATCTAAAAAGAACTTGAGAGCAGAGAAGCCAAGCAACTGCACCAAGGTCAAGGTCGTACAGTTTGGAAACGACGTCAGGAAGGATGCTGGACCCAGCTTTCAATTTCATAACATGGTCCTTCCTTTCTAGACTCACATTGTTTCATGCTCAAAGGGTTTGATTTCTCTAGTCAGATTTCTCTAGTATACGGAGCCAGGTCTCAAAGCTGAACACTGAGGACCTCCTAGAGACGTGCTCTACTATGTTGGGGTAAGTGCCTCCCAAAGGCTGGCATATTAAAGGATTGGACTCCAGACAGCGCCACCACTAGGAAATGGTAGAACCTTTAAGAGGTAAAGCCTTCTAGAAGGAAGCTGGGTCTTTGGACGACATGCCTTTAGCCAGCCTGGCATGAGTAAAGATAGTCTAAAAGGGAGACTGTGTCACCCATCTACCGATAATTGAAACAATGGTCCCCAAGGAATTGGACTTCGCTAGGAACGGGCTGAAGCAGAGTGCCAGGCAGAGGAGGCACTTAGCTCTCTGGCAGAGACTTCACACAGTTCTAATATCTTGTCTGACCACCTCGTAAGAGAGACTGGAGTTGAAACAATGATGAGTCAATAATGGGCTAATGATGAACAGGGTTATACCTCAACCAGGGGCAGCTTAATTATGCACATCACTTGCCGTTTAGTTAACCTACAACCTCTTGTCTGGACTTGGGTGTCACCAGATCTCTCTATGAGTTCCTCTTCCCAATGGGGCTACAATGTTTTTTTCTCTGTTTCCCACTGCCCTATTGAGGATGAGTAGCTGCGCTTCTCTTGTTAGGGTAGCCCAGGCCCAGGCTCTGGTCTAACCACTCTGCTAACACACCTTCTAAGGGAAATGTGGGCTGGTGGTCTCTCCTCCTTTTGTTTGACTTTAGCCCACTGAGGCCGACTTTGAATATCTGGCTTCCAGATCTCTGGGAGTAAATTGGTTTCATGTTAAACCACTAACTTGGTGGCGATTTCTTAAATCAGCAACAAGAACACACAGATGTCACACAACTCATTTTGTCTACAGCTTGGGTTCCCAGTGTCCGAAATGAAACACTTACACCTACTTCCAGAGGGTATTTGTGAGGACTAAATGCGATTATAAAGCAACTCTTGTGTCTAGAATACAGTAAGTGTTTGATAAATGGAGCCTAGTCTCTTGAGCACAAATCAAATTCTTCTGGAGGCCCTAGGTTGCCCACAGGGCAACTGTGGGTCAGAATAAGCAAAGCAGGATGGTGGAGCAGTGTGAGAAGTGGGTAGAAGGGGGGGGGGGAGAGCCTGGCTGTGCCTCTGTTTGTTTCTACTGGGCAAGTGATGGAGATGAGTAGGTGGTACATCGGCAAAGTTGGCCATGAGAGGGCAGTGTGGCAGGCTTCCCTGCCAGTTGGCCTTGAGTGTTGACACCTGCCTGTTCTGAACACCCCATCCTACTCACAGCACATTGGTCCATGCCTCAGTAATTCAGTACGTCCTTGTAATGTGAAGCACTGAGATACCCAAAGGGCCCAGAATATGAGTTCCCCTGCGTTTCATTTACAAACCAAATACAGCCAGCACATCGACTTCTGAGCCCCTGGAGAATTTCTGGTTCTTAAGCATTCCCAAGCATAAAACTGCTTTCTGTCTATTTGGTTGAATTATGAATGTTGTGAAACACTTCGGACAAGTAACTGTTCTTCCGTGCCCTCATCTGTTAAACAAGGACACGATGACACCTACCTATGTGGTTGTTATGAGCATTAAATGACTTCTAGATCCAAAGGATGGTCTGCAAACAGAGGCAGAGTTTTTCTGTTCTGAATACCTGGTCCCAAATAAACACTCAAAAGCTTATATTAATCACAAAATACTTGGCCAATAGCTCAAGCTTATTATTAACTAGCTCTTACTTTTAAATGAACTCATTTCTATTAATCTATGTATTGCCATGTGGCCCATAGCTTTACTAGTGTTCTGGCTTCTTGGGCACCTCCCTTGAGTCTCTCCTGACTCCTCCCTTCTTCACCCTAGTCCTCAGTTTGATTGTCCTGCCTAACTTTATCCTGCCTTGCTATAGGCCAAACAGTTTCATTATTAACCAATGAGAGTGGTAACATATTCACAGCATACAGAAGGATCATGCCACAACAATGGTAAAATACTCAATAAGTTGGATATGAACACCCCATTGGGGTTATTTTGATTTGGGAGAAAGACAGAGAGATAGGTGAGGAAGCATCCAACTTAGAAGATGTGATAGGCAAGATAATAATCTTCAAGTTCCTTTGTTTGGGCCAGACAGTTTCCCTTCAGAGCTTCAAGAGAAAGTAATTCACCTGGGGTGGTTTGAATAAGAGTGGCCCCCACAGTCTCATATTTGAATACTTAGGGAGTGGCATTAGAAGGTGTGATCTTGTTGGAGTAGGCGTGGCCTTGTTGGAGGAAGTGTGTTACTAGGGGTGGGGCTTTGAGGTTTTAGAAGCTCAAGCCAGGCCCAGTGTCACTCTCTCTTCCTGCTGCCTGCAGATCCAGATATAGAACTCTCAGCTACTTCTTCAGCATCACATCTGCCTGAGCGCCACCATGCATCCCACCATCATGATAATGGACTAAACCTTTGAGCTGTAAGTCAGCCCCAATTACATATTTTCTTTAATAAGAGTTGCCATGGTCATGGTGTCTTATCACAGCAATAGAACAATGACTAAGACACCACAGTAGGAGCCTAACAGAGTAACTTACCACCATCATGCATTGAGTGCATATTGTATACATTAGGCACTTTTCTGGGAACCAGGAACATCAGGGTTAAACACGGTCTGTTCTCTGAGCTAAGGTGGAAGAGACTTGACAGACTCCATAACAAAGGCAAGCACAGCGAGGGTGTCCATGGGTAAGGCTGTGCCTGGGGGCGGGGACATCAGGGAGGACTTCTTGGGGAGGAAATGATGTCTCAGTTGGTTAAGCAGTTTCCCAGATAAAGTTATGGGGATGTGAAGAGGTTGGAAGGGAAGTGGCCCTCTGAAGGCATGAGATGAAATTTTTTATGGGCTGCAGCATCAAAGTGAGTGTGATGATTTGGCCAGTTCTAGAAGACAGAGCCAGGTCTAGAAGGTGGAACCAGGTCTAGAAGGTGGAGCCAGATCTTGAAGGTGGAGCCAGGTTTAGAAGGTGGAACCAGGTCTAGAAGGTGGAACCAGGTCTAGAAGGTGGAGCCAGGTCTAGAAATGAACTGGTAAAGATCTAGCTGCAGAACCAAATGCCACTTTTTTTTAACAGATTGACTTAACTATGACAAGGAGTTTGATTTTTACCTTAACAACAATGACAGCAATTTTGTCATGTTTGAACTACAGAAACAAGCACTGTCTGGAACTGGTTGAGGAGGAACAAGATGGCAATCAAAATAGTTTGGAAATGGTTATAATGATTTTGGTGAAAGATATTGGAAGGGGGAGCCATGGTAGTGGTGAGAAGGAGTCATCAGGGGTAGGTTTAGGAATATTGGGATGATCGCACTGTATGGGTAGGGGCGTGTTTCTAGATTGGGTGAATGATGGCACCATTCATTAAACCAAGAAATACCGGAATCATCAGTTGGAGAGGCAGGTGATCAGCTCAACTTTGCACATGTTGATGTGAACACAGTGATGGCCTATGGGACTTCTGTGTGGTTAGAGGCAGTTAGATAGGACTCTGGAGCTTTAGATGAAGACTGAGTTTTGAGAGCCATCTGTCTTTGGTTGGCCTACCTGAAACCATGGGAGAGAATGAGACCACTCAGGGAGAGAGGAGAGAAGAAGATGGGCAAGAGCCATTTAAATGCAGGGAAAATGGAAGTCTAGACAGGAAATCAAGTACCATCTAACAAGAGAAGGGCCAAGGAAGTATGGGGTCCTGGAAGTTCAGGATATGAGTATCTCAGAGCAGTGAGAGGTCCGTGTTGATCAATGCATCAGTGACAACAAAGGAGACAGGGTTTGACTTGTCACAGTTCAGGCCATGAGCATGTCTAGAGAAGTGATGGGGGCGGCATTAGTCTGAGACAAGCAACTTAAAGGACAAAACTTCATTCTGTCTCACAGGTTTAGAGATTTCAGGACAAGCTCCAATGGCTGGATTGCCTTTAGAGTTGTGGAGAGACAGGCATCCCAGGGGAAGGCACAGCAGAGGGAAATGGCTCCCCTGAGGGAGAGGGAGCATGGGGAGAAAGGTGAGTCAGAAATAAGAAATATCCCTCAGGACATTCTCTCAAGGATCTAGTCCTTTCAGCTAGAAACCCCCAGTTCAATTCCCATCACCTCCCAATAGCAGATCAAATCATAAACTCATCGATGGATCAATCCATGGGTGATATCAGAGGCCTCATGGTCCGATCACTTCCCTAAACCCTCCCACTGGACTTGCTCCACTGAGTTGTCAACATGTGGAAGGGATGTTTCCGTCAGACCCCAAACTAACAAGGGAGTGATATTGATGTAATTGTTACCTTGATGAGATTCAGAATCACCTGGGAGATGGGTCTCTGGGCATCCCATTCCCATGAAAGATTATCTTAATCCACCCACTGTGGGTGGCACCACTTCCTGGGATGGGATCCCAGACTGAACAAAAAGGAGAACATGAGCTGAGCACACTCGTGTACTACTCTGGATGCAGCTGCCTCAAGCTCTTGCCCTTGTGGCTTCTCCACCATGATGGAATGGCTGTATCCTAGAACTGTGGGCCAAAATAAAGCCTCCCTTCCTTAAGCTTCTTTTGTTGGGGTGTTTAATCACAGAAACAAGAAAAGTAACAGGTAAAGGGTAAAAGAGTCCGGTGAGTGGCAGCACCAGGTAGGAGATCAGTGAATGGAAAGTCCAGTGGAATTTGCTCCTTCAAAAGAAGAACACGATTGTTTTCTTGGGAGAACTTTGTAGAGAGTAGAGGGGTAAGATGGGAGTCAGAGGAACAATGTTGGGGTTACTGATTTTCGTATAGACAGACTCAGAAATGTTAAAAAATAAAAACAAAACAAAACAAAAGCTCCTGATAAGGAAAAGCAAGAGAGAGGAAGGATTGAAAGTTGAGCTAGTTCTGACTATTCAGAGTCCATATTTCCAAATTTCTCCCCTCAGTAAAACTTAACTGTGTCCCCCACAACAGCATTTACTGTAATTTCCAACATACACATGCTCAGGAAGGTGATAAAATTTAAAAAAGAAAAAAATTAGCCTTTATTTTTGTTTCATTGTATGGATGTTTTGTCTGCGTGCATGCCTGTGCACTGTGAGCTTGCAGGGCCCACAGAGACCAGAAAAAGACGCTGGAGTCCCTAAAACTAGAGTTATAGATGGTTGTGAGCCACCATGTTGGTGCTGGGAATCGAACCTGGATTACCTAGAAAGAGCAGCCAGTGCTTTTAACAGCTGAGCCATTGCTCCATCCCCAGAAGGTGAAAATTTTGAGTCAGGCCATGCCACTATCTCCAGCAGAGGAATCCTGTCTGGCATGTAACCATTCTGAAAAAGCCATTATTAGGACAATCAATGGGAGGTTCTATGTCCTCACTGGAACCATAACCACACATTTGCCTCTGCGATCCTGTCTTATATTTTTCCCTTTTGTTTTACTGTTGACTTCCCAATTTTAAGTTCAGATTACGTTTTCTACTTACTTCTATGCTGTTTTGAGCCTTAAAATGTCAATCAGACCCATCAAGCATGGTGGTCCACTTCTGAAATCCCAGAACTTGGCAATTGAAGAAAACCTGAGGATCGGTAGCTCAAGACAAGCTCTGGTTTCATAGCTGGCTTGAGGCCAGCCCAGGCTACATGAGATCCTGTCTCAAAAAAAAAAAAAAAACAGTTTTGTTTGTTTGTTTGTTTGCTTTGGTTTTTTCAGCCACTTCCTACAATTTTGTAACTTGAGCCAAGATCAAATTCCCCCGTCATTTTCCTTTTACCGTATATGGTAACTCGGAAGAAACAGCCATGTCTCTTAAGACAACAGTCAGCTGACTTCTGAAACCCAAATCCACCAAGATGTGGACATGGCAGTGTGAAAGAGTCTGCCACAACACCTCATGAGAAAGCATGGCTAGGTGCCTGAGAAGAACATTGGGAAGGGTCAGGAAATCGAAATGCTAAATTCACCCCCTGGGCTCTTATGTCGAAAGAGAGCTTCCATCCTATAATATATCACTTTATTTCTCTAGAGACATGTATTCACAGAAGGGTAACCATATAGCATGGGTGTATTTTTTCCTTTTCCTTTTCCTTTTTTTTTTTTTTTTTTTTTTTTGCATTTTAGCATCTTTAAAGCTAAAATGCTGCTCATGGCCTATGGGAAGTCATCATAATTTATTGGGCAGAGATTTCCCTATCATTACCATACATAAAATAATGGCATATCTATTATTAACGATGTCTTAAATCAGCAAAATGTGGTATTTAAAACTTTGATTCTAGGCTTTTCCAGGATTGATATCATAAATAAATATTCTCACTTGGTGCAAAACTATTATTATGTATCATGTGTTTTATGGGTTGATGTCACTAAAACAGACCTGCCCTGATAAATCTCTGAGTTCCATGATAATGAAGGAATGTGTCTCTCCTTTGGAATTGCCTTGGCTCTCCTCCCAGGCAGTCACAGTGACGGGTCCTGTAACCACCCTTTTTACCTTGCCCGGCCAAGAAGCAAGAGCTACAGTATTCATTCAACCCACTCTCTCTTCTGATCCTTCGTTTAGTGATTTTTACCCTTGTTTTGATTATGAAGAGGAAGAGTGTGGCGATATTTTTATTTGTGCTGAAATGTGGTGATATTTTATTTGTATGTTAATAAATAAAGTTTGCCTGGAGATCAGAGGTCATAGCCAGCCATAAACAGAAGTCAGGCAGTGGTAGCACACGCCCTTAATCCGATCACATGGCAGGCAGAGTCCCTGTGTGTTCAAGGACACAGCCAAGCGTGATGACACATGACTTTAATCCCAGTACCAACCATAGAGACCTGGAGGTCTGTATAGACAGGCAGTGATGAAGAAGTGATGTGGCTGGGCTTAGAGCCAATGAGAAGGCAGAACAGCAAGGCAATAAAGGTGCAGGTTAGACAGGAAGAAGCTGGTTCAGTTCTCTTGGAAAATGATGCCAGTGTGGTGAGCTAAGGTTAGTTGGTGGCTATTGCTCTGATCTCGACGGCTTGCACCTCTGTATTTGGCTCTGTGTTTCTTATTTAATAAGACTGCTTAGAAATTCGTCTACAGAAGAGCATATTTTTCTCCTCTTCCGGAAACAAGTAGGAAACGGCTACTTTATCTACAAGTAAACGGAATATGCATGTTTTCACCGTGTGTCAGCTAGAGATGCTTTGCCCTCCTCAAGCTGTGGGCTTCATCCGTTCCCATCCTTTTGGTTTGCCTCTGACCGTAGTAGCCTCGCCGCTCTCGATGAGTTAGGGGTGAGGCTGATGAAAGATACACCAGCCATTGAAAGAGCTGACTACGCCTCAGGTCCCTTGTGATCCTTTTTATTTTATTTTATTTTTATTTACGCGTATACACGGGAGTGCAGGTGCCCATGGAGTCCAGAAGAAAGTGTCAGGTCCCCTGGACCTGGAGTTACAGGCGGTTGTGAGCTGCCCATCACAGGTGCTAGGAACTGGCACAGATCCTTGGAAAGTGTAGAAAGTGCTCTTAACCGCCGAGCCTTCTCTCCAGCTCCATCCCTCGGGGTTATTTTAATCTACATCTCTCCCCTGCTTTTAGTCATCTTTATGCCCTGAAGAGTGAGTGGAACACAGTTATGCTCAATAAATCTTTCCTGAAAATAATACCAAACAGAGAATAAGAACTTAGGCATAAGCAGTTTGAGAGGATCACTAGCAAGTGAACCATTCTGAGACTTGCACCTTTTTGGCCCCTAGATGTTGCCGTATGTCTGGCCAATGGGACATGGAGTGAGGTGCTTTGTAAAAAGATGGGAAAACCTCCTTCTGAGGGGGGAGCAGGCTTTTCTTCTTTTCTTCCTCCTTCTCGTTGTCTGGAGCTCACTTAGGATGGCTAGGGCTCCAGCAATCATGCTGAACCAAGAAAACAGGGATCACAGCCCATTGGATGAGAAGTCTCTGATGGTGACGAAGCTGCCCACTGATCCACCAATCCTCAGCCGCTTCCTCCCCGACCTCCTTTTTTAGTGAAGTCGTAGAGTCTCCGAGTGTTCAAAACATCATCTGGGGCATTTCTAAATGTCAGCCAAATACAGTTCCTCACTGATATATCATAAAAAGATCTGTTCAGGGTTAGACAGCAGGATATGAGTGAATGCCTGGAGCCAGCCCAGAATCTGTCTTTTTATTCTTTGCTATGGTACTTTTATACTAAGCTCGCTCTGTGGACTTAGGCAGCTGCTTAAGCATTATGTACTCGCGATTCCTCGTAGAAAACAATAGATAAGATTTCTTCCCACAGAATTGTGGTGACACCTTGACATAAAAATGGGAAAGTAGTTTGGAAGGGCCAGCCTTCCTCTTCCTTATGGCTAGTGGTGAGCTAACCCTTCCAGTGTCCCGGACAGGAGTGTGGATGGCAAACATTAAACCACAAACTGCAGTTTCACGGAGTTATAGTTGTTCGGCTGGAGAACAGAAGGCGAAAAGGGAGTCTTCCAATGACGCGGTGCTTGCCAAGAAGGCCCAGCTGTTTCCCGTGTCCTCCAGGAGTGGAGGAAGGTGATTAAAAGAATTTCCTCCCTGGGTTCTGTCTTAGGGCTGGCTTCCTAGGAATAGAATCTGGGGAGAGGGGTAATCTCAAGGGGGAATGGTGGAGAGCAGAAGATTGGTTAGCAGCTCCCACAGGCCCTGGTAAATGGACCAAGGGGAGTAAGGCTAGCTTTATGTTCCTTTTCAACAGATCTCTGCTGCAGAGAGGGGGGAAAGAACATGATCTCCCAAGAGTCCCTGAGGGAAGACACTCCCCCGGGCTGAGAACGCTTATCCACAAAGGGCTCAGCTGAGCTGCGGAAGCAGCGGTGTGAGAATGCACTGCATCCAAAATGGGGAGCAGGGCGTGCACCCCATGTCTACCATGGGTACACAGGACAGAGAGGCTACAGGATTCCAGAGGAGCCTGATGATGGTGGCACATGCTTTTAATCCCAGCGCTCAGGAGGCTGAGGCAGGCAGAGTTAGTTCGAAGCCAGCCTGGTTGGTCTACAGAGCAAGTTCCAGGACAGCCAGGGAAACCCTGTGTTGAAAAACAAAAACAAGGCCGGGCAATGGCGGCTCATGCCTTTAATCCCGGCACTCAGGAGGCAGAGCCAGGTGGATCTCTGTGAGTTCGAGGCCAGCCTGATCTACAGAGCAAGATCCAAGACAGGCACCAAAACTACACAGAGAAACCCTGTCTTGAAAAAAAAAAAAAAAGAAAGAAAAGAAAAGAAAAGAAAAACAAAATTATAGAGGACATTCTCTAAAGACACTTAAAAGTAGAACCATGTCACCCATTTGTCTGGAGTCAAATGGATGTGCCCAGTGTAAACAGATGCACGGTGAGATATCTTTATTGTGGAATTGAATGGACAGATGTGTGGGTGAGACATCTTTACTGCAGATGTTCGGCCTCTGTGGCTCTGCTTTTTTTGCCTCCTAGAGATCAGCTGGAAACGTGGTCGAACTGGGAGTGAAGGATGCCTTCCTACTGCAGCCTAGGAGTACGTACACACAGAGCGAGTGCCCAGACTTTCGCATAGCCTCCTTCCTCCCACAATGACAGACCGCTGGGAAGAGAGGTTGGAGCCAAGTGTGGCGACTAACACCTGTAATCCCACACCCTTGAGGCCGAGGCCGCTGGATGGCTGTGAGTACAAGACCAGCCAGGCTTATGCCATGAGTCCCAGGTTAACCTGGGCTACCACGTGAGACCCTCTCTCCAAAACAAAGGCTGCAAGTTTACAGTGAACTCTGTTGGTTCTGCCTTGGACCTGATTGGTTAAACTCTCTGAGCTGTACTTTCTCCAACCAGAAATAGCACTTGTGGCTAGACACCCCTCCACAGGGTGGACATGCCTTGCGGGCCCCTTCCTCTCACCAATGGGAAATGAGCAGAAGTGATTGCCTCTGGCGGAAGAAGCTAATAGGGCCTGTATCTCCCCTGCCATGTCTTTCCCAGTCTACGGCTGAAAAGAGGGGATGCTGAAGGCCTGCAGGAAGGAGGAACCTTGGTTCCCACCCAGGATGGTGCAGGATAAACAGGTAACTGAGGAAAACCATTCTGTTAGGGGAAAGCACCAAGTTCTGGGGAGACACTAGAACTGTCCATATGCCGGCTCATGGAGCTGCAGATGGTACCCTAGGTTCTTTACAAGATTGAGAGAATGCCTATAAATAAAATGTTGAACATTTTATTATCCATCATCTTCCTTGGCAAGGTACTTAAATAATGAAGGTAGAGTCTGTAAAGCCAATATGCAAATACAGCTAGAAGACATTTCCCCAGCCCTGCCTCTAGCTAGCTAGGATTTCTGGACTCACCGTTGCCAGGCTCAGCAGATAACAGTGCTTAAACATGTCTTTTATGGGGGTCAGCAAAGCAAAAGGAGGGAATAACTTTCCGGGCATAAGAACAAGTTCAATAATGATGGAGCGCAACAGCAGAGGAAGGCCTTGAATGTTGTGATCTATTCATCTCGAATCATGAGCGCATCAAGGCATAGACTTTTCCATCCTCATTTTACAAGTAAGCAGATGATGACTCCAGAAGGCTGTGACCAGCCCAGCAAGGTGGCTCAGCAGATAAAGATGGCCACCACAGAGCTTGATGACCAGGGACTGATGTGGTAGGAGAGAACTTACTCTGAAGTTGTCCTCTGACCACCACACCCATGCATGCATGCCCATATAATAAATAGCTAAAATGTAATACAAAGAGGAGGTGGGGGGAGGGGGAGCAGAGGTGGGGAGCAGAGCGGGGGAAGAAGAAGGGCAGAGGAGATTGTTACTAAATGCTGAATTGCAGAGTCAATCAGTAGAAGGGATTTGAGTCTAGGTCTGCTCAGCCCCAAAGCCTGTGTGTGGCCCATCCTCTTTGCAGGGAAACAGACCTGTCCCTCCTGGCCTTGTGATAGGGCTTCACAGCCCCTGGAGCGCAGGTTGATGGACTGAGCACCGGTAGATTGAGATTGCACGCTTTTCCCAGATGCACTGCTTTCCTGGGTGCTCTGTGTTTCCTGGTTGTACCTCATTTCCCAGATGTACTGGCTTTCCGGGAGGCGATGCTTTTCCAGGTGGACTGCATTTCCTGGATGTTCTTCGTTCCCAGAGGTAATGATTTTCTCAGACATCGTCATTTCCCCGGACGTACTGCATTCCCCGGGGTGTACCGCTTTTCCTGGATGTACTGTACCACTGTGTTTGGAGAGAACAGAAGACACACTCGGCTTCCTTCATCGCAGCCCTCACTCCGTGGTTCCCAGATGCAGAATGCATTCGATTAGGCAAGGTCCAAATTACTGTGTGATTACAGGGCTCCACAGCCTTCCTAAGTGGAGAGGTGTTTTCAGAGGCGCTAGCATTATACAAACCAAACATTGTTTCCATTGCGTTGGGTTGGAACAGAGAGTCAGCTTTTCCCCTTCATTTTTGACTCCTCAGTTCTAGAATCCTGTACACTGTCACCCAGTGTTCTGTATAGTGAATGCTGTACTTCTGGTTATAGGGAATGCCATAGCAAGCCAGGGAAAGGGCCCTGCCATCACGAGTTTTCTCCCGGGACCCTGGAGTCTTAAGAAGCAGTTTCTCACCCAGTTTCTTAAACTGGTTTGGATGACTGAGGAGATAAAGACCTCACGGCTGTTGGACTCACGGGATGGTTAACTTGCTTTTCTATCCACTGTACGTGATTTTTTTTTAAAAAAAAAACTTGGAGGTCTTATACTGTCTTGCTGCCCAAGAAGAGCGGGTATTCCAGAAGGCACCAGATAAGTGCCGGCGTTTCAAATAGCCGATTCTACCTTGTTAAGCGAGCACTGTTTTCCTCCCAGGGAGTCAAGGAGGATCAGAACCCATGGGAGCCAACCAGAACTGTAGACAGATATCCCAGGTGCTCTCAAAATCATGCCGTCTCCCAAAACTCCTTAGAAAAAAAAAACTCTAGTTTACATATGTGTGATCTCTGCATAAGAAGGTTTTTTAAATTTTGTTGAGAAAAGATGTTTTCAAGGATCTCTGTAGCTGAAGTTTTCTCTGGGCCTGCCCAGCCCCATGGACCCCGCAGCCACTTATAAAATAATCACTCAGAAGCTTATATTAATTAAAACTGCTCGGCCATTAGCTCAGGCCTACTGAGCTACCTCTTATATTTAAACTCAGCCCATTTCTGTTAATCTATATGTTGTCATGTGTTCTGTGGTTTTACCTGTGTGCCATTACATGCTGCTCCCTGGACGGCGGGCTGGCATCTCCTGACTCAGCCTTCCCCTTCCCAGAGATCTCTGACACAGGCTCCCACCGTCTCCCACCTGAACTGATCTCACCTCTTTTTCTTCGTTCTTGACCTTGTCACTCCTCTGACACCTGCCATCTTCAGTCTCCCAGGACCCTGTCCCGCCAGAATTCTGCTGTAAGTCAAGGCAACCAAATTACCACTGCCCTCTGGTCATCTACCGTGATCTTTCCGGACAAACACACTTTCTTGGGATGTCTCTGTACACACAGCATGTTTTGGTCTCTCTGTCTACTTGTATGCTTGTCCTTCCCTTCTCTTTAAGGGACACCTCTCTGTTCATCTTGTATCCCCAACATCAGCAGTTCTCAACCTGTGGGTCCTGACCCCATTGGAGGTCAAATGACCCTTTCACAGGGTCGCATATCAGGCATCCTGCATATCGAGTATTTACATTACAATTCATAGCAGTAGTAAAATTACAGTTATGAACTAGCAACAAAATAATTTTATGGTTTGGGATCACCACAACATGATTAAAGGGCTGTATTAAAGGGTCACAGTTTAGGCAGGCTGAGACCACTTCGCCGTAGCATCTAGTACCTACTAGTTATTCAATAAATTGCCGTTGGCTTAAGTTAACTTTGGAGTTAAGACAAGATGTCTTTATTTTTATGAGGACTGAAATACTATGATATTCCTATTTTCTATTCTATGATCATAAATGATTGCACCCATTTCCACAGTGGTATCATGCTGATCAATTTTTAGGATAATTTCTTCTTTTCTCAGATTTTAGGAATCATAGTTTGCAGTAAGTAGGGACAGGACAGGTCTAGCAACAGAAAGAAAAATGTCAAGGCTTTGGAGTTAGAGTGAATCCTTGTGTAATCCTTAGTAAGCTCCTAAACCTTTCTGAGATTCATTTTGTCATCTCTAAAATAGAAACTACCTACGCACTTCACAGGTTTATTTATGAGAATAAAGTTATTCCTCGTTCTGTGCTCAGTGTATAGTAAATCAATCACAATTCTTTCTTCCTCCATCTTCCATTGGAGACTAGTTTCTATTAGCATCCTTTCTTCTACCCACATTTAACTTCAGAACCAAGTGCTAACTTTTTAATGAGTGTCTACTAAGCACCCAGTATTGCCTAGCACAGAGCTAGGGAAAGGAAATAGGAGGAAGAAATGGAGACCAGAATATTGAAGGTGAGATTATAATTTGACTGAATGAGGATATTAGCACAAAAATGCTAATTTAAATTAAATAATTCCATAGATAGATGTTCAAGTATGTTAGAAGGGAAAAGATTAGCTTCAATCAAAAGGATATGCACTATAGTATCCACTACCCTTAGCTCCATTTTCTGTGGTATCAGTTGTATGTGTCCAACACAAATTTAAAAATATTAAACGGGAAATTCCAGAAATAAATAACTCATACATTTTAAATTGTACTCCACTTTGAGTGGTGCCATGAAATCTCACTCTGTCCTTCCCAGGCTGACTCACATTCCTGTCCTGTGTGTCTGAAGTGTATATGCTACCCACCATCCATCACTGAGTAGTCCACTCCATTATCAAGTCAACTGACCCAGAATCAGAGCTTATGTTCAGACAACCTTCATTTTACTTGATAAATAGTCTTAAAGTTCGAAAATGATAGTTTGGGAAGTGGAGGTGTTATCAAAGAGAAGCCATAAAGTGCTTCCTTTAAGTCAAAAATGATGCTTCTAACAGAGATATTAATGTAGGTATAGGAGTGAGCACTATATAATATACACCATGTTTAACATTATCTATGGTTTCAAGGACCCACTGGGAGTCTAGAAACATAGCCTCTGTAGATAAAAGGGAAAATGCCTTTGTAGCAGTTTAAAAGAAAATGGTCCCCAAAGGGAGTGGCACTATTAGGAGGTGTGGCCTTGTTGGAGGAAATGTGTCACTGTGAAAGCGGGCTTTGAGGTCTCTTTTCTCAAGCTTCCCTCAGTGTGACAGTCTACAAGTCCTACAAGATGTTGGACTCTCAGCTCCTTCTCCAGCACCATGTCTGTCTGCATGCCACCATGCTCCCTGCCATGATGATAATGGACTGAACCTCTGAAACTGCAAGTGAGCCACCCCAATTAAATGTTTTCATTTATAAGAGTTGCTGTGGTCATGGTGTCTCTTCACAGTAATAAAAACCCAAACTAAAACAGTCTTGGTCACTTTTTCCATTGCTGTGATAAAATATTCTGACCCCCCCCCAAAAAAAAATAGAGGAAGAAAGGGTTTGTTTGGGCTTGTAATTCGAGAGTACATTCCATCATGGCAAGGGAGTCGTGGTAGCAAGGACTTGAAGTAGCTGATCATGTTGAATCTGCTGTTAGGAAGAAGACAGCTAGAGTGCAAAGGCTCCACCCACTTCCTCCTGTTTGTATGGTCCAGTTCCCAAGCCCAGGAAATGGTGTTGCCCTCCTTCAGGGTGAGTCTTCTCCCCCCAGTCAACCTTATCTGGACAATCACTCACAGGTGTGCTTGGAGGTTTGTGTCCTAGGTGACTCTGGATTTTGTCACATGATGATCATCACTAACAATCACATAAATGCGGCAATGAACAGCCCTTGGACAAGGCTGGTGCGCCTCCACTGACCACTGCTTCCTACAGAGTGACTCAAGCCCCTTGGAGAACTTGGAAGGACCCTAGTGTTGTGGGATGTCATTCTGTATGCTGTGATTGGTTGATAAATAAAATGCTGATTGGCCGGTAGCCAGGCAGGAAGTATAGGTGGGATAAGAAGACAAGGAGAATTCTAGGAAGAGAAAGGCTGAGTTAGGAGATGCCAGCTTACCATCCAGGGAGCAGCATGTAATGGCACACAGGTAAAACCACAGAACATGTGGGGACACAGGAAAACTTCAGATTACACCTGAGTTTGATTTAATGCAGTACTATCCTTGCCTTGAAATACGTGTGTCTTTGTGCAGGTTTCTGCACATGGGTGCAGTGCCCACAGAGGCCAGAAGAGGGCATCAGACTCTCTGGAGCTGCAGTCACAGGCAGTTGTGAGCTGTCTGATGTAGATGCTGGGCCCCAAACTCAGGTCCTCTGCAAGAAAAGTACACACTCTTAACAGCTGAGCCATCTCTCCAGCCCCTGCTTTGAAATTCTTAATCATCCTCCAGTAAGGCATTTTCATGTATACTGAGCCTTACCAACTGTACAGCCTGACCTGCTTATATGAACGAGGAGGTCGTACTTATTTTATTGTTTATCTCCAGTGCTTAATAGGTATCCCTGCTATAAATGAGTGCATTTTACTCACACAGTCAGTCTGGGTGACAGATGCTGGCACATCCACCTTTACCTCAAGTTTTATGTTTTAAATTTTACAGCTGGATGCATTCCTACCTTACATTTTTTTTCCAAATAAGATATTCACAGATTTTCTTCAAAATCTGTCTGACAGAGGGGGAGGGGAATACAACAGACTAGTAATCAGCTGGGTGACCTCTGTCCATCTCAGTCATTGTCCCCTCAGTTTCATTTGTTCTCCATGTGCCTGTGGTGATAGGTGACACACACATACACACACATACACACACATACATACACACATACACAAATACACACATACACACACAAATACACACATACACACATGCATACACTCACACACATACACACACAAACACACACACACTCATACACACATACATACACATACACACACTCACACACATACACAAATACATACACATACACACACTCACACATACACACACATACTCACACACATACATACACACATACTCACACTCATGTACACATACACACACTCACACACATATACACACATGCACGCACACACACACAAACACACACATATATACTCATATAAACCCTTTCCTGAGATTTCTTTGAAATAAATGATTTTATAGCCTGTGGCACTAAAAAACAAAACAAAAAAAACTACAGTTTCTAGGGTTGGGGATGAAGGAGCAGTAGTCAAGGAGAAGAAATCTTTAAAAAGAGCTTCAAGGTTTTTGGTTTTTTTTGGGGGGGGGTGGAGTATAAAATGTATGTAATGTTCAAATTACTATTTTACTGAGATATAAATTTCCCCTGAGGGGATCTACAATATGTAAGTGACTAAGTGTAAGTCACCAAAGATGCTCAACCCCACTAAATCATTGCAGAAGCTCAAGCCAAAGCTGCAAAGGATGCTGGGACAGTGGCTCACACCTGCAGCCTCAGCACACAGGAGGTAAAGGCAGGAGGGGTGTGAGTTCGGTGCGAACAGAGGCTTCATAAATGAGTCTCAGGCCAGCGGGCCTACAAAGTGGCAGCTTGTCACAAAACCAACAAAAATTATAGTGAGATATTAATTCTCACAAATTGCAACCTACCATCAATGAGAGAGGGGGGAGAGAGACAGACAGACAGAGAGAGGTGGGGGGAGAGCGAGCAGAAAATACCAAGTGCTGGCAAGGTGCTATGGAAAGTGGAATGCTGGTGTGCTGTGGGTAGGAATGTAAACGGGTAGAACTATGAGAAACAGAATGGAGGTTTCTTCAAAACACAACACAGAATTACCATTTGATCTCCTGATTCCAATGCTGGAAATATACACAACAAACTTGAAAAATAAGAGTAATAAAAACACAAAGGGACCTCTGTACTCACAGCAGCTTTATTCACAACAAGATCAAGGCACCCAAAGGCCCATCAGTGGATGGATGGATAAGTGAATTAAACAACTTGTGGCATGTTCTTACTGCAGAGGATTAGAGAATGATGTCATTCCCAAAAAAAATAGGGCATTATTGGGCACACTGGGCATTTTACATAAAGGACAAGACTGTAATTCTCTGGCCAGCCAAATGTGGGGGGAAATTCAGTAGAATGGTCATATCTGCATAAAGACCAGACTCTAAGTCCCTATTATCCATCTCAGAAAAGAAGACTGTCTTAGTCACTGTTCTGTTGCTGTGAAGAAACACCATGACCAAGGCAATTCTTATAAGAGAAATCATTTAGTTGTGTGGGCTTGCTTATAGTACCAGAAGTCCAGTTCATTATCATTATGATGAGGAGCATGGCAGCATGCAGGCAGACATGGTGCTCGAGAAGTAGCTGAGAGTTCCTCATCCTGATCTATGGGGGGGGGAGAGGGAGAGGGAGAGAGAGAGAGAGAGAGAGAGAGAGAGAGAGAGAGAGAGAGAGAGAGAGACTCTGCACTTGGTATGGGCTTTTAAAGCCTCAAAGCCCATCCTCAGTTACACATGTCCTCCAACAAGGCCACACCTCCTAATCCTTTTAATCCTTTCAAATAGTGCCACTCCTTGGTGACTAAGCATTCAAATATGTGAGCCTACCGAGACCGTTCTTATTTAAACTACCACAAAGACTGAGGACTGTGACCATTCCTGGGCAGAGGTCTCTTCTAGGATGCTATCTGTCCTTTGGGCTCCAATTCCAAAGAGGATCTTTACATACTAATCTCTGTCTCATATCTAACCTTTACAACTGCCCACATTTCCTATTCTCCCCCTCGGTAAAGGAAGCAGTATACATACTTCTGAATATACTAGGCTGGGGAATCATCATACTGCCATACTTGTATGCTCCCCACCCCCACCCCTTCAGTGATTTCCTCTTTCTGTGCATTAATTATTTGGTATGTGTTTTCTCCTGTTCAGTCTTTGACAGTCTATTCCAATGAAGGGCAGAGGAGATATTTCCCTAGTCCTTTAAAAGAGAAGTTTGACTCTAGTGATAACACTCACAAACACCGAAGGCATTCTGTTAAGTGGAATTAGCCCATCACAAAAGGACCAATAGGATCCCACTTGCACAAGGTGACCATCACCTCTGCCTATCCAGACAGTAACTCTCCGCTCCTCTCTCCCTTCAACCCCTGGCATCTGCCACTTTTCTTTCTGTCCCATTGAAGTTGAGTATTCTAGATACCTCACATCAATGGGGTGACCTGTAGCTAGAGTTTTCCTGCCTGGCCCACAGTCAGGACAAATCTCTCTCACCCGCCAGTCCCACAGACGCTCAGACCCGACCAAGTAAACACAGAGACTTATATTGCTTACAAACTGTATGGCCGTGGCAGGCTTCTTGATAACTGTTCTTATAGCTTAAATTAATCCATTTCTATAAATCTATACCTTGCCACGTGGCTCATGGCTTACCGGCATCTTCACATGCTGTTTGTCATAGCGGCGGCTGGCAGTGTCTCTCTGATTCAGCCTTCCACTTCCCAGCTTTATTCTCCTCCTTGTCCTGCCTATACTTCCTGCCTAGCCACTGGCCAATCAGTGATTTATTTATTGACCAATCAGCAACACACTTGACATACAGACCATCCCACAGCAGTGACCATCCTTCTGTGTCTGTCTGGTGTCACCTAGGCATGACATCTGCACATATATCACAGCACATATTCAAACCACTCACTGTCAAGGCTGAATAACATCCCATCATATGTCATAAAACCATGTTTCATTTAAATGTCCATTTTTTATGGGCATTTGAATGGTTTGAGGTTTAGTTTTAAAAGATAGTAACATCTGATCTTCCCTGAGAATTTCAAATTTTTTTAAAATATGCAAAACAAAGTCCTTTTGGTGATGGGGACTGAACTCTCTCAGCATCAGTGACCTCTCTTTCCTGCACAGGTTCAGGGGTCACAGAGAATGCTGTCAGAAGGGGTGGATAAAAGGAAATCCTCCCCATAGGTCAACCTCTTGTCCACCCTGTGTTAAAGGGTGTGTGTCTGTGTGCTGTTCAGCATCTGCATGGTCAATGGGCACTCTAATCCTGTGGAAAAAATGCAGAAGGTTTTCACCAGCCCTCTGTTCATTTCTTATGACCCAAACCGTCCACACACCAAGGTTAAGGTCGATAAGGAAGCTCTCTGTTAGAGAGATCCTGAGCCTCCCCCACTGGATCAGGAAGAACGTTCTTTTCACACTCTAGTTTCATATAACTTAGGGGAGTTGCCCTAAATGCCTTGAACATGAATGATCCATGTCATGGCACTAACCTCAATACCATCCCAAACTCAGCTAAGTCCATAAAGGACTTCACACACCCATCAGCAAAAGTAGATGGTGGACGGCAGCTCTGATGGGAGTCCAGATATCTTATTCCTTTTTTTTGATTAATTTTTTGAAGTTGTTTTTATTTGTTTTTTTTTTATTTATTTTATGTATGTATGTGCACCACATGAGTACAGTGCCTGAGGAGGCCAGAAGGAAGCACTATATGCCCTGGAGCTGGAGTTACAAAGAATTGTGAGTTTCCACGTGCATGCTGGGAGCCAATCCTCCACCCTTTGTGAGAGCAGTCAGTGCTCTTAACTGCTGAGCCATCTCTCCAGCCCAGGTTTCTTCTCTTATTCAGTTCACTTGTCACATAGACGTGACAAGAGCATCTGCCACATGCTCCACACGTCTCTTGAGGGCCCGATGCTACTGAACAGAGCAAGACAGAGGAACTCCCAGTGCTGGAGGGGACTTCACACAGACCGGGACTAAGCAAGCAGGTAAACAAGGTCGCTTCAGCTTACGCTGAGTCCTCTGAAGGGCACCAACAGGATACACGGGAAAGAGCTCTAGGAAGGAGTGGGGGAGCCACCCACTGCCCAGCAAGGCCCAGCAGAGGGATTGGTGGTGCTCCGCCAGTGATACTGAAGCTGAGGCCTTAGGCGGAGATGAGTAGGTTACTGAGGGAGCTTCAGGAAGAGCACCAGGTGAGAAAGGGCATCCACTCAACAGGCCTGGTTAAAGGAGCTGAGAGAAGGCTGTAGCCAGCATGTAACAGGCAGGGAGCAGATGACCAAGGCCAGCAGGACAGACCATACAGGCAACGGGAAAGATTCCTCCAGTTGTAGGAAATCACAGGATGAGGACGGCAGAGCCATGATCTGAAGCGTTTATTCCAAGAGCTCTCTGCCTGCAGCTGTGGATGTCAGTGATGACGTGAGTCTCTTCCTTCTGCCTTCGCTGTTCCAAGAACAACAACACAGGCAGGCAGGGCCACAGAGAGCCCCTTCACCTGTCACACCGAAGGGACTCTGGACGCCATGGTGGAGGCAAGCTTCTATTCTCTGTCTCACTGAAGATAATGATGTACCAGAGTTGTCGTGTCCTTTTTCTAACTATCCAGGACCCAGTACTGATTGCTGGATAGGTATCTCCTCGGAATTGAAGACCGCTCCCCTCCCCTCCCCCTGCCCAGAGGGAGGCTTGTTGAGGAAGCAAACGAAAATTGACTAGTCTCAAGAAGCTACAGAAACTCACAAGAGGGGCCCCTTTCCAACATTGTATACTCAGTGGCACTTGCTGTTGGAGGTAGACTGGGACCCAGTCAAGCTGGGCTGTGTGGAGATGTACGGAGAGCTCTGGGGATATGTGGTTACCAGTTTGGGGACAAGCCTTTGTGTTACCATGCACCTGTAAGTAAGCAACCCTCATCAATTCCCTGGCTCATCACGGTAGACTGTACCATGGTCTGCCATGGATATCCTATCTGGGGTCAGTCTACAATTCTCTACATCTCCACAGGAAAAGACACACAGCACAAATGAATTCTTATTTTAAGCTATTTTTAAAGTCCCAGACACAGAACCATCCATCTGTAACACCCCCCTTGGTCTAACGTCCTATCTGCACCCTTGGCCTCGACCTTGAAGAAACAGGGGTGGGGTGCAGCACCCAGACCATCTTCTTGTTTGCAGACCACGTTAGAGATGAGCACTCAGGACAAATATGTGATGTGGATTCACCGTGCAAAATGTCCGATGCTCAGCTCACTCTCCACCTCGGGTTGCCTCACCTGAGAAGTACAGCCTGAAGAGCAGTGGCTTGCAATTTCTGGGAGACTGTTAACTTTCTTCTTCCTCTTCTTCTTCTTCCTCTTCCTCTTCTTCCTCTTCCTCCTCCTCCTTCTTCTTCTTCTTTTTTGAGACAAGCTTTCTCTGTGTAGCTTTAGTGCCTGTCCTGGATCTTGCTCTGAAGACCACGCTGGTCTCGAACTCACAGAGATCCGCCTGGCTCTGCCTCCCGAGTGGAGTGCTGGACTGTTAACTTTCTTAAGTTTCCAGCCTGAGGTCGGTAACTCCTTGTTACACCCACTCTCCCCTACTCTCCCCCACTCCCACCCCTGTGCCACTCCTCTCCTCTGTTGCAGACATCTCAGGTATGGCTCACTCTTGTCCCTGCAAGTATCTCTTCAGTACTTTAGACGTTATTCCACCCAATTAGCAAGCCAGCCCCGTCTTCCTCAGCCAGTTCCCTGGCACACAGAAAATGCTTGATGAAGGGCTGGCTGTAAAAATAAGTGAATGACTCTTGGAGAGATCAAATGGAATGGGAGGGAAAAGCCTTTTCCAGATGTTAAAATTTGTTACGTTGATAGCTCAGATTCCCCCACACACACACACTGTGGATGAAGACTGGCAGGACAATCCAGTTTCTTTAACTGGATTCCAGTGGGGGTGACCTCTGGGTTTCCAGGGAACGCAGATGAATTTCAGTATTCACTTAAGATAACAGTGTGCTGTAGATCTGCAGGGGGCAAAGAGAGTAGAGCATTTCCAGACTGTGTCCGAGGTCAGACCTAGGTGATACAGAGTTATCTCGGGGTAAGGAGCCCGCGGGGGCCCTGGGGCCTCATATTCAGGCAGGGTGAGGACTCGGCGGGGCCTCCGGGCTTTGCCCAGCGGGGAGCTGGAGCGGGGGAAGGGCGCCCTCTGCCGAGGGTGAAGAAAAATACAGTCCGGCATTTGGTGAGCCCTAGGGCTAGACTTCACTTCTAGAGGGGCAGGAGAGGCGACCAGAAGCTGTTCCTCACAAGCTCTCTCAGCTGCTTCTCTTCAGCCCCAAGCATACAGTCCGGCGGCTAATTGCAGGCGCTGTTCCCAGGGAGAGGGTGTGCCCCCCACTCCCGAGTCCTCAGCGCCTAAGAAAGATGCTCCGAGACGACCCGGTTTTTTGACTCTATTATCTTTCCGCATCCAGGCTCTAGAGCTCAGGAACTGGGGACTTGGTCCTGGGGAAGACCTCGGGTCACTTGTGAGTAAGGAGGGAGCTCTGACCCACCCCGAGGCCGCACACACACGCGTGCGCGCGCACGCACACGCACACGCACACCACGTCGGTTGCCCATCGACGGTCAGGTGGCTCCAAACCCTGGTGGCACCTGACGGCTGTCCTATGTTAGACCCGGCGTGTGTCCGCGGAGGGAGAAGAACAGTGGATGGTGAGGAATCGTGAGCGATCACAAAAACAACAGCGGGTGGGGACGGTCTATCCAGCTTCCTCCCCCCAGGAAGGTGGCACTGGCTTGCTCAGGACCCAGTCTCTTTATTGAATCTTGAGTGACACCTAGTGGTCCACCCGCCTCACCGTCGCCGAGGCTGCTGCGTGGAGAGGGGTTTTCGGAAGACAGGAGCTTACTTAATTCTTGCTGTCAATGACGAAGGTTCCTAGCACTTGGCCGGAAGCATGCGCTGTCACCTACCACAACCCTTTTCTTGTCTGTGATTCTAAAAGAAGTGTCTGGAGAGCTTGCTCAACGGACACACCATTCTAGCCACGAATGTGTTGAGTAAGACGCTCTCCCAGGTGCTGGGAACACAAAAAAGGTCCAGGTTTGGTTCCTGTTCTCGAGAAACACACAGCCTAGGTACGTGCCAGAAATGGACTGTTTTTTTTTTTTAATAAAATAAAATGTCATACTCCACTGGGAAAAAAATGGGTGCGTATGTCATTTGTGGAGAGGCTAACTCCCTAGAACGTTGAGGAAGACAGACACCACTTGAGCTGGGTCCTGAAGATCAGGTTATATGATAGACAGAATAATAAGTGGACTGACGACATTCTCAGCCCACAATGTACACATTCTTCCTCCTAGTTGTTCAGACAATTAACTTGAGTACTACTTCTAAGAGAATTTGCGGGTGTGGTTAAGATCCCCAAGTCTGCCAATCTGAAAGTCTAAAGATTGTCCAGGATCGGCTTCATCTAATCGGCTGAGCATTTGAAACGGACTGGAATTTTCCTGGCAAAAGAGATTCGAGGATAAAAAGGACTCTTGTGGCATTTCCTCTGATCGGTTGATTGTTAGGAATTTGGGCAACCAGGAGAACTGAGAGCCAAAGAGGAAAGAGCTTGATCTCTGCACGTGTGAGAAAATGGTAGGTTCTGACAGTGGCCAGTGAGCTGGGAGAGAAGCTGGAGCTTGCGCCACACAAAACCAAATCCCAGCTGACACCTGAGTGTAGCTTTGCAAGACCATGGATAGAGGGCTCAAGCTGCCTGTGCTGATCTACGAAACTATGATTAATAAATCGGAGGCGATTTAAGCTGACAACTTCACAGTGTGTTCAGAAGCCACAGGACATGGAGGCAGGTGGCCATTTGGAAGGGGAAAACAGGACCACAAAGTCTCAGAGGCGGGGGACCCTTGGAGAACAAAAACCATCAGATCCAGCAGGACCATGCAAGCAAATGAGAATGTAAAACCTGGTGTTAAGAACTGGGTTTTGGATGGGAGACAGGGTGTCCTTGTGTGAATTTACAGCTATCTATACTCCTGTTTTCACGGAGTAAAATGGAGTTATCAGTAGTTAAAGCCTCGAGTTACGTTAGTGGCACACATGCAATGCAGTCCGGGGACTATTCATTGTTCAGATGTTAGGCAGTGATAGTCGTAACAATTAATCCAGCACACATCAGATTGGATGGAGAGGCCTTGGTCATGAGGTTTTTGTTGTTGTTTTTTTTTTCATTTTTTTTAGTGTGTGTGGGGGTGTCTAGGGACTATATACCCCAGAATTACCTAACCCCACCTTACCGAATCAGACCCTAAGAGTAAGGAGGACTTGCGCTCTCAAAAAGCTTCCAGAAAGAGAGAAGGCTGTAACTGGACCATTGCAGTAGTTACATGTAAGCAGCTGCTAGAATAAAGCAGGGCGGTGAGAGCAGGATACGCACATGACAGGCTTCCAGGGAGCAGAGTCTATGGGGCTGAACAGCTAGCCAGAGGATGTGCTGGGATCATTCTGAGAGGTGGGTGAGGATGAGGATAATGAGTGATATGATTGGGAATCGTAGGAGCTGGAAAGCCACAAAGACAAGAACACTCTAACTCAGGGACCATATTGGGACTGGGATTACAGTGTCCGTGAGTACATGAAGTCATGGGATGATGTCAAGAACAGAACTGAAAATGTCCAGGGCTATGGTTTGGGCCTGAGTTCTCTAGCACTGAGAATAAGCCATCAGAAAGACAGGAAGGGTGCTGAGTGGGGCAGGACCGAAGGAGACATTAGCCACCGGTGTCCCTGGCCTTGGAAGAATCCAAATAGACAAAGTATGAATGCATCCCTGGGATGTACTCCATCAGTGGCAAGAACAGCAGCACTCACAGACTGTGGCCTGGGGATGAACAGGAAGCAAGAAATAGGTTGTGTTTTGTCAGACTCTGAAGAGAAAGGGAGAAATAGGGTAGGAGCTAGAAATGGGAATACCCCCAGCCTGCACCCCTTCCATTAGTGTGAACCTAGACACACCATCAATAAACATGGCTGTGGCGAGCAGCCCTGAGCCTGCTGACCGTGAACTACATAAGGCAAGAATAGGTTCTCAAGTTTGTAAGATGAAAGAGAAAGAGAGAGAGACAGAGAGACAGAGAGAGAGAGACAGAGACAGAGAGACAGAGACAGAGAGAGACAGACAGAGAGAGAGACAGACAGAGAGAGAGACAGACAGAGACAGAGAGACCAAGAGAGACAGAGACAGTGAGAGAAAGAGAGAGAGAGAGAGAGAGAGAGAGAGAGAGAGAGAGAGAGAGAGAGAGAGAGAGAGAGACTTCTGTCTAGGGACATGAAGGTTGACTGGCCAAAGGACACACTGGGATCAAAGAACACGAACTCTGTGAGGACCAACTGCATGCTCTGGGAAAAGCTACCTGAGCACTCTCTCCCTCCTTCGGGAGCTCTACCATACGGTGGAAACAACAGCCAGACTTAGCCAGGGACATTTCCCCGGGAGACTGCACACAGTGGTGGCTGGTGCAGGGTAAGTGCTGTGGGATGTCTTTCTGTACGCTGTGAATATGTGTTGCTATGACTGGTTAATAAAGAAGCTGCTCTGGCCTATGGCAAGTCAGGTTACAGCCAGGCAGGAAAGCCAAGAGAGAGACAGGAAGAGGAAAGGAGAGGCGGAAGAGACACCAGCCACTACCAGGAGAAGCAAGACAAGAAAGTACCAGTAAGCCACGGCCACGTGGCAACTTATAGATGAATAGAAACGGGTTAAGTTATAAGAGCTAGCTAGCGAGAAGCCTGCCATAGGACATGCAATTGGTAATTAATATAAGCCTCAAAGTAATTATTTTATAGGCGGCTGCAGGACCACAGGGCCTGGTGGGACTAGAGAGACCTTACGGCTACAGGTAAGTGCTAATGTGTGGCAGTGGTCCTGAAGGGTGTTTGTGTTTTCTAAGTCAGATAATGGCAGGTCAACCCCCTGGGAATCTCACACACACCCAGAGCCAAAGTCCTTGACTGTGACTATGAGGCCATCGGCCAGTCATCCTTAGCCCTCTCTTCCAGGGTCCTCACTGCTCCAGCCACCGCTGACCTTATGATTGATGGGCATGGTTCATCAAACGTGGAGCTTTGCCCTGTTGCCCCTCCACCTGTGATACTCTTAACCGTTGTCACCATACCTGTCCCTGTCCTTACCCGACTCCCGGGATTCCCGCCCCCTTTATTCTGGGGTTCCCGCTATGGCTGCTCCCTGGGCTTTACTTACCTACCATCCTTAGCGGAGTACTGGCCATTGTTCACGGGGCTATTTCCAGCGATACAGCAGTGCTAGCACTCAGCAAGGAGGCTGTAGACTGAGGACCTGATCCCAGGGTCACCTCTCCAGAGAGCCCTGCTCACCGTTCCACGGGAGCACTCCCTGTTGTCCTGTCCCTCACTCTGATTTTCTTCTACAGAACTCATCCACACTTCACATCACCGAGCTTTCTACCGGGCAGTTCTGTGTGTCTCTTCAGGGGGTGGGCAGCGAAGACCATAGCGTATTTCACAGGCACCCTCCAAGAACCGGGGACAAAATTGGTACCTGCTACCCCCTGGAGTGACACTTATTTACTGTCATTAGTGACAGCCACAGAAGGAGCAGCTGGCCTGCCGAGTGGAGCAGGACCAGAGGAGGACAGTCCTAAACAGGGGGAAACCTACCAGAGAGAATAAGAACGTCTCTTCCTTACACTCAGCCTGGACCAGTCCTCATGCCCAGGCACCCCAGCTCATCACACAAGACCACGAACAGGCCACCAGGGAGTTTTCTCCTGCGTGAAGCGAATGCATGAAAACTTTCTGGAACTTTAGAATAGACACGGTTACCCCACACTTCTGTTCAGCCTATGCCTAGACACGGAGAAGCGGAACTTCACGGGTAAAGTGAGATTCGCTCGCCAAGGCAAGCTCAGGGTCTCTCTGCTCAAAGAGGGGCAGGATTCAGAGCTCAAATGCTGGAGCCACACTGTCTAGTTCCAAAACTTGGCTCAGACACTTGTTCATGTTAAATTCCAGTGTTGTTCCTCACCTGCAAGAATAATAGTGATACCTACCTATATGATAAGGTTATGATGACACATGCACACACACATGCACACACACACACACACACACACACACACACACACACACACACCCCACATGGAGAGAGAGAACGAAACAAAAGGGCCGACATATTCTACCTGGGATCGCCACAGGAAGTCACCATAGGCGCCAGTGGAGAACACGGAGTCAAGTGCAGAATACTGTATTACTCAGCGTCAAGAGCAGCAGCCAGTGTTTCTCCCTGAGCTGAAGCCCCACGGAGTGACGTGAAGACATTATGGACCTTAGAAGAGGGGATCCTGAGCGTGGGAAGCCCCTGTGTTTTTATAACCGGCAATGACCCCCGTTCTCTCTCTTCTAAGGATGTTTGCTAATAACTACCCTTGGAGAGGTGATCCAGAACCCTGCCCACAAGATGTGCAGGAATGCTGGAGCTCCACAGAGAATCAGCTCCTGGGAGCATGTGGTGGAACCAATACTTACTGCTGTAGTAGAGTCCTCTAAAGGAACAGACTGTGTGTGTGTGTGTGTGTGTGTGTGTGTGTGTGTGTGTGTGTGTGAGAGAGAGAGGGGGGGGGGAGAAATTAGGTTGATTCACAGAATATGGTCCTGGTAGTCCAGTCTGTCTCACACTGGAGAGGCCAGGGACCCCATAGTTACTCAGTCCTCCAGGCTAGTTATCTCAGCATCCCGAGTCCTCTAAAGCTCTAAAGGACCCTCTAAGGGTTCCTGGAGAGCTGCTGGTCTAAGTTAGAACGCCAATGAAATCGGGTTTCCTATCAGGAAGGGAATACCACAGCAACAGGGTACATGGGCTCGCCGGCCAGCCTGAGGGTAAACAAAGACCATTTTCCTTCTTCCACACCTTTCGATCTGGGCTGCCACCAGAAGGCACCGCCCATATTTAGGCCGGGTCTAACCCCCCTCTAATCATCTAATCAAGAAAATCCCTCACATGTGTGCCCGGCAGGCAGCGTGGGTTTTAGTCGATTCCAGATGTAGCCACGTTGACAACTGAGATTCACCATCAGAGCTATTAGGGTGGGGAAAGTGGACCCACCCACACAATATAACTTGATTTCTTTGGAGGAATCTGGTGTTGCTAGAAACTGGAACAAAGCAGGACATGGAGCCAGGAAAAGTTACCCAGAGTCCTGGCAAGTCAGAGAGTTGCCTTGCTGTTGAGTGACTGGACTACTAAGTGTGCTTCACGAATGGCTTTCTAGAGGGACTGTTGTTGGGAATTGATTATGATATTGGGCAAACGAGTGTGCAATCTCGCGAGGGCTAATCTATCACTCCCTATCTGAGAAATCCAGGCACTCCATCTTTTTTGACAGGCAGCATGTATATTCTATTGCCAGGAAGGAAGGCGGTTGTCAAATTCCCAATTTTTCTCTTTGAAAAATTAACATTTAACTCAACTGTGAGATCTGGGGGAACACATAAGACCTTAATTACAAAGTGCAGTTGAAGATTTGTACTAATTAATAAGCTGATGAAAAATTCATTGAAATTCAGAGAAGAAACAAGAGAGGGAAGAGAAAGCTGGCCAGGGTTAACACGGAGTTCTAGAAAATGTTTAAGTCTACCCAAAGAGGCAGCCACCCCTCTGTCGTAATTACAGTTTAATCACTTGCGTGATTAGTTCATCTGTAAAACTTCAGTTGTACATCAAAAGCCGTGCAGAGAATATTTCTTTAAACTTTGCAGTTACTTACAGCAATATTATACCAGTATATTAAAGACTTTAAAGACCAGCTTAGTTTCCTAACATATTATTTGTTCGTTTGTTTGGGGGGTGCAGTTTGGGACGGTGTCTAGCTGGCCTGGGTAGCCTGGAACTCACTGTGTACACCCGGCTGGCCTGGAGCTTGTGGTGAGTCCCTCCCCCGCCTTTATTTATTTTTTTTAAATATAACTTATTTCATGAGCATTTGTGTTTTGCCTGCATATATGTGTGTGTGATCTGAAACTGGAGTTACCCAAAGTTATGAGCTTGCCATGTGGGTTCTGGGAATAGAACCTGGATCCTCTGGAAGAGCAGCCAGTGCTCTTAACCACTGAGCCAGCTCCCCAGCCCCAGCTACTGCCTTCAGATGTAAGGGAAGCTGTTGGAATCCTGGCATTGCTGCTGTTCACTAGCTGTGACCTCCTGCTAGTTGACTATTCCTTTAGAATTTCCCAAATAGTGACGGGATGACCCACCAGGCTGTGGTACAGATGATCACCTTCTTCTGTGACTCACCACACCCTTCCCTTCCAGAGTCTGAGCCCAAGCAGACCAGGAACTAGACCAGGTACTGAAACAGAGTACATAGGCACAGTTAGGCCAGTGGATAAGACAGCACAAGAGGATGCCAGCAACCCTGTGCTCTGTGTAACCACCCTGTCCTGGCCCCCATCACCACCTCAGCCAGACCTGTGAATCTGACACAGAAGACTAGATCTGCAAAGACGAATTCAAGCGGGCTCACCAAGGGCAGAGGCTTCCTCCACCCCCTGAGGAATTAAAAAAAAAAAAAGCAGCTGGTGAAGGGATATGAAGGCCCTAGGATTAGGAGAGAAGGGAGCTGAGGCAGGCAGTGGACTCCCTCCAGGAGACAAGACTGTTGCATTCTGGAGGAGGTGGGCTATGTGTCCTTGGCCCCACCAAACCAGTTTCTCCAGCCAGATAACAGTACCCGGTGAGTGTGGTCATGAGGTAAACATCCCATAATGTTCCCATTTCCTGAGTCACAAAGAAGAGAGAGACATCCTCCAGCCTGCCCCATGTCATGCAAATCCCAATGGCCAGCTCCCCCACATGGCCATCCAAGGATCTTTCCAGAGCAGAAGTCTAATTCAAGCTGGTAAGGTAAAGTCCAGGCCAACACATAGGCCTTTAGTGATCCAGGTCCTGTATATGTCTCAAGTCACCTTCCCCTCCCCGCCTGTCTTAGTTACTTTTCCTGTTATGATAAAACACCCTGACAAAAGTAACAAATAAGGAAGAATTAATTTTGGCTCACAGGTCTAGAGTACAACCAGACCACCATAGCAGTCAGGGTGGCAGGAGCTTGAAGCAGTCTGTCATATTGTAATTATAATTGCAATTATAATTATAATTTTCCTTGGTTATGACAAAAGATAAATTAGATATGAAACTTTAGACTCACAAATATAAGATATTTCTTTAATTTTGCCAAATACAAATCAACTAGATATTGTAACTGTAATTCTTGCTTGATAACTGTTATATATATATATATATATATATATATATATAAAATTTTCTATATTAAAGCTAAAACCTTCCTTTTTGATTAGATAGAAAAGGGGAAGTGCTGGGGGATGTCTTTGTGTATACTGTGAATATATGTTGTTCTCATTGGTTAATAAATAAGCTGCTTTGGCCTATGGCAGGGCAGCTCAGAGGCAGGTGGGAAATCCAAGGAGAGAGACAGGAAAGAGAAAGGCGGAGTCTGGGGAGAGATGCCAGTCTGCCACCCAAGAACAACATGCCAGCAGACCAGTAAGTCATGGAACAAATGGCAAAACATAGATTAATAGAAACGGATTAATTTAAGATATAAGAGCTAGCTAGCAAGAGGCCTGCCATAGTCCACACAGTTTGTAAATAAGATTAAGCCTCTGAGTGATTATTTTATAAGCGGCTGCAGGACCATGGGGCCAGGCCGGACTGGAGAAACCTTCCAACTACATATCCAGTCAGGAAAAAGAAAGCAATCAATGCTCAGGGTCCGCTCACTTTCTTCTCTCTCTCCAGTTCAGAATTCTAGCCCAGGGAATGGTGCCACCTGCAGTGGGCAGGTCCTCCCACCTCAACTAACCTAATCACAACGGTCCTCCCATAGGCATGCCCAGAGATCCATCCTCCATATGATTCTAGCTGCATAATATTTCAAGTTGACAACTAAGACTAACCATCACACCGCTTTAACTGAGACCTCTTCTTCTACGGTCCTCCCAAACCACCCGCAGTCCCCAGAGCATTGTGCTCCTGAGTCCTCCATATGAAATAACCCCACCCCTGTGCATCCTGAGAATACCTATGTACCTCTCAGGAACTATTTAGAACAAACCTCCGCCTTGACACCCCACACAACCGCCCCCAATCCCCCCTCCACATGCACTTGTTTCCACTGCTGGCTAGCCCTTGGACAAGCTGTGGTACCAAACCTCAGTTCTTTGATTAAGTGTGCACACACTGTCTGAATTCAAATTCAGTACCTGTGGGACCTGGGCAGCTAGTCTAGCTCCTAGGCTTGGTTTCTTTATTGGCAAAATAGGAATGCCAACAGTAGCCATGGTAACCAGAAAGATTACCATTCTTCTATGGGAGAGCACCCATAGAAACAAAACCTGGTCTGTACTAAGTATCCATAAGTGATACTGAAGTTAATTTTGTTACCAACTTTATGATTTTGCCCTCTCCAGGCACCACTGGTGCTATGCTCTATTTTTTTTTCTTTTCCTTTTTTAAAAAAAATTTTTTTCATTTTTAATCCTCAAGACCTTTTTTCTGATTCCAAAATTACTCCGATTTTTTTTGAGGGGGTTGCTGTTTTTATATTTAAATTTTTAAAATTTATTTCATACATATGGTGTTCTGCCTGCGTGTATGTATGTGCACCATGTGCGTGCCTGGTGCTTGTGGAGTCCAGAAGAGGGCATCAGATCCCCTGGGACTGGAATTATAGATGGTTGGGATCTGCTGTGTGGGTGCTGGGAATTGAACCAGGGACCTCTGGAAGAGCAACTGATGCTCTTAACCACTGAACCATCTCTCCAGACCCTGTTTTTTATTTTTAAGTTAGCATCCAAAGCAACAGGTTTCCCCATGGCCTTTTCATATACACATGTTAGTATCCTCAATTCTAACCTATTTCCTTCCCCTCTCCTGCATTCCATGCCCCCACATTATTTTTCCTTAAATTATTTCCCCAAATTTCCAAAGCAGAGTCCATGGAGTTCTAGAGATGGGCTCATTATGTCCATACAATACAGATTAAGTAAAACTTGGCTGTCTGTGGATCCTCCATCCAGCATCTCCTCTCTCTACACATGCATACAACACCCTTTTAGACAATGACTCAACCGTGTGTCCGTCTGCCAGCCAGACTATACACACTGAGTAAAGGCAGTCGCCAAAGCCCGCCTCCCGTTTCAGTTAGCAAAGAGTTCAGAAATGATCTTGACAAATGATAGCTTCCCATCAGCGTGCAATCAATGAGCAGAGGTGGTTTGGGAGGTTCATCCCATGTTTAAGCAGCTGGAACAACCTATGTAAAGGCCAGACAATAACAGATGAAAAGTCTCAAGAGCTGGGTATGGTGGTGCACGCCTGTGAGTCCCAATTCAGGAGGCCACGTAAGGAGGATGGAGAAGGCTAGCCTGGGCTACATCACAGTGATGTGTCAACCATAATAATAATGATAGAAAACTAGAACAGAAAATGTATAACTAGAGAGAGCTGCCTTCTCCCACTGATCCTTGGGATAGCCAGGGAGGGCCTTTCCTCCTGTCTCGTTTCTTCCCTCCAACATATGATGGTCTTCGCTTTTTTGGCAGCACATTTGAAGGGGTTTCAGGGTAGAATGAACCAGAAATTGGGGAGAAACATTCATTTTAGCAGCAGCAGAAGACGGCCACTATTCACACAGCACTTGTCCCTCAGGCTTGAAGAGATTAGAAGCTAATAATTTATATTGAAATCCAGAGTCCTATTGCTGGTCTCCGTCTTTTGATGGACAGGTCTGAAAATACAGACTGATTTGAAAACCTAGAGCTGTTTAAAGGAGAGCAGCAGTAATTCCTCCATTAGATGCTAAGAAAGGAGAGGGTGGGGGTCGCAAAGCCAGGGAGGGGCAGGGGTTGCGGAGGAAAGCCACGCCTCCTTTTAATGGAAACTCACCACTGCTTCTAATCTGCGTTCCCTTTCTGAGCCTTCCAGACCTCAAATTGGCAGAAAATATTTTTTTTTCCCCCTGTGCGAGTTAAAATGCCCTCGAGCTGCAGTAGTGAGATTCTCTGGACAGTGGCATCGTTCTGATGTTATCGGCTGTCTTCCTGTTTTCATGAATAATGTATAAGAAGCAGATATGAGCCGTGGATTCTTCCATGGCTGACGATATCGCCACCAGGCAAGTCTGTGAACCCTCCACAGTCATCTCATCCGTCGCTCTCCCAGGTGTCCACACCCTCCCGACGACTTCTGGCTGGCTGTCATGTGCCGGGAACCTTGGGAAGACTGGCAGCCTCTCCCCACTGTCCTCTTGATAGCAGGAAACTGTGGAAAGAAAAGAGGCAACTCGCGGCCTTCCCCTCCTTCTGTGGTCCCACATCGGAGGAGCAGCCTTGGTGCTCCTGGTGGTACCCAGTCCGTTGACCCGACGCCTGATGATGCCTGATGATGCCTGATGATGCCTGATGATGCCTGATGATGCCTGTATGGCCCAGCTCTCTCTCTCTGCCTAAATGCCTAGCCAGAAAATGCTTGTCACTGGGCAAAAGCTAGGGGCTGGAGGGAAAGCCATGCCTCTGTGCGCTCCTTGTCCTTTTTCTGTTCACACCTACCATGTCATTATAGAGGAAATCAAGATCTCTCAGCCCCACACTTTCACTCACCCGTCCCACGTATTTTTATTTTCTGTGATGTGCCCCTTGGTGGAGCCATGCCGTAATCAATGATTACGGAAAGAAATCTAACTTGTTATGAGCGTAACAAAGAGGGTCAAGGGCATCAAGGAAGTCAGTGACGGGGATGCGAGCGCTGAGCTGAAGGAGCCGAAAGACAGAGAACTGGGAGGCAGCGCATCCAGGCACCGGGAACAGCATGTGCAAAGCCTCTCAACGCAGCTAAGGCGGACTGTTAGGGGAACCAAAAGACAGACAGCCTGAGCCTGAGCACCGTTTCTACATCAGGCTTCAATGTCCAGCTTGATGCTCGCCCACTTCCTCCTCCTTGAATCTCTGCTGTCCCTTAAGGACTGAGAACTACTCAGTCTTAATCTTTCCTCACCTCTCTTACTCGCCGCTTCCTGCCCCTGTCCCCCACCCCCGTGAGTCTCAACATTCCTAAGGCTGTCACCCTTTAATACAGTTCCTCATGTTGTGGTGACCCCCAACTATAAACCATAAAATTATTTCATGACGGCATCATAAATGTAATTTTGCTACTGTTATGAACCGTAATGTAGATAGCCGATATGTGACCCCCAAGGGGGTCCTGACCCACAGGTTGAGAACCACTGCTTCGAGGGTTCCTTAACTGCTCCTTCATGCCGGCCCCAGTTGAGGACCTAAAAACATCCTGAACGCCTGCAAGGTGTGGTTAAATAAGCCATGATACACACACACACACACACACACACACACACACACACACACACACACACGAGTAGTGTCATCCAGTCCGTCAAAGGGATGGTTCTCAGCCTAATGATCTTGGAAATTTCTCAGAATATAACATTAATCTTTAAAAGCAGGATACAAAATTCATCATAAGGCACATTCTTCGTTTCATGTGGAAAAAATATATATGCAAAGAAAAAGAGAAGCCAAGTCATCAGCAGCCTGTCTCTGGAGGTGGCAATACTGGAGACTTCTGTGTTCTTTTTCATACATCTCTATTTCCCACCCCCCCCATGTAACTAATTTAATTAATTGGTGATTGAAATAATTTAATTTATTTAAACTAATATTCAAGCACTTAATACCTGTTCAGTATCATTTGCAAGTCAATGATATGCAGAATATAAATATGGTCTCTGTCTTAAAGAAATGTTTTTAATTTGGTTGATTGGTTTTGGTTTGGGGTTGTTGTTACTGTTTTGAGACAGAGTTTCATGTACTCAAGCCTGGCCTTGAACTTGTTACAAAGCCAAAGATGGCCTTGGATTCATGTCCTGAGTATCCTGATTGCTGGTGTGTGACACCATGTCCAGCTCAAGAAACGCTTTGGTAATGTTTTTTTCTTTTAAAATAAGTTGCTTGAAAAAAAATAAGATGTATGGCTTAATAGATGGCCCGGTAGTTAAAAACACATATTCTCTTGTGAGTTCAGTTCCTATTACCATACCAGCTCAAAGGGCATCTGATGCCTCTTGGCCTCTGTAGGTACCTGCACTAACATGCACACAGCCCCCTCCCCAAAAGACACACACACACACACAAACACACACACAAACACACACACACACACACACACACACACACACATTTTTAAGACCAGTTATCATAACTCCTGAAAAATAATTCCAAAAATGCTCCCCCCTGCTAGCACCAGATGGGCAAGTGCCACGTAGTAGCATCTTGGTCCCCACTAAGGATGCCAGGGCCAGAAACGCAGAAATGTCCACTTGTCATTTGTGGCCAAGGCAAGAACAAGGACTCTCTCATCACTGCAGCATGGAAAACTCTGCGCTGTTCACTTTACACATTCAATCTCCACCTTGCTGCCTGCTCCCTTCATTTCAGCCCTCCTGCAGGTACATTTCTGGGAGATTTTCTCCCAGGAATGAGCCCTCAAGTATTCAGAATAGAATCATATGCCTGAAGCCTGGCTCTGACTTGCCGCTTCCTATGCAGGGGCTTGTGATTACACCACAGATAAAGCCAGCGAGAGAACAGCAGGAGCCCAAGGACTCCTGTGAGCTAAGAGTGATTGTTTCCATGCAAATTGTTTTTCATAGGAAGGAGACAACAGGCAAATGAAATATAGGAGACTGGCAGAGATTTTTCTAAACCAGTGCTGGGGGCAGGGAACTCTCTGGTGGCCCCTCAGCTTGTCTATTTTTAAAAAGATCTTTTAGATGTGTGTGTGTGTGTGTGTGTGTGTGTGTGTGTGTGTGTGTGTGTGTTCAATGTCTGCAGAAGTTGGAAGAGGGTGTCAGATCCCCCGGAACTGGAGTTACAGATAGTTGTGAGGCACCATGTGGGTGCTGGGAACCATACATACCCAGGTCCTCTGCAAGAGCAGCCCATGCTCTTAGCTGTGGAGCCACATCTCCAGCTCTAACCTCAGCTTGTCTTTAACAGCAAAACTATGAAATCTGCGTAATTCCTATCAAGCAGAAACAAATGCGTCCCTAGCCCGGCTCCTCCTCTCCTAGCTCAGCCCGGTCAGCCTCTCTTTCTGCTCCTCCAGCGGTTCATCTTAGCCTTGACCAAAGAGTCTCTTTCTGAATGGTAGCGCTTCCTGCCAGTGAAGCATTTTAACCAGAGGATGAGCTTAAGTGACAGACAGAATGAGCAATATTAACTCAAGTGAGTTAAGATTGAGTTGTCTTCTCTCATATGGCTTAGGGGAGACTGTCAAGAACATCAAAACCATGGTTTTTTATTATTGGCCACAGCAGCCCGAGCTGTGAAAAGGGAGTTAATGCAGAGCCGGGGAAGAGAAACGCATTAAGTAAGTCATGATATGCATGCTATGTGAATGTGATAAAAATATCCGTGAAGTGGCGCAGACATATATGATGTTTGGAAAACATAAGAGGCAATTCTGCAACAAGTCCAACTCTGCTCCTGGGGAAGGGCCAGAGAAATTAGCTGGCTCATTTCAGGGACTCAGACGTGGATGTTTGCACTGAATTCTGGAGCATCAATCAGTCTTTGCACTTCTGAATCCTGCAACCTCCCCGCATCTCAGATCTGAGTTCATAGACTCTATACTTGGTCTGTAGCAGGGAGAGGTATTTTGTTCTAACAACCAGGAAATTTTACACACACACACACACACACACACACACACACACACACACACACAAACACAAACACATATAAGAATAAAAACTGTCTCCCATGGCATTGGGAATGAAGGAAGGACAGACATACATGTACAGAAAAGCTGGGATTGGGTAGGCTGTACCCACTCTGCCAGAGTAGCACCAACAATAACCAGTATAGTAATAATAATAACAATAACAACAAAAAAAACTACAACAACAACCCAGAGCCCCAGCCCGTTTATTATGCAAGCACCGAGAGAGGGATTAGCTAGACTTGGTAGGAAGTGTCTGTCAATCTTGGCAGCAATCTTGGGCTGTGAACATCCAGGAGGAGACAAGTGGCTTTTGCTAGCTTTTGCACACCCTGATCAGTCCGTCATTCACAAACACTGATGCTTGCACACACTGTCAACACTGGCACTAGGACCCGAGGAAGGTTTTGCCATCCCTCTGGATCTCACCTGGGGGAAGGCTTTGCCCCTCCCATGGGTCTGGGGCAATGGGGTCCTTGACTTGGCTGTGCCTATGTCAAATGATACATTCACTCAAGGCTTCCTCCCCTGACCCAGTCTCCCCTTGCTGGTTTCTGCAACTTCCCATGTCTGATAGAACAGCCCAAGGCCAACGATGTATTGCCTCAGAGCTGTTTGACTGGCAGAAGCTTATTAGAACCCCTTATTAATATGTTATTTAGGCTGTGAAGTAGGATGAGAAAAAAACCCACTTTCTTCTGTTTAGAACGTCATCATGCATAGATCACAGACA
The DNA here is from genome assembly GCF_949786415.1 of Peromyscus eremicus. Lineage (NCBI taxonomy): Eukaryota > Metazoa > Chordata > Mammalia > Rodentia > Cricetidae > Peromyscus > Peromyscus eremicus. The sequence continues at coordinate 32,380,097 of NC_081434.1, forward strand.
CATATTTTGGGGACAAAGTGTCTGAGTTCGAATCCTGGCTTTCTCACCAACTGTGTGATCTTGGACAAGTCATTAACTTCTCTGCGTTTGAATCCCCTCTTCTGTAGCAGAGATACTGGTGCCTGGAGTAGAGGACTGTCATATAAACTAAATGAGTGTCTGTACACAAACCACTTACAACAGAGCCTGGCACACAGGGAAGGTTGTAAAAATGTGACTTATTGTATGAGCAATAATCTCCCCTCTGTGAACTAATACTGAAGTGGAGAACTCTGCCCCTAAACATCACCAACTCAGCCGTATTCCTTTTGCCCAACAACCACTAAACGCGGGCAAATAAGTGCCAGGCATTGCGGTAAGCCCTGGAAATAAGAATTAAAACTAAGAAAACATCCTTTCTCCTCAAGAAGTTCCCTACCAAGTGGGGTGTGAGGGGCGGGTATTGCTCAGCAAGGGCCTTGGGTTTTATCCTTAGCTGTTCCAAAAAAGAAAGTTTTCTATTCCCAGTTGATTTGGAATTTGAGGTAGAATTAAGCAAACACCATATGACAATTATTGAAATTAAATGAAGCAAAATTTGTATAACGATGTCTTAAACAAATAAAAGCCTTATGGAGAACAAATAATTTGAATTCTTTCAGATCCAGTGTACAAACACCAGCTTCCAAACAGTCAGGGACAGTTGAGATTTGGAAAGATGCCCCCACTGAGGAGCAGTGTCCTGACTCAAGTCCAGAATAGTAGAATCCTGGTAGAAAGTGCCAGAAGAAAATGACCAAGGACATGTAAGTTGCACTTCCATACACATCATGTTTGAGGGAACGCAGGCTGTGGATGGAGTCTGGAAAAATCCATCCAGGCTCAGGATGACTGGGATCTGGGTGCTTCTTTGTGAAAATTTAAAATCTGTAGCTGAAGTTTTCTCCAGTCCTGCCTGGCCCATCGTCAGAACAAATCTCTCTCACCTGCCAGTCCCGTAGCTGCTCAGACCCAACCGAGGAAACACACAGAGACTTACATTGCTTACAAACTGTATGGCTGTGGCAGGCTTCTTGTTATCCAGTTCTTCTATCTTAAATTAACCCATTTCTATAAATCTATACCTTGCCACATGGTTCGTGGCTTACCAGTATCTTACATGTTGGTACTCATGGCATCAGCTGGCAGCGTCTCCTGACTCAGCCTTCCTGTTCCCAGAATTCTCTTCTCTGCTTGTCCCGCCTATACTTCCTGCCTGGCTACTGGCCAATCAGTGTTTTATTTATACAGATCGATATCCACAGCATAAGTCACTTGAGGTCACTCTCCATAAGCTGTCCCATTTCATGTTACACCCCTGTGACTTCCATTGGAGTCTGTTAGCAAAACCAGGGTAACACGGTACACCTGCTAAGTGGTCACTGTCCGAAGTGTGCGCATCTGAGGGAGGTCAGTCAGCCAGCATTCATCACAGAGGACTGACTCCTGGGATAACTACGCTTCCTCCTACTAGAGACATGTCAATCAACAACCAAGGATTCTTTTTTATTTGCAAATGAGTATCAACATTTGTCTTTATTGCTGAAATTAACGGCTTGTCAATTAGCATGCTGCACGCTAGAAAATGACTCATTAAAGATAAGTCAAGATGCGTGGGTTGGCTCAAATCGCTGAGAGAGAGTGCCTCCTGGCCCAACACACACTCCTGGAACAAACAAGGAATAAGAATCAAGCTAAGCCTTCCCAGTGCCTCTGAGATGGTGCCCGAGGCTCGATTCCTCATCCGTTTTCTGACCATTGGCTTGGGAAATTTGTTCTCGCATGGTGCCCGTCAATGTCTGCCTCACAGAGTTTTCCTCCAGTGATCTTTTATGTTGTGTATCAAAAGCACAGAAAAAGGCCAGAGAAATGGAGCTCCACCCAGCTTACAGCCCTGTCATGTGCTTCTGTGGCTCATTAATTGCTACCTATGACTAACTACAATTGAAGGAGGAGGCAGGTTGCCTGTTGCCTTCAATTCCACTAGGACCTGCCTGCTGTCTGGGGAGTGTTCTAGACACCTCAGGCTGTCTACTGGCAGCTGTTACCCTACAAAAAAAAAAGTGTAGTATGTGACTGATCCAGGCTAGATCCAGTCTTAGCCATCTCTGGTGTGGGTGTGAGTGAAGATGAATTTCTAAACAGTCTTATTAAATAAGAAACACAGAGCCAAATACAGGGGTAATAGCTGAAGAGATCAGAGAACTAGTGAAGAGCCACTGACTAACCTTAACTTACCACCTTGCCATCTGTTCCCAAGAGAGAGATTCTTCCTGTCTAACCTGTGCTTTTATTGCCTTCCTGTTCTGCCTTCTCATTGGCTCTAAGCTCAGCCACATCACTTCCTCGTCACTGCCTGTCTATACAGACCTCCAGGTCTCTATGGTTGGTACTGGGATTTAAAGATGTGTGCCACCACACTTGGCTGTGTCCTTGACCACACAAGACTCTGCCTCCCATGTGATCAGATTAAGGGCATGTGCTACCACCGCTGCCGGACTTCTGTTTATGGCTCGCTATGACCTCTGATCTCCAGGCAAACTTTATTTATTAACATACAAATAAAATATCACCACATTTCAGCACAAATAAAATATCACCGTGTGTGTGTGTGTGTGTGTGTGTGTGTGTGTGTGTATGTGTGGTGTTCATGTACTTGTGCATGGCGCACCCTTGGATTTCAAAACATAGCCTTGGGTATCATTTCTCAGGTATCTTCCATATCTCATTTGAGACAGCCTCTCATTGGCCAGGAACCTGACCACATATTCCAGGTTAGCCGGCCATGGACTTCCAGGGACCTACCTGTGCCTGCCTCCCATCTTGCTGTTACTAGGATCACAGGCGTGCCCCCAAAGAGACCACTTCTTTTTGTAAGTTATGGCAATCCAAGCTCAGACCATGATGTTCCGAATGCAAGTGCTTTGCGGACTCAGAGATGGCCCCAGCACCAGCTCTGACTGTCCAGTACATCTTCTTTAAGTTGTCAATCATGAACTTTGTCACAATAGAAAAAAGAATACCTTGTACGGGGGAAGGAAATGGTTGTGCTCAGCCCTTCGCCCCAGCAGGGATGGACAGGAGGTTAGAATGCCGGCAATAAGGCCCTTAATGGCACATGGAACTCTGATTTTGGAACAAATTTGGAAAAGCCCTCAGTCTTGGTTAGAAACTGAGAACAACGGAAGAGAGGAAACATCATCCCCCCAGTGGATTGACCATCCGTTTACATGGAGCAGCAACAGTACATCTTAGATGGACCAAGTATTATTTTACTCTTTGGGGTTCCAGAAGCCAGGATGAGTTGAAAGACTGGCGGTCATCTGCTTTGGAGAGCTATGATGGCCTGCTCTGGGTCCTGGATTCTAACTGCATCACAACTTCAACCTTAGGGGTCTTATAAATCATCTCCTTCTCTTCCTGAATGACAGGTCCCTCTCAGTGGTGGAAGCTGGCTGGGAACTCATGATGCTCCTGTTCCCATCTCCGAAGTACTAACATTGCGGACATACACCACCATGCCTGGCTACAAATCTCCCTCCAACCCAGTGATTCTCAACCTTCCTACTGCTGCAACCTTTTAATACATACAGTTCCATGTGTCATGGTGACCCCCAGCCATAAAGATGATTTTCATTACTATTTTATAACTGTAATTTTGCAACTGTTATGAATCGTAATGTAAGTCGTTTTAGAGATGGAGGTTTGTCAAAGGAATCATGACCCACAGATTGAGAACCGCTGCTCTAACAGGACCTTTATCCATTGCCCAGCTCCATAGGGTGCTTTTTTTTATACATTTAATTTTATTACTTTTAGCTCTATATAAGCATGTGTGTTAATGTGAGGGTATATGCATATGAGGGCAGGTTTTGTGGAGGCCAGAAGAGGGCGCTGGCCCCCCTAGAACTGAAGTCACAGGTGATGGTGAATTGAGTGCTGGGAACTGAACTTAGGTCCTCTGCAAGAGCAACATGTACTCCTAGCCACAGAATCATCTCTCCAGCCCCTGGAGCATGGCTTCTGTACAACATATAGGCAGTACAGGAGGACTGTTCTACTGATCTTTATAAGCCAACTTTCTTCATTTACAGTTTGATTAATTTGCATATTATTTGGCTGAGTTGACTGATTAAGCACACATCAGGCTAATGGTTCTCACTCTTGTTTGTTACTATGAATTATGGGCACGTGTATGTTCACACATGCCAAGAACAGGGATGAAGACACAATGACACACACCTGCAATCCCAGCACCCGGGAGGCAAAGGCAGGAGGATCCAGAGTGAAAGGCTAGCCTGGACTGCATAAAGAGAGACTGTTTCTGAAAACAAAAAGTTGTAGTATCACTTATGGTTGCATAAAAGACCACATTGTCTTTATTCATCTGTCGAGGGACATCTAGGCTGGTTCCATTTCCTGAATAGTACAGCAAACACAGATTCACAAGTACCTCTGTGCTGTGTTGCCTTAGAGTCCTTTGGGAATAGTCTGAAAAGCAGTACGTACCTGTAATACATATCACACAATATGTAGTACGTATCCACAATGGAAGTTTATATGGCTGTAAAGAAACGTGAAATCATGACATTTGCAGCAAGTGAATGGAGCTGAAGATTGTTATGGTAAGCAAAATAATCCAGGCTCAGAAAGACAAATATTATGTGTTTTCTCTCTATATGTGGAACCTAGATTTAAAATTATGTGCATGAGTGTATGTTTGTGTGTGTGTATGAGTGTGTGTGTGTGTGTGTGTGTGTGTGTTTGTGTTAATGAAACTAGAAGGGAGCTCAAGAGAGGAAGGGAAGAGATCTTAAGGGGGGAAGGAAGGGTAATGGGATGTGTATAAGAAAGCAGAAGGGGCTGGGCAGCAGTGGCACACGCCTTTAATCCCAGCACTCGGGAGGCAGAGGCAGGTGGATCTCTGTGAGTTCAAGGCCAGCCTAGTCTACAGACCGAGATCCAGGACAGGCACCAAAACTACACAGAGAAACCCTGTCTCGCAAAACCAAAAAAATAAATTAATTAATTAATTTAATTAAATTTAAAAAAATATGAAACGAAGCAAACAATAAAGCCCCACATGTATTCCCGATTGCAGCCTCTGAGAAGCTGGGCTAGGCCCGGGCATCCGCAGCTTCCCCAGATCTTTTCAGTGCTGAGAGCGAAGAGTGGAGAACGCTGGGCCAGAGCCCCGCACACTTTCTGGTTTCTGACTTTTCCCACGCACTGGCCTTCCAATAAAAGCAAGGGAGCTGAGGCCTGCCCTACTTCTGTGAGCTGAGGTGTGAGAGCTTGTGTGAAAGGGTTTTTGAAAAATAACCCATATAGTTTTAGAGGAGGAACCGGTAGCCCGCAGTCAGGCCCCACCTGCGAAGGGGCCTCGGGTGACATTTCCACACGGGTGCACATGGTCTGCTCGCTGCGATTCCTCCGTGCTAAAAATGGGTAGCGAGTGGGTGGAGCTCAAAATTACTTCAAGTGCAGAGGTGTGGGCAGCTTCCATGTAGCTAGGTAATTCTGGACCAATGGCAGCTTGTCTGCCTGCCGCTACATTTATTCCCAAAGAACGGGTGGTACCCCCCCCCCTCCCCAGGAATATGTCCATTTCAGCTTCAGTTTTATCTGCTGTGAGGTCTTTAGGCCATGGGATTAGGAAACCCCAGGCACAAATCAAGAGGCAGAAGGACAGAAGCTGTTTATTCTAACCTCAGAGTTAATGCTGGGAGAAGCAGACACCCTTTTGAACGTGGGAGACGAAATGCAAAAAAATCATAATAATAATACCTTGGTCTTAATATCAAACAAGATATTTTGTCTTAATATCAAACAAGACACTGCCTGAAAGGGATTCCAAAGATCATTTCTGTGTCTTCCTGGCAGGTTACAGGTGTGGACGCCACTGAAGGACGTCACTCACTCAAGTGTCTGAGATTTGCCTACTACAGACCCCTCACTGTATACAAATATCAGATATACATAAATTCTCCAAGACGCTGATAATGTTTTCTTTAAAACATAAATGTTTACATCTGACAAACAGATCTGTTTGTTTCTGTTAATTATATTTTATTCCCTCTGTACATCACAAATTGGCTATAGCAGAAAAAAATTCATTAGGGATTATGATTTTACAAATATATATTTGTTATGATTTATACTATATATTATAAATATATAATTATATACTTTGAATAAATATATACATATATATGCATAAAGATATAAGAGTAAGGAAGCTAATCTTTTTGCAGCTCTGATTAAACTATTTTGAGCTTCTTAAAAACTCAAATTTTGGGCCGGGCGGTGGTGGTACACACCTTTAATCCCAGCACTCGGGAGGCAGAGGCAGGCAGATATCTGTGAGTTCGAGGCCAGCCTGGTCTACAGAGCAAGATCCAGGACAGGCACCAAAACTACACAGAGAAACCCTGTCTCGAAACCACTCCCCCCTCAAATTTCTTCGCTGAAGACCAGCATTTTCAAACCGTAACTCTTACCAGCTCTACTGCCTGAAGTAGATGTGGGAATCTGATCCCAGACCTGGAGAGCTAGAGTAGGTTGGGTGAGCCTGAAGGTTCTGCATCTGAAGCAAGCATTTCAGGCACCATTGAGAACACTGTCCTAGAGGTGGACACACATGGGCAGCCATGCAGAAGTATCTCAGTGCAACTGAGCGTAGCAACTATACAAACGCATCAGCCCTTCCCTAAGCTTGGCCGGCATGCTTTGCAACCCAAGACACTGCCTGAAAGGGACTCCAAAGACCATTTCTGTGTCTTCCTGGCAGGTTACAGGTGTGGACGCCACTGAAGGACATTCCGGTGTCGGATGTCTGACAGGGCCGCTCAGTAGAGTTGTGTGAGTTGTCCGCTACACCAGGACCTCATAGCTGAAGAGCCGTCATTTAACGTAAATACAGTGTTCATTGTGAAAGTCCTCTCCAGATGGCTGTGATGTGTCATGTTCTGAATCAGTCCGTGATAATGATTTCCCGACAGATGTGAGCACAGTATCATGAGGAGCGGGAGGGGGCACCCCGGAGGGGCACTTTGGGCTGGCGGTAGCTGAGTTCTGGTTCCGGCCCACCGATCCCTTCCTTAGTCTGTGGGAACATCTTCTGCGAGAAAAAGGGCTCCCTGGCTTCAGCAAGGTGTTTGCAAGGCAGATTATTTACTATTCCAAAAAGGAGTAAGATGTGAGGGCTTACCCCAGCTTTGAGAGTTTTAAGCCTAGCATAAAAGTTTATGTAAAAGAATTCTAGAAAGTTATCCACCTGTCATGATTGGTTCTTTGTCAACTTGATGACATAAGCCAGAATCGTCTGAGAAAAGGGGACTTGAGGTCTCCATAAGTTTGGCCTGTGGACAAGCCTGTGTGGCATTTTCTTGATGTGGGAGAGCTAAGTTCACTGTGGGTGGTGCCACCTCTGGGCAGGAGGTCCTGGGTTGTAGAAGAAAGCTAGCTGACCCACGCCAGTCAGCAGCGCCCCTCCATGGCCTCTGCTTCAGCTCCTGCCTCCAGGTTCCTGCCTTGAGTTCCTGCCCTGACGTCCCTCAGTGATGGAGTGTGGCCTGAGACTTACCAGGTGACGCCAACCCTTTCCTCCCCAGGCAGCTTCTGGTCATGGTGTTTGATCACAGCAATAGAGACCCCGACTAAGACACCAGCTGAGCACCAGCCTTGCATTCCTCCACCCCATTCCTTCAGCCATGGTCAGCAGCTTAGCCTGCAGAGGGCCTGACTGGTCACGGGCTTGCTCCTGAGGTGCACGAACTGGATTTTCCTTCCAGAACCCAGACTTGACTTCCTCCCGGTCTCCTGCCCTCTGCTCTGCCTAGGATGTTCTCTCTCATCCCAGGACACCTGATCTCCAGTATGTCCTTTCTACCACATATGGACCTTGAATTTGACGCATACACACCATCCTCTCTCTCTGGCTGTCTAAACCCTATTTGGGGATCTTGGAGTGCTGTTGATATCGCCCCAAATGTTGAGAGTAAGGCATGGATTCCTTATCTACTCAAAAAGACACACGTAAAGGAGCATTTCTTGGGGGAAGAGTAGTGGGTTCTGGAATTCTCTCCTTCCTTCCATTTGCTCCCCAGCTTCTTTGACACCCCCATCCCTCTTTGTAAACCTGGTGAGCATGAGAAAGTATAGGGGTGGATGGGGCTGCTCCAGGGTCCTCTGGAGGTCAGCCAGACAAACCTTACGACACTTGAAGGAGCCATGGGAGCACCCAGCTAGAACATGGTCTCTGGGGAGCAGAGCTACTTTGCCCAGTGCCAATGGCTTCCAAAAGGCACAAGTTGTAGACCAAGAAGATGCCATGTTTCCTGGAGGTGACTCTATCTGTAACAGGAGCCCGACACGCTCCTTTACTCCATCTGTATACAAGTGTGGATTCCTTCATTACGCCTGTATTGTGAACCAAGCCCTTTGCTAGGACTTGTGGCTGATTGGTGAACATACCAACTTCTTCCTTCCTGGGGTGAGCAGACAGCCGTGGAGACACCCAGGAGCTAGGCTGGCGAACAGTTCTTCAAGCAATTCCACACACTCTGGAACACTCTATGGGGAGATAGTGCCATACGGGGAGGTGACTGAGAAGGGAAGCCGCTTTAGATTCTGAGTGGGGACAGGCAGGTCTACACAGGATGCAGAACGCAGCAGGAGAGGGAAGACTAAGCAGAAAACCAGGACAGAAGTCCCTACCTGTCTGCTTTTCCCCAGCTCCCATGGCTTCTCTTCATCTCCTCTCCTTTGTTGTCTCTGATAGTAACGTGTGAGAAGCACTGGGCATCATGCCTGACGTGGGTAATAACTCCCACTTCCCGTGTGCTTGGCTAAGTGTGTCATCTGCGTTAACTCACTGAATCCTCTCAACTTCCCCAGGTAAGGGCAATGTTCAGGTCCCTATGGTACAGATGAAGAAACTATGCGTGTCACCAGGCAATCTGAGCTGATGGTCAGAACCGGTGACTTACTTGATGACAGCATGCTCAGCCTTCTGATGGGCCAGGTTTTGTTCATTTCTGACCTCCTCACCATCCATTTACATCCTCCCTGCTAGACTGAATTTCCTCTTGTGACTAGGCAAAGCTTCTGGGGTTGCTTTGCACTTCACTGCTCATGTCAATGGTGAAGGAGCATTTAACCGCTGATTAGCCCCCCCCCAAAAGAAATCACCTTCTGGATCTTCCCCAGCCAGACAAACCTCTTTGAATCCCATCTCACTCAGCAAATGTTTGTTGCAAACCTACTAAGTTCTTGGCGTGACTCTAGAGACCATGCCAAGACACAAGCTCTACAATTCAAAGTGGAGTGGGAAAAAAAATGTAGCTGAAGTTTTCCTGGTTCTGTTCAGCTCCTGTGGCCCTGTGGCTGGCCACTTGGACCCAAGTAATCACACAGAGACTTATATTACTTATAAACTGTATGGCCATGGCAGGCTTCTTGCTACCTGTTCTTATATCTTAAATTAACCCATTTCTATTAATCTATAAGTTGCCATGTAGCTTGTGGCTTACCGGTACTTTTACATCTCACTTCCTCTGTGTCTGACTGGTGACTCCTGACAGCTTTCCTGTTCCCAGAATTCTCTTCTCTGCTTGTCCTGCCTATACTTCCTGCCTGGCTACTGGCCAATCAGCATTTTATTTATCAATGAATCAGAGCAACACATTCACAGCATACAGAACATATCCACAGCACAAAAACCTATGTAGGCAGCTGGGATAGGATAGGATATGTTCCACTATCATTGGAATCCAAAATATATACTGGGCAAAATGTGATCAACAGTCAAGCAAACCAGTGCTTCGCAGGAAAAATAGAATTGTCCACCCAACAGAAATGACTCAGAAGGTATGTTCTTAGATTTAGTTCACAGTTCATAAAGTTAGCACACAAAGTCATAGGTTTTCTTATAACATTTTCATATGTATGTACCATTATTATTTTTTCTTACCCTCTCCTCCCAGATCAATCCCCTTTGCTCCTCCCATGCTGGTCTCATTTGCTTTCTAAATAAGGTGTGTAGCCAACCAACAACAGAATCTGTTGCTCTCATACATCTGAGTTGTCTGAGACTCCCCCCCCCCCATGTTACTTGATTTCTCCTTAATTACCTATTGTTTTACTGTAGGCTTTTTCTATTGTCAAATAGGTTTTTAATCTTTTTAAAAATTTTTAAATGTACATGTGGATGTGTATATGTGCATGTGAGTGCAGTACCAGCAGAGGCCAGAAGAGGGCACTGGAGCCCCCTGGAGCTGGAGTTACAGGCAGTTGTACGGTGTGGTAACTGAACTTGGGTCCTCTGCAAGAGTAGTACCAGCTCTTCATCAAGCCATCTCACCTGCCTCTGGGTTTCTAATCTATAAAAATTACAGATATGAAACCTAATCTTTGAAGACACCCCTAATAATTGGAATAGTGACTGTTGAGGGGGATTCTATCCCTGATATGCTTATTTCTCAGTTGAGAAGGAACTGAATTCTTGTCACAATAAAACAGGGATCTGCTTTTCCCAACAAGCTGGAGCTCTTGTCCCTCCCTCCTCCTTTTCATTCAGAGTAGTCCTCAAATCAACAGGCAAGGGGACCTGCCCGCCACTCCCCTAAGCAACTGGCCTCGTCAGTTATGATTACAGCTCTATATTTGCCTTTTTTAAAAAAATGAAAAACCACAAGCGTTCCTTATTTGAATTTTAATGAAACAGCATTTTCCTCCTTGTCAGAGAGTGATTTCATGAAGTAGGCAGGCAGTCTCACCAGGCAGTTTGATTTTCCCCTTCTTAAATCATTTCTTTTCTCTGTAGCCACGTCTGAGGAGGCAGGAATACCACAAGAGATTGTGAAGGATCTAGCAGCTAGGAAACAAGCATGTGGGAAACAAAAAGATGCATGCAGTGTAGTCCGAGGCAAGCCCCTGGGGTGGACCTTCTCCTGGCAGCCCCTGGGCTGGACCTTCTCTGGGCAGCCCCTGGGGTGGACCTTCTCCTGGCAGCCCCTGGGCTGGATCTTCTCTGGGTCCACAGGGCTTTTCTTTTATCTTCCTGTAGTTGAATCTGTCTTCTCACCCTCAAACACATTGGATGAGTGCTCTACCATTGAGCTGTGGCTCTAGACCTTTTTTTACTTTTTATTTGGAGACAAGGTCTCACTGAGTTGCCTAGGCAGGTCCTAAGCTCTCCAGATTCTTCTGCCTCACCCTCCTAAGTAGCTGGGATTTCAGGCCTGAGACACCAAACCCTGCAACAATTGGGTTGTTTTTTTTTTTCTTTAAGACACAGTCTCTTTACAGGGCCCATGATGGCTTTGAACTCATCTTCCTGCCTCAGCCTCTTCAGTGCCGGGGTTACAGAAATGCTCCACCATGCCTAGCTCAATATGGTTTTTTGTTTGTTTTGGTTTATTGAGCTGGAGTCTCATGCAGCCTGGGCTAACCTCCAAGTCAATAAGTAGCCAAGGATGACCATAAACTCCTTATTCTCCTGCCTCTACCCCCCAAGAGCTGGGGTTACAGCCTTGTGCCACCAGGCCCCTGGAGAACATGCATTTTAGGGACCTGAGCATATATTGTCATATGATTATTTGAGTAGGTAGGATTCAGCATCGTGAGCCATCAATGGCAGGAGTCACAGATTGGCCTTAATACTCCATATGGGTACCATGTGGTAGCATGACTTTGGAACAGCAGTAGCTAGCCTGGCACTGTGAACTCTGATAGTGTAAAAAAAAAAAAAAAAAAAAAAAAGACATCTTTATTTTCTGTAGCTAACAGTTGGGTTCAATGTCAGCTTGCCACAAATTGGAATCACCTGAGTAAGGAGCCTCACCTGAAGAGTATCCTGATTGCCGCAACAGATGCAGCAAGACCCACGCAGTTGTGGACCACGCAAAAAGAGCACAGCAGAAGGAGGACCATCGTGCCTTTTGCCTCGTGGCCTTTCCTCTTCTTCTGAGTTCATTTGCCCTGTTTTGGCTACAGCTGCCGAATCCTTCACGGGCTACAGAATTGGCATTTCCTAACCTCCATTGTGGACTAAGAACCAGCGGCTTCCCCGGGAGCTTCCAATCATCTGGTGCCAGATTGGGACTGCTGCGGTATCCTGCCCCATGGACTGATGAATACTGGTTGTTGGGCCCCTGTCCCCGAACCCCAGTAAGTGACGGCCACTGGGGGACTGCTCCGACTGCTGAGGCACCTCCAGGACCAAGTAACTACTGGATCTCAGCTCTCAGGTGTGATTCTGCTGTTTAAAGATGACTTAATAAGTGTGTGTGTGTGTGTGTGTGTGTGTGTCCATCTCACTGGTTCTGTTCCTCTAAAGAACCTTGACTAACAGAGTAACCGCTACCTGAAATTTAGCATTTCCTGCAATTACAAATGCAGGCAACAAATTGGCCCAGGAAATGTAACTTTGTTACCAGAAGGAATCTCCTCAGGTCAGTCATGTGAGTCGTTGCAGGCTTCAAGGGGTACTTAGTGCTACCTAGGATCAGCACCTAGTGCTACCTAGGATGAGCACTTAAACGATCAGTCCTGCTGCTAGATCTTATTATTTAAAGTTGCTATAGAAGCACAAATGTCACCATGTCATTATGCATGTGTGTGTGTGTGTCCATGTGTGTGCACCTGCATGCACATGGGTGTGCCCTGTGCTCTCCTAAGTGTGTGCACACAGACCCCGGAGGTCATAATCTTTGGGTGTCTCTCCATCGCCCTTCACCTTTATTGTTGATACCGAGTTTCTCATTGATCTAGAGTTTGTTGTTTCATTTTGACTGACAGCACATGGAGCCCCAGGGATTTTTCCAGACTGTCAGAGGGGCCCATACTCCCCTAACTTAGGAGATTCTCAGTGTTATCCCCATCGCTTTAAGAGACCCTCCAGGATGCCCCCCCCAAAATCAGATCTTCCATGCAGCAATAGACCTACAAATGGTCCATTTAGTGAATGTTACTATACCTTTCCTGTGACCTTAGTTACCTCTTGTCCAATAACACCTTAACAAGAATCTCAACTGCAGTCCAGTCGTGAAACAGATCCTCTAATGCCTGGCTAAAAAAACGGCATCAGCTTCCAGCTAGTCAAGAGCAGTGGCCTGTCTCAGCAATGCGTTATCAAGGTTCTCTTTTCTCTGCAGCGTCTCCCTGGCTCTTCACCACGTGGTTCTTTCACTACTGGGCCACAGGTGCGCTGACAAATAGGCAGAGCAGCTGGGGGGAATAGCATTCAAATCTGATCGCTTTCCTACATTGCTAAGAAGTTGGAGATGGGCGGAGGCTGCAGTGGTGATTAATTAAGTTTTAGAATACCTGTGGCTTTTAATTACCATTCCATCCGCGTTGCGACACCCTCCTCCCCTGCCACTGAGCTCCTGTAGGTCTAATGAGACACTCATCAGAAGCTATTTTGTATTGTGAGCTATCTGTGCGTGCAAACGTACCTCCATGAACCTTCTCTTGTATTGCCCCTAGTGTCTGGCAGACAATACAGCCTCCTTAAGCAGGCAGGGCTGAATGGGAATATCCATCTACTCTGCACATTTAGTGGGCCTGCATGCTTGAAGATGCCAGGGCAAACATGCTCTTTTTTTTTTTTCTGTCTTGCGTTTGTTTCTGCCGCATCTATTCTACAAGCACTGAACACTTACTACGTGTTAGGTAGACATCACTCTAGATTTTAGATGAAAACAATAGAATTGTTTCCTTTAAGGAGTTCTGGGGCTATGGGGAATCCGTCCCAGCCAAATAAACGCTGAATTGAAGGTGAACGCAGGGCTGGGAAGCAGACATGCCAAAGGGCAGGTCAACTCATCATGATGGGTGTCATAAACAAACAAACAAACAAACAAACAAAGAGGCTAGGGGCAGAGCCCAGTGTATGGGTGGGACTCTATCAATGGGTGGAGAGGAAAGTGGCCATCTCCTAGTCTAAAGAGGCTGGAGTCTGTCCATATTGGAACAGTACACAGACGATCTTTATGTCTCAACACTCATTTCTGCCCCCTCTCTCCTCTTCCCTGTTTAAAGGACCCTGGCTTTGTATCTGGGCTGATGCCAAGGAAGGCAGACTTATCTTCCCTACCCCCGGGCTCAGGAGCCAATGGTGGCCATTCCATTTCTCTCCGCCGGTGTGTGTGACATCAGCTGGGCGTGTGGCCGCGCTGTGGTTGGCGAGATATAAGGGGAAGTCTGCATAGAGACTTCCTCAGACATACAATGACAGCATCTTGCTAAGAGAAAGTTAGCCTTTCCTTTCTTGTCTTGAAAATTCACATGATGCTTGCAGCTGTAACAGCTGTCTGTGACAGTGGAGAGATGCTAAGAGCCTGGGGGCTCTTGGAGAGTAACGCTAAATAGCAACCAGTACTGGCAACTGGACTCCTTGGGTTTGGGGTGCGGGGGGTGGGGATTAACTCCTGCTTGCCTATACTATAAGCACAGGCTTTTTCTCCCTTATGGCTAAAAGTCCACTCAAAACTACTTCCACAAACTGTTTCCCAGGTCTCCTCGGTGAGCATCAATGAGATCACAAAAGATAGCCCTGAGCTTTATGATTGACTAACACAAACTACCACCCTCTAGGATTTAACTCTCTCTTCCCTTCAACCTCTCCAACCATTTTGGGACCTCTCCAGGAGACTATCTTTGAGAAACGTCTCTTTTTCTGAATTTCTCCTTTAATGTAAAGACAGAGGAAAGTCCTTCCCTCTGACTCAGGTAAATGCCCTAAGTGTCATACATCTGGCTAGAGTATGCTTTCTACTCCTTTGCTTTCACTTCTTTTCCTTATGACTTCCCACACACACTCAGCGTCAATCTCCTGCCTTAGACAGAACATATCACCCTAGGCTAATAGATTCCTATTGGCGTTTGTCCGTCTGCATAGCTCTCCTCTGCAGCTAGCTCAGGTCCGACCCCAGTGCAGGAGCATATGAAGGGACAGAGAACCATAGTACTGCAAAGACAGACAGACAGGGCCTGGTGTAACCACCTAAATGTCACCTCTGGCCTCCAAGCCAGAGCTTCCCAGCAAGTGGGCTGTATGGGACGTGTGGACACAAGCCTGCCCTCTCTAGCCTAGGGCTTGCTGAGGAGATCCTGGCCAGACAGAACCTTTGAGCTTCTCACCATCAGTCTCTAGTGGCCTTGTCTGGGTATGGGAGAGTGTGGCCAAGCAGGGTGGAGTCCTGAGAGGCCCATGACATAAAAAGATGAGGAAACAATAAAGAATGGTTGAAAGCTCTTCAGCAGGAAGTTCAAACGGAATTAATCTGGTAAACCTGCTGTTTTAAAACACGACGAAAGGCCATATAAATGCCTTGGGTAATGAACTGGGGACCAGAATCCCAACTAGTCCCACCTAAAACAGTCTCTTTATGATCAGAGGAGGGACTAATTAAAGATGTAGGAATGCTGAAATAGAAATGCAACTCTAGCAGCACTCGGGAGGCACAGAAATATTGCCATGAGTTCAAGACCAGTCTGGTCTACACCACGAGACCATATCTCAAAATAAACAGCAGAAGGGATCTGTGATGTGAGAAATCAAGTCGCATAGTCGGGACCGCAGGGGAGATTAGTCACCAGGGCTGAGGGAAGTGTCTGTCTGAGATGACTTCTGCCTTCCATGAGAGCTGGGTTATGATGTGGTATCATCCAGGGAGACTGGAAACTTACAGGGTGGGGGTGGGGAGGGAGTGCAAGAAAAGTGATTTGAGCTAGGTGGTGGTGGCAGACACCTTTAATCCCAGTACTCAGGAGGCAGAGCCAGGCGGATCTTTGTGAATTCAAGGCCAACCTGTTCTACAGAGCGAGTTCCAGGACAGGCACCAAAACTACACAGAGAAACCCTGTCTCGAAAAACGGAAAAAAAAAAAAAAAGAAAGAAAGAAAGAAAGAAAAGAAAAGTGATTTGAAGTACACGCGGGATGATCAAGGCAGGAGTCATTCAGATGTATGGATCTAGTCAGGGTCACTCAGGTGTACAGGTCTTAGGGACATCAGTAGGTGGCAACTGTAGATGCCAGTGGTCCCTGGTGACACTGGGTATGGAGGACAGACCAGCCACAAGAAGAATGCCAACAAAAGTTAGTGACTTGAACTGAAGCACCCGGACTAATGACCAAGCCCTGGCCTTCAGTGAGGCTCTGTGTGCGTGTACATGCAAAACATGGAGGGGTGTATGCATCTGTCTCATCTCTAGTTAATTTTAAAATTTTTAAAAAGATTTATTTACTCTTTTAAGTGTATGGGTATATTGCCTGCATGTGTGTCTGTGCACCATGCCCCCAGAAGTCAGAAGAGGGCATTAGATTCCTTAGAATTGGAACTGTGGGTGCTGGGAATCAAACTCAGGTCCTCTGCAAGAGCAGCCAGGGCTCTTATCTACGGAGCCATCTCTCTAGCCCCCTTCTAATTTCAATTCCTTATTATTAGTATGTGTGTCTCGTGTGTGTGTGTAAATGGAAGTGTATGTGTGTATGTCATAGTGTGCATGGGGGTCAAACAACAACCCTCAGGAGCCCATTTTCTCCTGCCACCTTTATCTGGGTTTATAGGCGGAAGTTCTCCTGTGTCCTGTCCGGTCCCCCAGCCGTTCAGTCCCAAATAAACACACAGAAGCTTATATTAATTACAAACTGTATGGCCCATAGCTCAGGCTCATTACTAGCTAGCTCGTATAACTTAATTCAACCCATTCCTATTAATCTATGTTTTGCCACGTGGCTTCATGGCATTACCTGATCTCTCACATCTTGCTCCTCCTGGTGGTGGCTCAAAGCGTCTGCCGGGACTCCACCCTTCTTCCTCTCTGTCTTCAGTTTGAATGTACAGCCTAAACTTATTCTGCCTTGCCATTGGCCAAACAGCTTTATTTATCAACCAACACATATTCGGTGTGCGAAAAGATATCCCACAGCATTTGTCCTTTTCTGTCTAATCAAAAAGGAAGGTTTTAACTTTAACATAGTAAAAATATATAACAAAACAGTTATCAAGCAAGAATTACGGTTATAATATCTAGTCTATTTGTATTTGGTAAAATTAAAGAAAACATTCTATCATCTATCCTATATTTGTCAGTCTAAAGTTTTATATCTAATTTACCCTTTATCATAACTAAGGAAAACTATTATTATAACTGTCTAGTCTTCAACTCCATCGAAGACCCCAGAAGGATATACTATTACCCAAGTAAACAGGAAGTGCATTGTAAGCAACTTCCAACGTTCTAGAAATGACAGAGACATCTGGTTGCCTGGACAGTCATCCAAAGTTCCTCTGCAATGTTGGGACATCCATCTTCAGCCTAGAGGACTAGAGTCTCTGGCAGACTTTTTTGTGAAGCAGGAAATTTGAAGGATTGTCTCGCCTATTGGCAAAGTTCATCAGTCGCTTCTCCCTGTGTCCTGCAAAATATCTGGCAATTTCCTCTGTGAGACAGGAACCTGAAGGACCATCTCACCTTGTTTTGGCAAAGTTCAGTGGTCATTTTCCCATGGGTCCTGCATGTCCAGTTTATATAACATGTTGTTGAGCAGTCCAAGCAAGAGCAGTTGCTTGACCAGATGGCCAGTTTTGCCAAGAAGAA
Organism: Peromyscus eremicus; assembly: GCF_949786415.1. Lineage (NCBI taxonomy): Eukaryota > Metazoa > Chordata > Mammalia > Rodentia > Cricetidae > Peromyscus > Peromyscus eremicus. The sequence continues at coordinate 32,397,726 of NC_081434.1, forward strand.
GATAAACTCCATATGGAGTGTCTTAGATGTCCATCCTCCTCTTTGAAGTAGATTAGTGCTGCCAGGAGCAGACATGTCTCAATGTTCAGAAAAGTCTAAGTTCTTAAAACATTTTAAATGCCATGTTCTGTAGGTCTTTGAAGTGTTTGAATATTACCTATCCATCCAAAATATATCTCTGCATATCTATAAAACCTAACATGACTATAAGTTTGATTATTAAGATGACTATTAAGTTGTATTTCTTAATTACATATTACATTTTTAAATAAGCCACATAAACATAATATCTTAGAGTAAAACTTTTCATAAAGTATAATAAAATTAACTTTAAATTTGTATCAATAAACCAAAATCCATACCAATGTAAAGTATGTAAGATTAATAATTTTTTAATTAAAGTAGGTTCAATAATCTACCCTTTTATTCTATCATTTCTATATTATACCCCCCCTTTTTTAGAAAGAGATTGACTTTGACCAATAACCAATAACCAACCCCTAAACAAAGACAAACATCCATAATCCATTTTTTGGGAATGTGGGTATAGTTTTCTAGGCTACTTCCTGCTGACTGGGGGTGCTGTTAATCTTATGGGAACCCTGGGAAAATTTAGGATTATAACCAAGTCCTGACTGTAGTAGTCAGTGAGGCTGGATCATCTCAGCCAGCAGCCTTGAAGCCTATCTGGATGCAGAACTCAGAGGAAACTACAACAGAGGCATTTTGAGATGCTGGATCATCTGGGCCATCTGTTTGCATTGGTGTCTGGTCCCCTCATCCTGAAAATACATAAACTTTTCAAGGTAACATATATGTGCATTAATACAAGTACAGACTGTGCATTGTACACAAGTCAGCCAAAGATAATTTCTTGCTGTGTGTGTGAGCAGGTAAAATATACACCATGGGTCTTGCAGTTCTTTCAGGTTTATGTTTTTATGTCTGTAGTCAGGATTTCAGGGGGCCTTCCTTGATCAAATCTGACCATCTTTAATTTTGAATGAGTCCATAGCCTCTCATTTCCTGTGGAAACAAAAACATAACCTCTCCCCTAAAGTGTCATACCTTTTGACTTAAATTTTGGAGTCAAGATATTTTTAAAATATATAAGTTGGTTTAATCCAGCAGCTTTTATAATCAAATGTCTCATAGCAGTCAAAAATTTTAAAGACAACACAATAACATACATAATCCAGACTTTCTGTGCATTTTTCCATCCTCACATGACTCATTTTATTTATATTACTTCACTACCCTTTCTAAGGACTTCATTTTACTATTTTAAAGCTATATATTTCTTTTTTATGACTGTCTATACCTTCTCTTTACCCTCCCAAGCCTACATATATGTTTAAACACACTGTAACCCATTTAGAGGTTTTTTTCCATCTGAATTTGTTCTTATTGTGTATCTGTAATCCTATTCTGACCAGCAGAGATTTTAAACTATTAACCTGTGTGGCTAGGACGAAAGTGGCAGCAGCCCTAGCTGCGGGCTCCACCCTGCTCAGCTTACCTCCCCAATTCTGGGAAGCAGCATTAAGTAGTATGTTTATGTTTTTAAGCCTGTGGCTATGCTCTCAAGCCCACAGGCAGTGGCTGGTAGAAACCTCTCTGTACCACAGCCCATGGGAGAGACTGTGGAAATCCACCATGCTGCATAGCTCACAGCATCTGGCGGCCAGCTCCAGCTCACAGGCAGCTATAGGGAGACGCATCTCTCTACACTGCTATTGGCATGAGACTGTGAGGCTAGAAAGCCCAGGGTGGCTCTGTTTTTGTGTGTTCAGAATCTTTAAGCTTTCTTAGGTCTATGTGATCAATGCCTGGCTAGCTCAGTCAGTAGAGTATGAGACTCTTAATCTCAGGGTCGTGAGTTTGTGCCCCATGTTGGGTGCCAATTGTGGGGGGAAGTTTTCCTGTGTCCTGCCCAGTCCCCCAGCCATTCAGTCCCAAATAAACACACAGAGGCTTATATTAATTACAAACTGTATGGCCTATGGCTCAGGCTCATTGCTAGCTAGCTCTTATAACTTAATTCAGCCCATTTCTATTAATCTGTGTTTTGCTACATGGCTTCATGGCATTACCGGTTCTCTTACATCTTGCTTCTCCTGGGGGTGGCTCACAGCTTCTGCCATGACTCCACCTTCCTTCAGCTTGAATGTCCTTCCTAAAATTATTCTGCCTTGCCATTGGCCAAGAAGATTTATTTATCAACCAATGAGAGCAACACACATCCACAGTGTACAGAAAGACATCCCACAACACTGGGTTTGAACTCTGGCTTGCTCGGCAAGCACTTTGACCACTGTGAGATCCCGCTGGCCCTGACCTCTACTTTCTTTGAGCTTTGGCCTCTGCTTTCCACATGGCTTTTCTGTGAGGCAGAGACCAATGCTGCTGACAGTTTCAGGAAACCGCAACTGAAGTCCCTCACCCTTTGTAAAAGAATTTCTGTTTCTGAGACATTGTCACCCTAGGTAGGGTAGGCTTGCCTTGAACTTGGCGGGGGGGGGGGGACTTCTGCCTCAGCCTGGAATGAATGTTGAGAGTATAAGCTCTCATAGCTCACTCAGTAGAAGACTATTCTCCCACCATCCACGCGACAGTCCCCGGGACATACTCTGCTTGGCTTGGATCGTGTAACCTAGACCAGATCTTTAGCACTTAGGTTGCCCAGGCTTGAGTCACATCTGGTTTGGAGGATGGGTACAAGTCGGGTTCCCAGAAGAACAAGGCTGCTAAAGCTTTCCGGGCACAGAAAAGTAGTTACCATGGTTCTCTGCACACCAACATTCAAAAAAGATAAGAGGAGGCAGGGAGACACAATGTTGATATCGGAGCGGATCGCCAGCTTTTCGGCAGATAAGAGCTGCCATTTGTATCTGCTTCCTCTCACCCCTCCCCACACCGTGTAGAACCTGCCTTCCCATGCCTGTGATCAACAAGTGTGTGTGTGTGTGTGTGTGTGTGTGTGTGTGTGTGTGTGTGTAGTGAAATCAGACACCATACAAGACTGGCAGGGGGTACTCGTCAAACAAACAAACAAACAAAAAAGAACACGACAAAGACCAACACTCAAGTCTGATTTGGACAATATACAAAAGCATTTTTTTTTTTTCAGTACTTGGCCACCATGAACATAGCTATTAATAGATTCCCTAAGAGGAGCCAATCTTTTCAGGTTTTGGATGAAGGCATCATATCAGTTTGGACCAAAATAGTTCCAGATGAGAATGACATTTAAGGGGTGTCTTGCAGAAACTGAGTGGTGGCGGTGGGGGGGGGTTTGTATAAAAGAGCCTTCATCCTGGGCTCTGTTCTGGGGCTCACTGTAATTTCACGCTGCATTTGAAAGCCTGCAGGGGAGACACCTTAATTACTACGGATGCCAGATAGGAAGACGAGTGCAAATCAAACCTTATTAATTGACAACATACCTCCAGCTCTCAGGAACAGATGCTAAGGGGGAGTGAAACCTTGTAAGCCACAGGTACCCACCAACACCCCCTCAGGTAACTAACGATTGTTTTTCTTAACATGTACCTTTTCTGTCCACTAGGGGGAACCCTAGGGTACACCAAACGGAGGCTTTTCTATGCCTGAAGTACAATCCCTATACCTATGAAAACTTGCTTGTCTGTTAGTTCCTAAATCCTCTACCCTATAAGGGTCCTAAAATCTAACCAGATGTCATATTTTTCAAAAAAGATAAAGTGTATCGTTCAAGGTATGTTAAGAAAATACAGTACTTAAATTCTCAGTGGACTGGGTGAAAGTTTCTTTTGTAAACAGAAGTTTCTAGCAGAGGAAAAAAAAAGGAGGGTAATTATTTGTCAGAATCTTTGCTTATTAAAAAACAGAAAATGCTGAATCTGTGCCCTTTCAATTTTAAAGAGATTAATTTTAAATACCTGTTAGACACTAGTATGATCTTTATGCTCAGTGGAGTTCTTAAAAGTATTATTGGCACTCGGTTGATAATTATTATAATTATTATAAGCTTGTCTAACATAATTACAGTATAAGACTCTTCCCTTTTCAACACAAAGCCATTTTCAAACAAAGTTTGGGAGGTGATGTAAATTAACAAATAATCCAAATGCAATGCTTAATCTTGCATTTGGTGGTTGCCCGGCTATCTTGTCAATACTATATTTCTGTGGCAGGGCATTGTGTTTTTCCTTTTATAGCTTCTGTCTCTGTGGAGAATGTCAACTCATGAATGGTAAGTATGTACTGTGCACTTGCCAAGTCGCTGTGTTTGGAGCTGTGGGTTCCTCAAAGACTAACACCCACCCCTGCAGTTTCCTGCCTTTGCCGAAACATTCAGACAATGTCTACTCAACACTGACCCTGTAGAACACTCTGTAAACTGCATAGGATGGGACATCATTGCTCCCGGCCATACCCTTATCCCTGTCACATGCCTGGCATCAGCAGAGCCCTGGGAGTTTCTTGCTAAGGACATAAGCAAGTAAATGAAGCCTTTGAGACATGAAAGTGTGTATGGGGTAGGGGTGGGAGGCACAAAGGTCTTTTTGCCCACAGATCACTAGGGAAACCAGGAACGCTCCTCAATGGAGGAGATAAAATACCTGTTTTCCCCACCCAGAAAGCTGGCAGTAGATATTGCTAGTGACCTGTGACCTCTTTGTTACCTGTGGTAGCAGACTTCACCCACCTTTTGCTATAGAGGTGGACCTCACCCATACCCACCAGAACGTTTATTCCAGATTCTCCCTCCCTAGCTCCCAGTTAATAGAACTCATCCTTAGTTGGGATGTCACAAGTACTTTATGGCCTGATGAGCTCTACGCTATCTCTGTCAGAGGCCACACTAGATTCTAGGCCAATTGGCTCTAGAACCCACCCTCTTGGTCACATGTACTTTGCAAAGGGGTTTCTAAGTAGTCCCACCTTAAGCTTTATTGTGCAACTGGATTTGGGATGATTGTTGCCTAGAAACCTGGAATGGGAATGATTGTTGCCTGGAAACTTTTCCCCAAATTGTACTGTGTTTAAATATGCTGACAATGAACTCCAACTTGGATCTGATCCAGGTTGATGGAGTCCATCTGAACTGAGTTTTCATTCTCACCTCTTCATGGATCGCTGCCCACATTGACACCTGCAGGGTCCCCCTCGTGAAAGGAATTGTAGTGAGATACTGAGATGCCATCCCTGGCCTCAGAAGGATTAGCTGTGACATGGAAGAGCACTTGGTATATTGGTCTATACTTTTGTCTACCTATCTATCCATCTATCCATCTATCCATCCATCCATCCATCCATCCATCCATTCATCAATCCATCCATCCATCCATCCATCCAACCATCCATCCATCCATCCATCCATCCATCCATCCATCTATCCATCCATCCATCCATCCATCCATCCATCCGTTACCCATCCACCTATCCACCCATTCTCGAGAGCCTTAAGCATACTAAATGGATATTCTCCCACTGAACTACATCCTCCTCTCTATTGTCATTAAGGAGCTGAGTCCACCAGAGAGTTTTTGATATAATTTAAAGGAACACACACACACACACAACTGGCAGATGAATAGGCGTTTGCAAAATAAGGGATAAGGGAGGGTATTTTAGATAAAATTACTGAAAATGTAAAAACCTAGAGGCAGGAAAGGGCCCAGCTTGCTTAAGAAACGTGGCTACCCTACTGAAAATAGACAGTCCCCATCACATCCCTTCTCTCTGACCTAAGAGCCCTTAAGCTGGGTATGGAAGTCCCTGAGTACATACTGTGGTGATATAGTGTGTATCAAATAAAGCTTGCCTGAGGATTAGAGGTCAGAGCCAGACACTAGATTAAACATCAAGGCCAGGCAGCGGTGGCACACACCTTTAATCCTAGCACTCGGGAGGCAGAGATCTTTCTGGATCTCTGTGAGTTCAAAACCACCCTGGACTACATGAGATTGATTCAGTCTAGGAGAGAAACAGAGCCAGGCAGTGGTGGCACACACCTTTAATCCCAGTACTTGGGAGTCTCATGCCTTTGCTATCAGTATTGGGGAAGCACACACACCTTTAATTTCAGCACTAGGAAGGTAGAGAAAGGCATATAAGGCATGAGGAGACAGGAACTAGAGCTCCTTTTTGGCTGAGGACTCGGAGGCTTTCAGTCAGAGGATTTGTAGAGATAGGATCTCACCTTCCGTTCGGCCTGAGGATTCGGTAGTGGTGAGAAGTTTCTCTAGTGGCTTGTTCCTTTGTCTCTCTAGTCTTTCAGCATTTACCCTAATATCTAGCTCCGGGTATTTATTATAAGACCAATTAGGATTCGTGCAACAACGTACTTGGTATTTTCAACAATAACAAGGGTAAGAGCCAAATGGAGAGCCTACATTTAAGTGCTGGGTAAGAAGGAGGAGAAGCTGTCTGAGATGGGTCTGCTCATGGGTCAGGTGGAGTCAGGATCTTGGGCTTTTTCTGCTGAGGCCATGGAAACCCCCTCCCACACCCCCTCCTGCCATGGGCTGGTTTGTTTAATCTACACAGTTTATTTCATGGCAAGGCAACCAGAGAGGGGTTGGCTTCAGGATCAAGAATATTTGTTTAATGCCTATTTTCTTGGGGCCCCTCTTTCATGCCTAAAGCTAAGTATATGCCTACCAAAGGCATGTGTGCCGTCACCTCTGGGTTTTCCGGAGACCGAGTAAATATGTGTTTATCAACTGGGTTTTATGTCTTTGGCTTCAGTTAGAAGCCATTCACGTATAGGAAGTGATGTTCTTGAGCCCCTTTCTATTCTTCATCAAATGAACTTGCAGTCTTAACATTGTAGATAACAGGGTCTCTCCCTAGAGGCCGAAGTCTAGCTGCAGTGATGTGGAGGCCCACAAAGGTTTCCTAATGAGATCTGAGCTTGCCTTTACCCAGCAGGGCTGCATTAGAGGATGGCTTGACCATGTGCATAGTTACCAGGTGATTGGAAGGGTTTGCACTTGGCTGTGCTAGGGGGAGGTCTTTGGCTCCACCCCTTGGCATTCCTATAAATAGCCCTTTAGAAGAGACAGAAGGGGCCGGTGGATAATGATCCAGGCCCTCCCAAGGCTATCCTGTGTTTCTATCTGCCTCTCTCCCCTCTATATTTCTATCTAAATCTCTTATTCCTCTCTCCTCAAGAGTTTCCTGAGGAAAAAGTGGGAGCTGGTCTCCCACACAGTGATGAAACCTTGTCCCTGTTCTATGACTTTTCCTAAGAAGACACTACACATGCCTACTCACCCCAGAGAGGCAACCCATGACAGACCAGATACCACCAAAGTCCAACTTGGTGGACCAGAGAGATTAATTGGGGTTACTTACAGGAGTGTGGGCAAAGGGTGACTTACAGGAGCAGAAATGACTCAAAGACAGCGCCCTCACCAAAGTCCATCCCAGCAAGGATGACAGCTCCCAAAACTGGGAACCCAGAGCACACTGAACAGCCTGCAGGCAGCTGAACAGGTTGGAGAATATGCTCTCCAGGTGCCTCAGTTGGTCTAAACCTCTTCCAGGAAGTTTGGCTGGTTTCTGCCTCTTCTAGGTGTGGGCTCAGGGTCTTCTTTGCAGCTTGGTTTATCTGGGAGTCGTCTTTGAAGCTCATCTCTGCTTATCTGAGGGGAACTCTCGGCTTTTATTGCTTTCTTTGGCAGGGAGGGACCTAGTGAATCTTGTCAGCTTCAGGAACTTCCTGAAGTTATTTGGGGTTGTTTACCTTCCTGCTTAAGGAGCTTCCTGGAAGGATGGAATGTTTCAATGTCAGAGGAAACTGGCACCCAACAGTCCCCAGAAAGAGGACTAATCCCACATGAAGGTATAGAGAAAAGACTCAGGATGCCTATAGAGAAACCAGTCCTGCCTATACCGCAACTGTAGATTTCCAGCCTCAGAGCTAGGAAGATAAAGATTTTGGGTTTTGGTACCAAGTCTGGGGGACTTGGCTATGGAAACCATAGAAAACCAATACAGTGAGCTGACAATGCATTCGAGTTTCAGCATCAAATAATAATAGTGTCACTATTTACTGAGCAGATTCTGTGAGTCAGGCATTGTGTAAATGCATCCCCCTCCATATTATCTCATTTAGTACCCATGAAACCCCCATGAGATGTGATGTTTGTTCCAATCTACCACGAGTATGCTGAGGCTCAGAGAGCCCAAGCTACCTCACTACTAACTGGTGGCATCGGACCTGGAATTGAGACCTGACCAGGGCCATTGTATCCTGTTACGAAGAAAATGGCACATCTCCCTTAGGACACTGGCAGCCCCTGTGTCAGAGAGCAGGGACTACTGAGCAGGGAGCTGGTTGGTGTTCAGTCCTACTTGCCTCCTTGGGCAAGCCTCCACCTTACCATGACCTCCTCTGTAGCCTAAGAACTTGATCATTATATTGGACCAGCTGGGGGTTGAGGTAGCCGGGATGGCGCAGAGAGGAAGGAGTATGTGGGCACATAGGGATTGTGAGTGCTGGGGTACAGACCCTATCTACACACAGTTGAGACATGGAGGCTCCTGATGGTCTTCAGGGGAACCATATGGTCTTCCTTCAGCCCTGTTCTGCTCACTGGCCCCAGCACACTCCAACACCTCCATTTTTTCAGTCACCAAGAAATCTAGTTTGCAGACCACACACCAGGATGACCCTACTGTCCTTTTTATTTCCATCCTTGTCATCCCTACCACTACCACCAAACCAAAGAGCCTAAGAAATGCCTCTCTGGCTATTTTATTTGAGTCCCAATTTGCATCTATGCCTTTCTTCACAATTAAAGCTCCATTTCGCTATAAAATTTGCAGCTTTCATGATGGAGGAAAGGGACCTTTGACACCGTAAATATTTAATCACCATTGAGAGGTCCAAGAAATGAGGAAATGGATGTTGCAGATTGGCTGGCTCTGAGAAGCATAGTATGGAAGCCTTGGGGTCGGGGAGTATCTTCTAAAATATGCCGTCTTTATAACTTAAGGTGGCTCACATTCCTACCACCTAAGAATGGTTGGAGCTATGAGGGAAGCGAGAGTATCCAATTTATCTCCTTACATATTAGTTGGTGCAGGCTAAGACAAGGTCTGGAGGTGAAGAAGTATGGAGATCTCTTCCTGATTCTGTTTTGGTGACAATGAATAGACATGAAATTTCCGGCCTCTATTGAGGTGACTGCTGGAGTTCAGACTTGGGGGAATGTCTGAAGAGGAAAAAAGCTGTCTGTTCGGTTTTGTGTCTTGTTTGAAAATACACTTCAAACATTCAGCAGTGTTTCAGAGATCATAACCGCCCTGTGCCCCCACCACCTCCTGAGTCCTTGGCCCCCGGTAGTCCCGGTTTACTTTTAAGGCACTTTTAGTTTTATGTTTTAACTGGAAAAAAAATAATAATCTTGCCCAGTAGGGCTTCCATTTGTTTCTATCAATGGGCTGAATTTAGTTTAGGAGAGTCTGTGCAAAGGGAATGACATGTACCTTTTCCTTCCCCCCTTGCCAGATCTGGAGGCACCAGCCATTTGGAAATAAAGGAGATACACTTTGCCTAGTCTCTCATGCTGGCCGCAACAGACAAACCAAATGTCCCTGCTGAAGTGCCATCCCAGATCTCTTCTGAGTCCTTCTTTGAAGTAGGTTGAATTTTTAGTTATATTTTGGCAGGAAGCAAATGACCCGAACAGAAGAAAAAGGGGGGGGGGAGGGTGATGGCTGAGGTATGAGCAGGGAGAGGGGGACATGCTAAGGCCAGTGCCAGCAGGAGGCACCACATGCCACAGGTATAAAAAGCAGAGTGTGGGGTACTGAGTAAGTCAGTGCTGGCACTGTCTGCAAAGCTCATGCTGCTTATTCCCCGGGTGTTGCCCTCCCTAGAAAACAGTACTATGGCCATTGCTAGAGAGAGGCCATCCCATGGAACCGGTGGCCTTGCAGAGGACATGGTCACAACATGAACAGATTGGCAGGGAGGGAGCTGGAGGACCAAGTATCTAGGTTTCATCCTAGCTCTCCACTCCTGGATAGCTCCCACGGGGCCTTCCATTGGCAGAATCCAATTAAACCCAAAAGGCAAAGTCTACGTCCACACACGCAGACTTCTGGTACAGAGCAGGATGGGAAAAGCAAGGATGATGGGGAGAACTGAAGCCTGGGCAGCAAAGATGGGCAAGAAGAAGTGAGTAGGAAGGATGAGAGAAGGGGAGGAATAGATGGGGCCCCAGGGAGGTACCCCGACCTGCAAACTCATGGTGCTCTGTACAGTAAACAGGCACTAGGTTTGGTGGTGACGGTTTTACAGTCACATCTCAGTAAATAATTTAGAAAGAGACAAAGGATCCAGGCATGGTGGCATGTGCCTGTAATCCTAACACTAGAGAGGTTAAGGCAGAGGGATTTCTAGTTCAAGGCTAGCGTAGGCTACACAGCAAGATGCCGTCTTGGAAAAACTAGAAGCCGGGCCACTGAAAAGATGGGTATTCATGCAGAAGACTAAGGTTTGGTTCCCAGAACCTACACAGTGGCTCACAACGGTCTGTTACTCCAGTTCCAAGGGATCCAGTGTCCTTTTCTGGCTTCTGCAGGCACTGGGTACAGACACCTATATACACACAGATAAACGCGTATAAAATACAACAAAAATCTCTTTTTGAGAAGGCCTGGGAGATGTCTCAGCCTGGGAAGTGCTTCCTGTACAAGTCTGAGGACCTGAGGTTTGGATCCCCAGGACCCATGTAAATACCGGATGTGATGGTGTAGGTCAAGTAGCCCCTGGACGACTGGGAGGGGAACACGTGGATCCCTGGGGCTCACCGGTCAGCCTGGATCAGTGAGCTCCAGGTTCTGTGAGCAACCATGTCTCAAAAGATAAGGTAGACAGCAACCGAGGAAGACACCAATATCGACCTCTGACCTTCATATGCATGCCCACACATGTGCACATTCACACCCCCTTCACCCCCCACTCCCCCCCCACCCACACACTAAAAAGGTGAAATTGACTAAAAGGGGGCAGAAGGGTAAGAAAAGTGTTCAGTCTTTACATTTGGGATTCTGTGCACGAGGCCGTTTGTGCTGGGGATGCTGGTGGAACCACCTTGTCCTCAGTACCTTCCCAGTGTGAATGAGGTGCTTCCCTTCTCTTCCCCAAGACCACAGGCCCAGCCACCCGACAGCCACTGCCCATCCCCAAGACCACACACGCCCAGCCCCACCCGACAGCCACTGCCCATCCCCAAGACCACACACGCCCAGCCACCCGACAGCCACTGCGCATGCTCAGAACTCATTCCACTCGCTTCCTCCCAGGCTTGGTAGCAATATTTTCTAGGGAGGGCAAGGGCAGGGGAATAAGCGGCACGGGCTTTGCAGACAGCGCCAGCCTGCTCACCACGAAGTCCGGCAACTTCATTGTCAGCCGTGAGCATCTCCCCCACCGGAATCTCGAGGAAGCGGAAGTACAAGTGACTGTGGAGTTATCTGCCTGTTAATCTTATCATCTGCCATTCATTTTAAGAGTTTGAGTTATTATTAATATGAAGGCCTGCTTTACGGCAGCTCTTCTCTTTGAATGAGTTTGTGCCAGGCTGCCAGTTATCAAGGGCCTCGGGGCCCAGGATTATGCTAACAGTGAGTCTCTGAGATGTGATGGTTAAACAGAGACAGGAAAGGATTCTCTCTCTCTCTCTCTCTCTGTCTCTCTCTCTGTCTCTCTCTGTCTCTCTCTCCCTCCCCTCCCTCCCTCCTTCTCTCTCTCTCTCTCTCTCTCTCTCTCTCTCTCTCTCTCTCTCTCTCTCTCTCTCTCTCTCTCTCTGTCTCCCTCCCTCTCCCTCTCTCTCTCTCTCTCTCTCTCTCTCTCTCTCTCTCTCTCTCTCTCTCTCTCTCTTCCTCTCTTCCTGAGACAGGGTTTCTCTTTGTAACAGCTCTGGCTGTCCTGGAACTCACTCTGTACACCAGGTTGGCCTTGAACTCAGAGATCTACCTGCCTCTGCCCCCTGAGTGCTGGGATTAAAGGTGTGCGCCCCCCACTTCCCAGCAAAGGGTGTTTTTTGTTTGTTTGTTTTTGTTTTTCTTTTAAAGAGGGATCAGTATTTTGTATCTACTTTGATAACCTTTTGGTGCTTCATTTCAAAGGAACTGTAAGAAAAAATACAAGCAAGGATATCCACAAATTTCAAAATAATCTAAAAAGAGCTTAATTTTAAGAGACAGCCCAAGTCACAGACGTGTCCCAAACCTGAAGATGCAATTAGTTGATGAGTTTGCCTACTTCCTGCAGATCTAGGAAACACCATGGTAACTGATGACTTCACTGTATTTCGCTGTCAGTCAGGGATGGCCTTAGATTCTTCACCACGGACAGGTTCGGTGGATGTTGAAAGAAATGTCATGATGCTGAGTATGTGACCTGGTTAGCTTCC